>NW_025999992.1:1477895-1562711 GCF_001458135.2 Marmota marmota marmota
CCCTCCGGCCTCGCTGGGCTGCGGGGTGGGCGGGGCGGGGACAGGGCGCGGGACAGGAACGGCGGCTTTGGATGATTTCCGGAGTGTCAAAGCTCCTCGGGAGGCCGCGGGTTTCTTTCGCCTCCCGGGAGCGATGGGTTTATTCACTTAAAAAAAAAAAAGTCCAAGCCAGGGCGAGAAAACCGAGGGCATGGCCGGGCATGGCCGGGCTGGAAGGCGAAGAAAGAAAGTACTGTGGAGCAGTGCGCCCCGCGAGCGTCCGTGCGGCGGGTGAGAATGAGCGGGGACCGAGAGCGCCCTCCCCCGTCACCACTTCCCTACCCAAACTGGGTGTTTCTCAGCCTGAAGAAACAGCCTGGAACCCACAGCCACCATGCGAACTGGAGGACCTGTCCAGTGACACAGGGACCCCCGTCCCCTGGGGACTCGGATAATGTTTACAGTCATTTCCTGGTATCCGCGTCAAATTCCAGAATCCTTCCAAAAGCAGATGAGGCCCTAAACTGTGTCTTCAGTGGCCTTTGGCACCCAGGCTTGGTCCTCTAAGGCCAGCTGATTTTGTTCTCCTAAGAAGACCGTTTCCTAAGTAAAGGAGCAGCCAAAGGGTAGACCCCTTCCAGTTTGTCTCAGAAATGCTAACTGGGCTGTCAGGACGGAGGTGCACAAGAGGAAACATGGCAGTCGGGATGGGTTGTGCCAGACCACCGTGTGCCTGTGCCGGGCCTCTGGGTCCTCTGGCTCAGGCGATCTCGACTGGCCCTACCACTGTCCTCGGCCAAAATCCTTAATTATGCCGACTGGATGGTAATTCCAGGGGAACCGGCAGAGGCCGCCTGCCCTGTGAGTCCCCGATGTGCCCTGCTCGGCTCTCCCAGTGCCTGGACTTGGCAGCCGCGGGGATCTGGCTGGGAGGCTGTTCTGGGTCCCCTGCTGAACTGTGGGTGTGGCAGGGTGGGTTTTGTGTGTGCCAGGCTGTCTGCCACAATCCAGACCTAAATGCCAGGAACTAGAAGCCATTCAGCCCCAGGGCTCCAAAGACTTAGCAGGAAAGCCTGCCTACAGAGGCACGGTGAGTCGCATGTGTCAGTTGGGCTTGGGAGGAAATATCTTGGCCTTGTTTTGGGACACTGTCTCTGTCTCCCTTGTTGTCTATGTAGGTGGCACAGGCCCCTGCCCCAAGCCTGCCCCCTCCTTCTCAGTTTCACTATTTAGGCAAGAATCTTTATATCCATGTACAAGGACAGTGTTCCGTGGCAAGAGCCTGCACCTGGGCTCTTTCCCAACCGACTGGCTATGCTGCTTTGGATGACTAATACAGTTGCCTCATCTGTAAATGCACATAATAACATCTTCCCCGTTAAGGCAGAGCATTGTACCAGATGAACACTTAAGATACATGGTCACTTCCTGTCAGTCTGTGATTACAGGGTGACAGCAAAACTTAGAGATAAGTTTAACTTCCTTTTTTCTTTATCCCCAAGAATGAAGCACACTCTGGCTGGGCACTGTGGCACACACCTGTAATCCTAGTGACTTGGGAGGCTGAGGCAGGAGGATTGAAAGTTGGAGGCCAATCTCAGCAACTTAGTGAGATCCTGTCTCAAAATAGAAAATGAAAAAAGCTGGTGATGTAGCTCAGTGGCAGAGCCTCCCTGGGTTCAGTCTCTGGTTCTAATGCATAAACAGAAAGGCAGGAAGCAGCACGTGTTTTCAGTGGCTCCTGGAGACGGTGCCTCCCCTTGGCTCCCCTCTGACTGCTGGTTCCTTTTGATGGCTCTGCTGATCGGCATTTCACCTTGGAAGTGGGGAGAGAGGTGGCAGCTTTGAAACATCAGTCATATCACCTCATGGCCTCCTGGTTTTCAGGGTGGCCTTACGTTTTCCACACCGAGCAGTGTTTGCTTCATCCCCTGCTTGGTCCCTTCCTGGGCCAGGTGTTTGCAGCAGGCTGTTCTAGCTGCTCATCTGAGCAGGCTGGTTCTCTGGGTGACAGGGCTTGTGGGAGGTCAGAGTCCTTCTAATGCCCAGTTGTACTGTGGTGACCTGGGGGTCAGTGTCTGGAGGAGCGAGCCAGTGCTCAGTCCGGAGGCCCTTCAGAGAGAGACCCGCAGCTGCTCTCTCTCTGGGTAGGGACCCGTGCTTTCTGGACTGAGGCCTGCCTGTGCCCGGCACTGACTTCTTGTTTTCTCAGCGTGCCTGCTGTCTCAGTCTGATCAAGACTCTGGCATCCCCACCGAATGTGACAGAGAATGTGGCCCTCATGCTGAAGGCTTGCTGTGTCACTGGAGGGGCTGAGAGACCCGTCTCTGTGCTGGCTCAGGGTTGTGCGCGCGGCCAGGGCAAACTTTACCTCTGCTCCCTGCTGGTGACTCCTGGCTGTAGTCACGGGCTCCCTCCTGGGGTCAGAGGTCCCTTCTATTGATGTGAGGGTCGGGTCCCTGGCAGCAGGTGGCAGGCGTGGCCTCCCTGGCCCGTAGCAGTGTTGTTCGGGGTCCTGCCGATGCCATTTTCTTGGCCTGTTAGGTGTGTCTGCTCTTGTCTCTTGGGGAGTGTTCTCAGGTGGGCCGAATAATGGCCTGGAACATTCTCTGAATGCCTTGTGCTCGCAGAAGGCCCAGGACTCAGGGGCACTGGGCTCACCTACATTACCTGTTATCCACTCTTGGCTTGAATGTCCCGCATGTGGACTCTCCTGTGGACCCCGCGTGGGGTGGCCTTGCAGGCCTGTGTGAAGGCTCTTTCCTCGGGTAGCCAGGCTGCCTGCAGACCTGCTGCAGGTGCCTTTGACCCAGGGAAGCACACCAGGCTGGGTCAGCAGATGCCCAGGACCCCCAGAGTCTCAGCCCTGCCCATAAAGTGCCAACCATCCCACCGTGGAATGTCAGCACTCATGAACACTGCAAAGCGCGCGCGCGCGCACACACACACACACACACACACACACACAAGCCCAAGCCAAAAAGCAATCCCAAGGCAGCAGCTGCTTCTACCCCAGAGGTGGAAAGCTTCCCAGTGGCGTTCCTGACACACATTGCCACGTGGCCGCAGCGGGAGGAAGGGGCGGAGGCGCATCTCTGTTTTATAATTTCCTCTGGGGGTGTGTGCGTGTGCACTTAAAGACTGCTTCCGGACAGAATCCCAAGCAGATTTCTGTTTGTACTTTGGTTGTCTTGACAACAGCTGGAAATTTCTGCCACTTTGTCCACAGCTGGGTGCATGGTGAAGGCGGCCCAGGACTTCCCTGGTCCTGAGGGAGCTTGACCTCTGTGCGCAGCTGTGTCCCGGCTCATCAAAGAGCTGTCACACACCTGGGGTCTGCTGGGACTCTGGGTGGTGGAGATTTCAGATTTGTACAGGGCTGCGCAGTGGAAGGACTTTTTGATCTCATGGTCACTAGGGCCCCAGAGTGGAACGGGTTTCTGTTTACCGTGACATGGAGCAGTCAGAGCTGTGTGGACTCCGCGGGGCCACCACAGGCGCTCTCCTGAACTGAAAGTCCCCGAGGAGGGTGCACAGGTTTATTAGAGTTCTTGCAGATGGAACTGATGTGGAGGGTAGTGGGTGGGGCGAGGCATCTTAATCCATTTTCTGTTGCTATAACAAAATATCTGAGAATGGGTGCTTTTTAAAATGGGAAGGTTTATCTAATTCATGATACTGATGGCTGGAGGGTCCTAAGAGCATGGCATTGCCCCCAGCTGCCTCACAACCTGGTGGAAAGGACAGGGAACTGGCCCTGTTGCAAGGGGTCAAGTGTGTTCTCGTGACAACTCACTCTGAGAGACCAGCATTCATCCCTTCCCAGAGGGTTTCCCCACGTGTAACCGCCCTGTGCTCGGCCAGCTTCTTAATGGTCCAGCACCTCAACCTTGTCATGCTGAGGACCAGGTGCGTCCAGCACTTGAGCCCTTGGGGGCAGGCCACGTGGACAGAGGCCACAGCAGTCACCACGGTGTTGCTTTCCAAGGTGGGTTCCGTTAGCATGCTCATTCTGTTTTCCTTCTGAGAATCTTGGGTTTCTCTGGGTGGGAGGACGGCAGGTTGGGCCTGATTCCTCTATTAAATCGAACCCTTTTTATAAAGTGTGGCTGGGCACTGGTGACCCTGGGGGTGCCTGTGTCAACAGGACTAGTGCAGCTGGTGTGGGGGTGTCCTCCAGCAGCACCTGGCATGTGGCTGACGCCGTGCCCTGCTCCCGGTCAGGCTGACCCAGTCCCTCAGGCTCCCTGGTTCCTCTTTGCTTCAGAGTCTGCCTGCCACACCCCCCTGAGGGCTTTCGGAACTCAGTGTCTCTTTGGCGTGTGTCTCAGAACCATTGGTGGAACATCTCCAGCCTCCCCCCGGCCTCCCCCTCATTCGTCCCCGTTTCCTAGTTCAGGCAGCTGATACCGCAGCCTGGAAGCTCAATGACACGGACTTCTCAGGGTGCTTGAGGCTGAGGAGTGCAAGGTGCCGGGTCACAGTCTGCTTGGCTCTCCTGCTGTGTCCCCGAATGGCAGAGAGACAGGTCCTTCTTAAGAGGATACTAATCCCTTTCATGATAATCCACCCTTGTGACCCTATGGTCTTCCAAGCTGCCTCCTCTGGACACGCTCACTTTGGGGATGGGGCTTCGGTGTATGAATGGGGGGGGGGGCTCAGATATTCAGTCTGTGGCACTTGCCCATGGCCCTCCGGCATGGCCCACCTTTGGGGCCAGTCTCCTTGTTATCTTGGCTGTGTCGATCCCTTAGGTCGGACCCAGGGCCACAGCCCTGAGTAAACTGCACTCTAAGGTGCTGGACCTAAGGCGATCCTGGGCCAATTGGAAGGGGCTTCAGGTGTCCTTTGTCCAACAGGCTAAACTGGTCTGGTGCTACCTGTGAGGGGCAAAGGTGGCACTTCCTCTGTCCTCTTTCTGTCTGAGTGTATTTGGAGATGACCGAGTACCTGTTCCTTCAGTGGGTGGCGTTCACCCAGTGCCTCTGTGGTGCCGGGAGCTGTGGGTGGCCTCAGGTCGACAGGATGGCTGTGGTCCTCGCCTTTCCGGGGATGTGGACGCATGGTGGCCAGTCGTGCGGTATCCCTCCTTTCCTCCCTTGGCGCTGACGGTGGTGTGCCGGCACAGCGGGCCTGGTGTGGTGTGCGGGATCAGGGCTGCCCAGCCTCCTGGACATGAGGACACACAGGCACGAGGTCTGTTCAGCTCTGCTCTGAGCACCTACTGTTGCAAGGGGCAGTGCCGCTGGCTGGAGATGGGAGCAAGGAAGGTGGGCTCTGGTCCCTGCTGGGGAGAGAGGTCACTGGCTGCACTGCAGGGACAGCTGGGTGCACAGGAAGTGGTGTCCATGGCCAGGCTGGGCAGATGGGCGTGATCAGGTACTGTGGGGTGGTGGAGGCTGCACGCAGTGGACTCTGGGTAAGGGGGATCTGGAGGGTGCCTGGGGGTGGAAGGGTCCAGCAGGGCCTTCCTGGAGGGCCTGACGGGAGAGGGCAGCAGCGTGGACTCGGGGCTCTGTCCCTCCTCTCTCAGCCTGACCCCTCTTCTGCTGACTCCGCCCTCCTTTCAGCAATGGTTTGTTGTTGTTTTTGATTCCACTTCTCCCATGTTTCATTTTGAAAAGTTTCAAATGTATGAAATAGTTGAAAGGATACTACAGTAGTCCCCCCCGCATTAAAAAATGTTAAATGGAAAATTTTGGAAATAACTCATGTTTTCCAGTGTGTGACATCCTGCGTGGTACGATGGAATCGCACACTGTCCTTGGACCCACTCTGACTCACTGTGTCCATCCTGTATGAGCCACCCGCCTGGCAGTGACTTCGCAGCCTTCTTGGTTATCAGATCGACTGATACAGTGTCACAACCCTTGTGTGTTAGCCAGTGACTCTTGTTTCACTTAACAATGACCCTGAAGCACTAAAGTGGAGGGGTGGGCAATTGGGATATGCAGCAGAGAAGCCACGAAGGGCTTCCTTTAAACCACCTCACACCATCAAGAAAAGAAGGGCGAGCCCACAGGGTAAGATATTTTGAAGGAGACAGACCTCATCCACGTGAATTTTACTGCAGTTTGTTGTTATGATTATTTTATTACAGCTATTATTGCCGACCTCTTGCTATGCTTAACTTACAAATTAATTGTATCCCAGGTGTGCCTGCCCGGGAGAAAACAGTGTGTGTGGGGTCTGGGACTGTCCCGGGCTTCCAGCGTCAGGACACTCAAGTTGTAAGGCAGCTTTTCCCATCTTCCTGTCACAAGGATACAGGTTTCACTGGGGGTAATGGAACATGTTCCCACAGATAAGCGGGGCCGCTGCAGTGACCCTGTGTCTTCCTTCCCCTAGAGGCAGCGGGAACACAGGGCCCCTCTTCCTCTCCCTTCCTCTCATGATCACCAACAGCTCTGTGTTTCTCCTGCACCACTGGAAATAACTTGCAGACTGGACACTTTCCTTCTGAAGACTCCAGCAGGTGTCCTTTAGGGAAAAAGGTGCTCTCCTACACACCAGGACATTATCATCTCACGTCTACGATGGGCACGCCACAATACCAGTGTCAAACGAACAGTCCCTATTCAGATGTTGCCAGCTGTCCCCGGAGTGCCCTGCACAGCTGTTTGCCACCACCCAGGGTCCTGTGGGAGGGCAGGTGTGACACTGATTGTCATGTTTCTGTAGTCACTTTGCATCCAAGGCAAGTCCCCTCCTTTTGTCTGGTGACAGAAACATCTGTGACGATCCTGGCCACGTGTCTTGTAGGAAGCCCCAGGACCTGGATGTGTCTGGTGGCTTCCTCGTGGCTTCCTCTGGTTTCACGTGGTCATCTCCATTTTGCCATCTGACACCCACTAGACAGCGTCCCTTAGCTCCCCTGTGCCAGGCAGCAGTGTGTCTAGAGGAGCAGACGCAGGACTTGGTGCGTGGAGCCTGCCTTTCCACAGGAACCGGGGAAGCCAATGACAGGTTGGGCACCCTGTCCTTGAAATGCCTGGGCAGGAGGAGTTTCAGATGTGGGGGTTCTTCAAATAGTGGAATGTTTGCCTAAATTACCGACTGAGCCTCCAGCCAGAGATCTGAAGGCCCAAATGCTCCAGTGCCGTGGTGGCTCTCAAACAGTTGGGGATTTCGGAGCCTTTCGCCTTTCAGACGTCTGGGTTTGAGGCGGGGCCTGTGTGCGGGCTGCTCGAGGTGCGTGGCCCAGGGCTGTGCAGGCCAGACCCTGCAGGAAGCAGGCGGGAGCCGGTGCTGGGCCACTCGAGTTCAGCTCCTGTGGAGGCAGGGGATGCCCCAGCTTCTGGCTTCCCCAGGGGAGACGTGGTTCTGCAGCTCTCACCCCAGCTGTGGCGGTTGAGCTGCCAGGAGGAACTCTGTCCTGCGCAGTCCGACCTGCCTTTCCCTTTGCCTGTCAGTGGGAATACAGCGGAGTGCCACTTAACCCGGAGTCACTGAGCAGGTTTCTCACCGTGGGACCTTTTGCTTCAGCATCTTTGTGATTCTCTCTCTCTCTCTCTCTCTCTCTCTCTCTCACACACACACACACACACACACACACACACACATATACATATGTGTGTATATATATGTACATATACCAATTTTAATTTATTTAGGCACTGGGGGTTGAACCCAGGGGCGCTCTACCACTGAGCTACATCCCAGCCCTTTCATTTTTTATTTTGAAACAGGGTCTTGCTAAGTTGCCCAGACTGGCCTCAAACTTGCAATCCTGCTGCCCCGGTTTCCAGGTTCCTGGGGTTATAGGTGTGCGCCACTGCACCTGGCTGTCTGATAGTCTGACATATTTTTTGTTCTTGGTGCCTGGGGCCTTCTGGACTTCTCTGGAGGTCAGGAATGTGACTTCTGTTTGCTCTGTATTTAACCCAGAAGATGCTTCAGCTACTTTCAGTTCCCCTAGAGGTGCCTGGAAGACTCAAAATTTGAATGGGGTCTGCAGGACGGCAGGCGGAAGACAGGGAAATGATTTCCTCTCCTCTCCATTTTCTCTCTTTTTTTTGTACCAGGTATGGAATCCAGGGGTGCTAAACTACTGAGCGACATCCCCAGCTATTTTTTTGTATTTTATTTAGAGACAGGGTCTTGTTAAGTTGCGTAGGACTTCACTAAGTTGCCGGGGCTGGCTTTGAATTCATGATCCCCCTGCCTCAGCCTCCCAGGCAGCTGGGATGACAGGTGAACGCCACCACACCCAGCTTCATTTCGTCGTCTTTGAGCAAGACATCACGGACAGTTAGATCCTTTTCTATGCTCCAATTTGTTTTTCAGGAAGAAGAAGATAGCTGGGTTCTCCATTCCTTCTCTTTCTACCCTCATGGGGCATAGCCACTATCCTGCCTAGGATTTGCAAATAGAATGTGTCGTCCTAAAGGTGCCTCTGTCAAAGGTCCTTCCCTGGGAAGGAAGGAGGGAGGGAGACAGAAGAAGGGGGTGGGAGAGGAGAGGAGGAGAGATGGGAAAAAGAGGAGGAGAGAAGGGGAAAGAGGAGGAGAGGGACACACACACACACACTTGCACATGCTAGCTCAGAGTATCACATGAAACTTGCCCTTGCTTCTGTTGGAAAAGGGGCAAGAACAGATTGTTCCTGGTTGCTTTGTTTATTTATTTATTTTTTTAAAAATCAAACTATTGGTCAAGACATTTACATTAATGGCAAGTTCTTGCTTGTTTGTTTTTATTTTTTATTTTTTGGTACCAGAGATTGCATGAGTGGTGCTTAACCATTGAGTCACATCCCCAGCCGTTTAAAAAAATTTTTACCTGAGACAGGTTCTTGCTAAATTGCTTAGAGCCTCACTAAGTTGCTGAGGCTGTCTTTTTAACTTTCCATCCTCCTTCCTTAGCCTCCCGAGATGCTGAGACTACAGGCCTGGGCCACCACAATTGGCCACTTATGGCAAGTTTAATTGAAAAAGCATTTTTGAAAAAGCACTTTTCATAGCATTAGGTACTACACACTTCATGAACTTGCCTTTTGTTTTAGGAGCAAAAATATTTTCTAAATTTTTTCCTAATAAGCTTGTCAAGAGGCAAGTTTTCATTGTAAAATGTCTCAGTACTTGTCCCCAGCAGGTGCCTGGAAGGGAGAGCTAGAACAGAGTCACAGCCTGGTGACTGGTTTCTGTGTTGTGGAGGCTGGAAGTCCGAGGTTGGGAGGCCATCAGGATGGCCCATGGCAGACTGTGCCGGTCTCCTCTCTGCATCCTCTCCTGGCGTGCTGGAGAGTGGGCGGGCGCTCCCTGGGTCTCCTCTAGAAGGCACTGATCCCTCCATGAGTGCTCTGCCCTGTGACCTGGTCCCCTCTGGAGGCCCACCTGCTCACACTGTCCCCTGGGGGAGGGTTTCAACATAGAACTGGGAGGGGAACACACTGGGCCAACACAGAGCAAAGTGACGTGCATCTTTAAATTCGCATTCGTTTTCACACAGTGAGATGAGACATTTTTATTTCAGCAAAAGTTCGGGATTCCTGCTGACCCCTGAGCTGCGTTTTCCTGCAGTGGCTTATGCTGTGCTGATTGCCCCCCCTCGCCCCCCACTGCATTTTCCTCTTTAGTTGGTTGAGGGCAAACCCTGGGCGCCCGAGTTGTTGCCTCTACCTGGTCCTCTCCCTCCTTCTGTCGTTCGTTTTACACTCAGGTGACTCCTCTCTGTCCTCTGATCACCTGGACCTCACCTTCAGCCTCCTCATCCTGCCGTGGCTGTCCTCTGTCCTGCCCGGCAGGGTTACCACCTTCCAGCACTTTGATCTGCTCCTCCGCGTTGCATCCTCCGGGAAGAGGCACCCCGGGCCCAGCCCTGCTTTCCTGTTTCCCCCACCAGCTCCACTGGCTGCCGTGCCACCCCAGGGTGCTCTGCAAGCTGCTGGGCTCAGTAGGGCACTGCCAGGGTTGCCCCCACGCCCAGCCGGACTTCGTGAATGAAGGTTCTTTAACAATGAATTGCCAGGTGCTGGGGAAGATAATTGCCTGACTGCCCTGCGGTTTGCACAGGTAACAATGGCCCGAGAAGAAGGGGCTCTGACCTCAGGGTTCACCATCCTGACAGCCGTGTATAGGGAGAGCTGAGTAGCCACACAGCTCAATCTTATGGGAGGCCACAGGACGCTCTGTGGCCAGATGTTCCAAAGTGGAGGTTCATGGAGTGTGGGTGTGGCCGGGAGGGCTGCTGCGTACCTGCTGACCAGCTGGGAGCACAACTGAGGTTAGGTTGGTACAGAGGGGGATGCCTCTGGGAGTGCACGCTGCATTGCTAGCAGAAAGGAGAGTCTGAAAAGACTGGACGCAATGTGGTCATCGTGTGCAGCGGGGCAGAGTGGGTCTCTCAATGGGCCCCTATTTTTTTTTTTTTGTACTGGGGATTGAATCCAGGGGCTCTGGACCACTGAGCCACATCCCCAGCCCTAGTTTGTATTTTATTTAGAGACAGTTGCTTAGCATCTCCCCATTGCTGAGGCTGGCTTTGAATTCAGGATCCTCCTGCCTCAGCCTCCCGAGCTGCTGGGATCATAGGCGTGTGCCACAGCACCCAGCATCTTTTCTGTTTGGTTTATTCATGAGCATGTGTGACTTATATGCTGAAATTTAAACCTACAAAATGTATCGTAAGGCCGAAGGTGATGTTTGAGAGGTGGATATTGTTTGGTTCTGATTACCTGTAGATAACGCTGGAAAGTGAGCTTCTGTCAGATTGCCAGAGGGTCTTGAAGTCGGAGTTTCTCTGTGTGTGGTGAAATGACAGCAGGACATATACTCTGGGTGACGTTTGCAGTAGCAACACACTTTCATTTGTGCAAGCCTTTCCTGGGCCTCTGCTCCGTCACGGGTGGCAGCCACCTCTGTTGGGGCCTGGGGTCCTCCGCAGGGACAGGGGTTGGAGTCACTCAGCACTGTAGACTTGGGTTCCTGAAGGGGGGTCTGTCCCGGAGGTTCTGGTGGCTTTCTGTGGGTCACTTTTGTGTTGTGTTGTATGCTTGGCTTTGGGCGTTCGGGTGGGCCCAGGGCCTTGCACCTGAGCTGCATAATAAGCCCCATCCCTGGTGTTCTGTTATTTGAAAAATAAACGAAAGCACTCCTCCATCTTCCGGTGATTATCCTGCACAGAACTCTGCCACAGCTTTAATGCCAATGGGTTAAACGGGTTAACGGGGAAAGAATGGGCAGTGAGAACGGAAATCGTGCCCTGGGGTCATGTGAAGGCTGTGTGGCTCCTCAGCAGTGCCACAGGTGTCCCCTGCTCTGAGCCAGGCACCCTGCCAAGGTGACAGAAGAGACCAGGGCGCCTGAGCTCTGAGAGCTGACACCTTAGTAGCACACAGGTGCCATGCATGAGCTGGGAGGGAAAGGGAGCAGGGAAGGACCTGGAGGGCCTGGGGAGCCGGGCAGGCTGCGGGAGGAGGACCTTGGCTGGGACCTCTGGAAGCAGGCGGGCAGTGAGGCTGGGTAGAGGAGGGCAGGTGGAGGAGCGAGTGGAAGGAGGGCAGGGCAGGCAGGTCTGTGGCTTGGTTGGGGGTCTGTGGCTTGGTTTGGGGTCTGTGTGCTTGTGTGGGGAACTTTGCATTTCCTTGGAATGGGGGGCTCTGGAAGTCTTCTGTGCAGAGCAGGGACAGGTCCAGTCACCTCTTATGAAGATCGCCTGGCAGCCATGTGGGGGTGGACCAGGAGGAGTCAGAGCAGAGCCTCGGAGGTAGCAGTGACTTCAGAGCCTGGCAGCAGGGCACTGGGTGCCCCCCAGGTGGGCTGTTTTGACAGATGGGTGGAGGATGGGAACACTGACGTGGCTTGAAGTACCAGGGCTCTGCTGACCTTGGGGTCTGGCCACAGCAGATGGCTGAGGTTGGCCTGGGACACAGCTCAGTGCCAGAGGCTTGGGCAGCTGGCGCGAGGCCCTGGGTGCACCCCCAGCACCGCAGGGACAGAAAGCGTTGAGTTCCATCAGTTCCCAGCTTCCTAAGTGCGTCCGTCCATCCTGTATAGACTTAAAGTAGCATACACGGTTTAGGTGCACTCTTAGTGGTTGTGTATATTTACATAAAACAATAGCTACTGGCTACGTTGGGACTGTCTTTCCCCATGGGGAGCAGGCCCTGGACGCCTGAGGAACCTTGCTCTGACCACCAGCGCTGGCTGAGGGTTAGTGGACACTCCAGTTCTCTGACGAGGTGTCAGCATGTTGGCAGGATTCTGAACGGGCAGGGGCACAGTGGGGGGAAGGTGGGGTGTTCTGAGCACCGCCCGGTGCCATTCCTGCAGCACGGGACCCCATCACAGTAGCACTGCGACTGATTATTCTTGGTCGGAGAACTTAATACGTCACTGTGCTTTGGAACCAGTGTTAACTGGAATGTCATGGCCCATCCTCGATGAGCTGGGATCACTGCTGTTCACTGCAGTTGACATCCTGTGACCACCCACCACAGTGGCCAGGTGTCTGCTGCGTGGCGCGGTCACCCACCGATCCTCACGAGGCCCCCACGGGATTGGCTCAGCACTGTTGGTTGGTGTTTCTTGTGGCCAGTGGGCGACTGGGTGAGGAGGGCTTGCTCACTTGGGGCTTCTCCTGCAGTTCCCATCTGGTGGTGGCCGGGCCAGGACCAGGGAGGGCTCTGTCACTTATGTGTGAGCCTGAGCTGGCTGCAAATCGGGAACCTCCTTCCACCCGGCCCCTCCTGGTGGCTTCTCCTCCTATCCCGGAGTCCGAGGTTGGCAGGCTTGCTTGCCCCACTAAGCGGGTGGCGGATCTGTCACTTCTGGCCAGCTGTCACCCTCCCAGAATGTCGTTTGTGCCCCCTGTCATTGACCAGTGTGTCACCAAGGCCAGTCCAGAAGTGGGGGGCGGGTGGCGGAGAGTAGAGTCCACCTCTTGGGAGGAGCAGCAGGACTTTGTGGTCATCTTCAGTTCTCCCCCTGTGTGAGGACCTCACACTCCTAAGGACATTAAGGGGCTCGTGAGGGCCCTTCTGTCACTGTGCTCACCTTGCTCACCAGGGAGAGGGAGAGGGGGGAGGGGGAGGGGCTCCGGTGGAGGAGCATGCTCAGGACCATGCTCACAGGCGGTGCTTCAGGAGTGGAGCTGGTCTGTGGGGCTCAGAGCCCAAACACACAGCTGCTTTCCTGTGCTGTCGACATCAGCTGTCACTGCTCCGGTCCCCACCAGCATGCTGTGGGGGCTCCCGCTGCTCCACAGGATGGGCATTGAAGAGGGGCGTCTTGGGCTGGTGTGCAGCTCAGGGGTGCAGCTCCTGTGGTGCGTGTGCGGGGCCCTGAGCTCCACAGAGAAACGTGAAAAGGGAAGCATTGTATTGAAACAATTTTGAAAACAGTTGATTGAACCGTCGAACCAGGTTTGAAATACTCCTGTGGAAGGAAAAGAGGCAAATTGCTACAATGTCAGGGTCCTGGTCAGGTTCCTGGAGAGTGCAGGTGACTATCGTCCACCTGTGGACAGGTGTGAGGTGTGGGCAGGTGTGAGGTGTGGGCAGGTGTGAGGTGTGGAGAGAGGGATCCTGCATCGGGGCGACCTGGCCTGGAAGGCGGGAAGGGCTCATGCATAGGGGCACTGATGGCAGCAGCACCTGGCCTGCCCTCCCAGTTACGGTGCGCCACCTTGTAACATCTCACTTGACCCTTGCACCGCCAGCCCTACGTGGTAGGCGTTTCCCCTCTGATATGCGGCTGTGGGAAATGCTCTGTCCAGGCCAGGGAGGCGGTGCCTGGGGAGGACTTGGTCCTCTGGCCTGGTCCACGTTCTGGCTCCCGCTCTTTGTTCCTTCCACTCCCTCAGGGAGTCCTGTTAAGCACCACAATTGGTTCAGGAAGTGTCGGCTTGTGAAGGGGATCACTCAGGGAGGCCAGCTGGCTGCATCTAGAAGCTCCTTGGTCAGCTGGTTCAAGAGGGGAAACAGGGCTGCCCGCTGTGGGCATGGCCCAGCCGTGTGCACGTGGGCTCTGGTGGCCGAGCAATGGCAGATCCCATCCTCTCAGGCTGGTTTCCTTATGGTGAAATGTTGCCAGTTTGCATAGATGACCTGTCCAGCAGGGAACACTGCCAGGCCTGTCATATAGAATAAGCCTCTGACCAGCCTCTTCCCCAAGACCGTTTTGCATCCTGATAACCTTAAGGTGTAGAGGAGTTAAACCAGATTCTCCCTCCGTCTCCTGGGGCTTTCTGTAATGGACCCTGCCAGGTAGTGGTGTTTGGTTGACTGTATGAACACTGCACGACACCACTATCTTCATCCACTTGACCAAATTTATAACATAAATCTGAATTCTTAGATTGACGTATAACACACACACACACACACACAAACTATCCACATACAGCAAAGTCACCAATTAACATTAGGGGTCAATGGACTTTCACAACTGGAACACAACTATATAAACACCCAGATCAAGAACTAGAATATTGCCAGCCCCCAGAAGCCCACCCTATTCCCCTCCCAGACATTACCTTTACATAAAAGGTAACTTAACACCAGGAAATGTATTTCTATATTTATTTATTTGTTGGTATTAGGTTTTTGAACCCACAGCCCTAACCAGGCTAGGCTAGAGCTCTACCACCAACTTACATCTCCTGTCCTTTTTGATTTTTTATCTTGAGACAGAGTCTCAGGCTGACCTTGAACTTGAATCCTCCTGCCTCAGCCTCCTCAGCAGGTAGGAGTACAGACCTGTGCCACCATGCCCAGCTCCCAGAAAATTTATTTTTAAATTCGTTTTTAGATTGTAGTATATGCTTACTGGAACATCTTCTTTCTTTTTAAGTGCCTGTGTGAAAGTGATGTTTGCTGTAGTTCCTGGGAGAGGAGCCTTGTGACCCATGCTGGGGGCCCTGAGTTAGGTCAGAAGGCAGTGTCTTCGGAAGCCACACCCCTGTGCCATCCCGGCAGCTGTGCTTCCCGAGTGGAACCAGCAGATGAAGGAGCTTCTAGGTCTAACACGTTCCCCTTTGGGTAGGCCGGCCTTCTTGATGGATCCCATTTACAAGCTGACATTTGCTGAACCGTCAGTTAATTAAAATGTGAATTGTTCATCAGTTAACATTTTTAAAGTTCTCCCAATATTAAAAATACATGCACACCTACAATCCCAGTGACTTGGGAGGCTGACGCAGGAGAAGTCCTAGTTCAAGGCTAGACTGGGCAACTCAGTGAGACTCTGTCTCAAGATAAATAAAAACGGCTGGGATGTAGCTCTGCGGACAGTGTCCATGGGTTCAATCCCCAGTACCACACACACAAAAATGTCTGTGTGTGTTTGTGTGTGTGTGTGTGTATACACACAAATGCAAAACTTGTTTCCATTTTTAAGAAAGAAAACATTTGTTAAGATCAGTCTCCCTCTCATAGCTTTATTGAGGTATAATTGAAAAATATTGTATTTAAGGTTTGCAATGTAATATTTATATATGTGTTATATATATGTGATATGTATATGTTGTGAAGTGATTATCATAATCAAGCTAATTAACACCCACTGCCTCAAATAGTTACCTTTTCTTTTGTGAGACTAGTTAAGATCTACTCTCAGCAAATAGATCAGTCTTTCTTAAAATTGTTTTTATGACAAGACTTAGTTGCATACTTAAGAAGAATAAAAACAATATAAAAAGGTACAAAGTGAAAAGTGAACAGAAACTACCTCCCCCACCAATGTCACGGTTCTTATGTTCCCCTGTGGTCTGTGTGTGTGCAGGCATTGCTCTTCATCCTTGAATGTGTTTCCTTGGCTGTAAGTGTAGGTCTTTCTGATTTTTTCAGAAATCACACATGCCTTGTTCTATCACAGTGGTTCACCATGATGTACAGTTGGTGCCCTAAGGTTAAATGTTTAGGTAATTCTTGGGGCTGTAAACAAGCAATTCTGCAGTGCAAATCCTTGTGTCTGAATCTTTCTTTTTTTTCCCCTCCATGTTGGGGATTGAACCCAGGGCCTTGTGCATGCAAAACAAGCACTTTACCTACTGAGCTACAGCCCCAGCCCTGTGCCTGAATCTTAATGTATGTATGAAGCATGTTTGTGGGATAATTTCTAGAAACACAGTGTGGAACTAGGCGTGATGGCACATCTATAATCCCAGCAACTTGGGAGGCCAAGGCAGAAGAATTGCAAGGTCAAGGCTAGACTCAGCAACTTAGCCAGACCTTGTCTTGGGGAAAAAAAAGAAAGAAACAGAACATTGGGTCCAAGAATTGTATCTCATATATATATGAGATACAATTGCAGGATCGACCTTCAAATTGGCGCACCAATCCACACTTCCTGTAAGTGTCTGAAGACACCATTTTTTACCCCCTTACGAACATTGAATATAATAAAAAATCTAAATACATAATATAGATTTAAAATCTAATTTGCATGTCTTTATTAATGACAGCGAGCATCTGTTCATGTGTTTTTTGACATTTTTCTGCCAGCCTCTGTGATCTTGTGAAGTATGCATTTGGTCTTTGTCCCTATATTTGAGCTCTGGCCCCATTTCCTGCACGCAGTGCCTAGAATCTTCAGAGTGATACAAACCGTTTATGTGCCCATGAGTTGACTAATGGCTGGCAGCCTACCGGCAGCTTCAGAGTGGGGCTGTCACCTGAAGGTCCCCAGGAGCTCGGCCCTCGCCTGCAGCAGGGCAGAGTAGCTGAGGTTCAGTGGCCCACCCGAGGCCTGGGGATCAGTCACCCGGGCCTGTGATGGAGTCTCATGACCCACGATCTGAACTGTACGAGGTGGTGGCCCGGTGATGGCGCTGGGGCGTAATGCGATTATGGGTTGCCTGGCCACTGGGGACCTAGCTGGTTTCCGCCAGCCCCCCAGGAGGGACTTCGGCCTTCAGTCTTCCTGTCCTGGTAGGTAAGCAAAACAGGGGGTGTAGTTCAGCCCAGCTGGTGCTCACAGCTGCAGTCAAGGGTGTGAGTGTTCTGTGAGTGGAGCGGAAGTCCCTGAGTTTGAGTTTGTTCGCTTTTCTACACACCTGCCTACTCACTTCGTTTATGTGCATAGCTGTTTTCCTCACTGGTTTGTGAGAGCATTTGTACATTAAGAAATCAAGCCCCCTGTCCTTTGTGTTGCATGTATTTCCCTCAGTGGAGTGCTTGCTATTTACTGTTTGCTGTATTTTTAAAACTTGTGCCAATATTTAGAAGTCTCTATTTAGTCCCGTATATCCACTTGTCTTTGTGTGTTTGGTGTGTGATATATTGCTTAGAAAGTCCTTCTGTGTTTTAATATTATAAATGTTTTTACCTGCATTTTGCTTTTGTATTTTCATTTCTTTTTTTACATTTTTTAAAAAATTATGTGATCTTGAAGGCTTAGGGGTAAAGAACCAGACAGGAATTCAGGCTTTTTCTCACAATCCAAATGCTCAGCTGGTTATTTTAATGCCTCCGATGATTAATTCATCATTGTCTGCTGATCTGATCTGCTATCCTTGCCCTAAATAGATCCCCATGGGTATATGGGTCTATTTCTGGGCTGCATATTGATCTGGTGAGCGTCCAGTTAGTTCTGAACTTTAGAAGATACAGCCATTAGAGTCTGGTCCTATTTATTGGTGTCTTGACATCTCACTAGCTGCATTTTGATGGGTAAGAGGGAAGACATAGTTTTGATCGACAGATCGGAGGATGTTTGTGTAATAACTATAAATTCTGGGTGGTTTTTTTTCACATGCTTCAGTGAGAGGATCTCTTTGGGAGGAAACACTCTCAACTATTCTGACACTGATGAAATTCAGCTCATCTGCATGCCCTCTGTGTGGGTGTAGCTAGCGTGAGATTTTAAGCTTGCAAACAGACCTTCTGAATGTTGTTTGGAAATATTTTTTTACTTCATCCCTCAGCCAGCATCAAACTAAATGGGCAAGTTAAAATATATTCATTTCGCTATCTTAGTATTTTAGAAAAACAGTGCTTTGAGCCTCAGTCTTTGGAAATGTGTTTCCAAAGAATTGGTTGCATTAGGAGAAGCCAACATTCTAAACATGGGTGCTGGGTCCTGATTGGCAAGGTTGTCCTGACATGAAGGTGGTGTGACATGCAGAGATGGCAGCGAAGGGTCTGGTGTTGAGGGAGCTCTGTATCCAAGACTGGTGGGGAGACGAAGGGAGTCCTGACATTTACTGTCTGCTGTGGGTTGCGTTTGAGGATGCTGAGCTGACGGCTCTGGATTTTGAGAGTTCCACTTGAGCCCAGTGGAAATGGAGTGGGACCTACAGAGGGCGGCTTCTCCACTTCGGCTGGCTCTGTCTTCTCGGCTCCTGGGCTCCTGCTGATTCCGCAGCTGCAGGTCCAGCCAGCTCTTCTCACCTGGGGCAGCTTGGACAGTTGGCACTGCCAGATCTACCCTGTTGCTTGGGCTTTTATTCCATTTTGGGAACTTTTTTGTACATTAAGTAATTCCTTAGCAGTGGACACGGGCAGAGAGAATAGTCACGTTAGAAGATCGAGTCCTGCAGGATGCTGTGCAATCCTCTCTGCAGCTCACTTGTCTGTGCTGGTTTGCCAGTGACCAGGGTGACCAGTGACCCACCAGTGACCCACGGTACCAAGAATCCACCCTTCCCAGTGGATCCCAGGAGACAGTTCCTGTGTGATAGAAAGACGAGTTTGCTTTTTAATCTATGATAACCCTCCCCAATCATGTGAGTTGACATCACACTTTAATGTGCTCACATTCAGAAAGGTAGGCTGAAAGTTGTAGTTCTTCTCCTCTTCTTCTCTGTAGATGCTCCTGGTGATGTAGGATGCCTCCTATAGACCCTCCGTGAGTCGAACCCAGCCTTAGGTCTGAAATGCGTGGGATCCACCTAACTCCCTGAACATCACAGCTCAGGAGTCCGTGTTTCACCCTGTGGTTGTGTGGCTACTGAAACTGCCACTCACTGCTGCCACCCCACCCAGTGTGAGGGGATGGCACTGTGTGTTACTAGGCCAAGGAAAGATCGAGATTCAGAATCCCAGGTTTCTATCAAATGCATAAGGCTCTGGAACCGTTGTAAGGTGGAAAAACTGGGAGTCAAGCCATCATATGTCAGGACGGTCCCGAAGGCAGAAGGTGCCTCAGGGTCCATGGTGAGCAGTGGCCCAGCCCCCCTCTCCCGTGGCTCCCCAGCGGTTTCCCTGAGCTCTCTGAGCACAGGCAGCACAAGCTGTCTGCGGGCGTGGTGATGGCAGTCTGCTTGGCGGGAGAGGAGGGCCGGCTTGTGTAGGCCGCAAGGAGGCTCCAGAGAAACTTCCTTGTTGGGGGGCCCCGGCTGTAGGTGGGTGAACAGATGCAGAAACCCTGATGGGAACACAGTGCAGAGCAGGCCGCAGGCCACTCACTGAGCCTCTCGGTTGTGACCTCTGATTCTCACAGCAGTTCTTTTGGCTTGGTCAGGTGCTGGAGCTCAGCAGGGAGGTGAGATGGGGACTCCACAGGCCCCGGATTTCACCACAGCCATCTCTACACCCTCTCCTTGAGCCTGGGACCAAGTTAATGGACTGCAGGACTCTCTTTTCCCTTCTCCTCTTAGTGCATCGGTGGCTCATTCAATAAAGATTTATTGAGCCGCTATTAACATGCAGGAGTTTTGCTGGGTACTTAGTGGACTTGAGCTTTGTCGGTCAGTGACCAATGATTGTTTTGTAATCTGGAATAGTAATCTGGAAGATGACCTGGACTGCACTTGGTGGTGTTGCCTTGAGCCCTTAATGAGCTCAGAATCAGGGCACGGTGCACTGGGCCTCCGCCGGGGCACCTAGTGCTAAGGTGTGGCTGTGGATGTGTCTGGCTCAGGATGCAAAACCAGCAACGGTGTGACTCGGCACACACTCCCCAGCACTGGGATATTTCCCATGCGTGGGTGTCCGTGGGATAGAGTTCGGTGTCCGTGGGATAGAGTTCGCTTCCCGTGGAGTTAGTCCACAGATTGCAAGGCCTGTGGCAGGAAATATGGAAGAGCCAGAGTCTGTCCTGCGCTTTATCTGCTGGGCCCTGGGCAGTGCTTCCCCTGTGTCCTCCTACCACAGGCCAGTGAGCCATAGCGGTCATCACTGCAGAGATGGAATGGAGGCTGAGAGTCCAATGCTTGCTTGGAGCCCGTGGTCAGCTAGAGGCAGGACCTGTGGCCCTGAAGTCTCCAGTGACTGTGTTTAGTCAGCAGGTGCTGCCTTCCTGCTGGGGGCAGGTGGGCTCCAGGAGAGTGTGGGCAGAGATTGGGGGTGTCAGTTGACGAGGGCTCAGGGTAAGCCTCGGGCAGGAAGGGCCAGGGCTGTCAGACTGTTGGGCTTTGTTTACTGATGAGCAAGTGGGGAAGGGCAGGTCCCTATTCTGAAGCATCATCTTTCACCTGGGGGCTGTCCCTGTGCCAGGGGGCCTCTGCATGAACGGAGTCACACAACCCCCCTCCCCGCCCCACCCCACATAAACCCCTTGGGAGGAGTGTTATGGTATCGGTCTAAAAATGTCCCAGAGAGTTCATGTATTAGAGCGTTCATGTAGAGGTGAAACGAGGGCGTTACGACAGCTGTACCTTCGTCAGTGAATGCATCATTTGATGGAGTAATAATTCTAATGGATTACTGTGTGATAACTGCAGGTAGGTGGGGTGTGGGGCACGGCTAGAGAAGCAGGTCACTGTGGGCGTACTCTTGGGATTATGTTTTCCCTGGCTCCTCCCTCCCTCCCTCCCTCCCTCTCTCTCTCTCTCTCTGGTCCCTGGACAACAGCTTTCCTCACCATGTCCTTCCTTCATGAATTCTACCTCCCCTCAGATCCTGTGCAGTGGAGTCATCTGACCATGGACTGAGACCTCGAAAACCCTGAGCCCAAAATATGCTTTTCCTCCTCTGAGCTGTTCTTGTCAGGTCTTTGGGTCACAGTGACACAAGCTGACTAGCAATGTTGAAAGTATATTGAAACATCCTGTTTTGGGGCACACCTAACCCTCTTATGCGTGTTCAGATGTACTGAAAAAAGTCGTTTACGATGGTCAGACTTTTTATGTAAGTTTCAGTGGCAGTGGGGAACCAGACCAGGAAGAGTGGGACGTGCACATTTTTTGATAAGGGGGATTCCCAAGGCCCTGCCTGCCCCAAGGAAGGATTGGATTGGGGCTTTTCTTTCAACTTTAGTTGCCTGGTGTGTCCTGAAATGCTGACTTTGTAACAGGGAAGTCCTGGGTTTCGCACACTGATTGAGAAATGGAGTCACAGTGACCTTGTATGTGCACTTTCTGGCTCTAGTGTGGAGTCTGACACTTCCTCAGTCAGTGCCACCATCTGCACGTGTGAATCCAAGCCCCTGAAGGTGACATGTCAGGGGATAGGAAGTGGGCTCATTACTTTTTGATTGGAGAAAACTTACGTTCGCTGAAAGGTGAACACTGGCTGTTGCCTTCAAGCCTTCAAAATCACAGAGTGTGAGGCTTCTATGGCCGGGATCCGGAGGGTGTGTAGGGATTGCCCAGGACACGAGCAGTGCCCAGGGAGGCACAGCTTCTCTGGGACACAGCTGAACCTGTCTGGAGTGAGGGGTTGGGGGCAGAACCAGGTCAGAATTGTCCAAGCCAACCAGCCAGTGCCTTGAGTGTGTTAGCTGTTTGTCTTTCCTTTCAAGAAGTCCTTAAAAGTTAATTTCAGAGGGACGCTAAGAAGGCCAGATCTTTCTTTTGCAGTGGGATCTGGGCAGTGGCCTATCCGAGAGGCTTGAGAACTGGTGCCTGAAGAGCTGGGACCCGCTGGGAGATTGCCCAGCTGCGCTGTAACGTCATGTGCTGGTGTCGGGGGCTTCCTTGCCAGTCTGGGGACATGGGGTGATTTCTGCTGAGGTTGCTATTTAATCAGCTCCCAGTTCTAATGTTTTGAAGACCCAGTGAGTTCACAATATTACTCCAACCCACCCTGCCTTTGTGTTCCTCAGGCGCAGAGGGCTTGGTGGGGGTCTCTCCCCAGTTCATGCCACCTTATAGTCCTAGGTGTCTGCATACCATAGCTCTTATATTTTAGCTTATTAATTGATGTATCTGTGTCTAGTCCTCCATTCCAGACCCTCACCAGCTCTCATTCTGTTGTGTTTATTTTGCATCTTTTTGTTTCTTTGCCAAAATCTTTCAGGTAAATTCCTTTCTACTTAAACGCACCTCCACCTCTAACCCCAACTGCTAGTGTCCGGAGGCTGTTAGCCAGGCGGGAAGCCGAGAGGGGGCAGCCTTTCAGGAGCAGCCGGCAGACAGGAGGAGACAGGTCACAGACACAGAAGAGGGCCAAAGACTCGCAGCAGCGGAGGCACTTGTGAAAGGCCCCGCCCTGGAGGAGGTGCTTATGAAAGGCCCCGCCTCCAGAGGAGGTACTTGTGAACGACCCTGCCCCAGAGGAGGCGCTTGTGAAAGGCCCCGCCCCAGAGGAGGTGCTTGTTAAAGTCCCCGCCCCAGAGGAGGCGCTTGTGAAAGGCCATGCCCCAGAGGAGGTGCTTGTGAAAGGCCCCGCCCCAGAGGAGGTGCTTGTGAAAGGCCCTGCCTCGGTGCCTAGACTTGGCCTGGGCTCTGAAGCGAGGTTCCCTGGGGCTCAAGGCCACGCAGCCTTCATTGGCCTGGATCCCTGGGCTAGAGGCTACTGCTACTGCTGGGCTCTGGTGTGAGGAGGGCCTTGCCTCTTGCTGCCCAGGGCCGTGCACCAGCAACGTCCTGTGGGTTCACCTTCTGCACGCCTGTCTCTCACCGTCCTGGTGTAGCACGCCTTCTTTTCAACAGGATTCTGGCATCTCGTTCCCAAGCCCAGAGCTGCCTCTGTGCTGCTTGTCTTTCTGCGGTCTAGACCGTCCAGGACCAGCACTGGCTTGGGCCCTCTGTGGATGGAGCCACTCCCTGGTCAGCCGAGGGCCTCAGCCTCCCACTGCCCGGCGGCTCCTCGGTGGGTTGTAGGGGGAGCTGCAGCTTCTCAGTGTGTGAATTTGTTTTTGTTCATTTATAAAATCCCATCATGACTTAGGACATGAAAATAGTGGGGTTCCTCTCGGGAATTCGGGGTAAATGTTGGCAGATTGTGTGTTATTAATGCAGCCTACATCTGAAGCCCCTCAATAGGACTTGGTTAATAAGGTTAGCCAGAGGCGAGAGAAGTCTTAAGGGGCTCTATGTTCAGTTTCTAAAAAAACTTCAGACTGTGGTGAGAATAAATTTGCTTAGAAAATTATGCATAGTTTGTATTAGAATACTCTTATTTTATGGGCACTGTATTCTTTTATGGTAAATCCCTACACTTCCCCCTAATGCTTGGAAATGTTTTGGTGCTCCTGTTTTAATATACTATTGAATGTTGGTGGTAAGGACTCATTCATTATTTTTATTCTTAAGTCAGTATTATCTGTGGTTTATTCTTTCAAAAAGCTATTTAAATTTATAACATATTTGTACCTGTGTTTTACGTACTGATTTTGAGATTGGATCAGTAGATTTATGTGTCTAGCAGAGAATCGGTTAATTAGTTTTGAATTGTATGCCAAGGTCATATCTCGACTTTATGACTTTCCACAGATGATGGATTCTGCTATTGTGACAAGGTCAAGCACATAAAAGCTCCAATCAGGCCCCAATAAAAGCAAGTTCCATATGTCAGGTTAATTCTACAGCAGTCTTTTTGTTAGTTTAGCTAGCAATTCCATCTGTTTGCACCTGAGGTGACCTGTGGTCCTGCCTCTGTGGCGGGTGTCACACACACAGAGTTTCCTTGTATAACGTGACTATACTGAGGCATGTTAATGTGTCATTATATAGACCATAGATATTAAGTATCTTTATTTGGTCGGTGCCAGGCCAGTGGATGGGATGGTAGAGAAATTTCAATACAGAGAGCAGGAAGCTATTTTCTCTGTGTGAAACAGTTTTTTACCATGAACTGCTTGATTTTGAGTAGACCACTAATGCTGTGGCTTCTACATCACTACTTTTTTTAAAAATAATTTTTATTCAAATTTATATATGACAGCGGCATGCATTACAGTTCATATTACACATATACAGCACAATTTTTCATACCTCTGGTTGTATATAAAGTAAATTCATACCAATTCTTGTCTTCATACATGTACTTTGGATAATGATGACCATCACATTCCCCCATCATTTCTAACCCTTCCCCTCCCACCCCTCTGCCCTATCTAGAGTTCGTCTATTCTCCCATGCTCCCCCCCACTACCCCACTATGAATCAGCCTCCTTATATCAGAGAAAACACTCAGCATTTGTCTTTTGGGGATTGGCTAACTTCACTTAGCATTATCTTCTCCAGCTCCATCCATTTACCTGCAAATGCCATGATTTTATTCTCTTTTATTGCTGAGTAATATTCCACTGTGTATATATATGCCACATTTTCTTTATCCATTCATCTACTGAAAGACACCTAGGTTGGTTCCACAGTTTAACTATTGTGAATTGTGCTGCTATGAACATTGATGTGACTACGTCCCTATAGTAGTCCCTGTTTTTAAGTCCTTTGGGTGTAGACCGAGGAGAGGGATAGCTGGGTCAAATGGGGGTTCCATTCCCAGTTTTCCAAGGAATCTCTTTCTATACTGCTTTCCATATTGGCTGCACCAATTTGCAGTCCCACCAGCAGTGTCTACGTCACTACTAATGAGCGAATTACTGTCATTTTCTATAGTGGCTCTTTCACACAAGTGTCCTTGCTTGTGTTTGTTATTCTGGTCCTGGGTTAGGACCAGCTGCTAGAGTAAATCAGTCTGAGGTTGGTAATAGGTTGTCAGGAAGGCAGGAAACTGTCCTATACCCATTATACCATCTCTTGTGATGATGCTGGTCATGCCCGAGGGCATATCTAAGGAAGCCAAGCAGGGGTCTCTTAATAGGTCAGGGTCCCAACAGACTCCCCACTGCTCCTGCTTCTGTTGAAAGCTTGCTCCTGAATGGCCATAAAAGGAGTTCTTTCTAACAACAAGACAGGATCCCCAACAGTGCAGTGCTGGCCGGCCGCCACCTGCTGCCATTCAGATGATGCCCGCTGCCTTGGCAACCCCACTGGGACTTTTGCAGTGACAACAGATGCAGCTGCCCAAGAAGAGCAACCCGGAAGCAGAGGCAGGGAGCATGGGTTGGTCCCAGGAATGCCCCTGGCAGGCCAGGGTGGCTCGCCGGCCACCTACTGGACAGCTAGGCTGAGTGGGGGGGACATTGTGAAACACATATTTGACCTTCATCTGTTCCCTGACATACAGTGAGCTTAAGGCTCTTAAAACTGTGGTTTCTCCAATGACGAGTGTCCTTTCTGTGCTAATGAGATGACTGGTGTCCTGCAGCCGCCAGAGAACTTCAGGACAGGGGCTGATCATGGAAAGATCAAGACGTGATAGAGGATGGAGGCTTTCCCTGACTTCTGGGAGGCGGAGTTGGTCACCAGTGCCAGCAATGTAATCAATCACGCCCGGTCCAGGGGCCTGAGAGCTCTCAGGGGAGTGGGGGGCAGCACCCCTGGAGAGGCACGGGGCTCTGCATCCCTCTCCCAGGCCTGCCCCAGTTGTCTCTTCCTCCAGGTCCTTTGTAGTGTCCCTGTGATAGGTCAGTGGGTTTCCCGTGTCCTCTGAGCGGCTCCAGTGGGGAGGGGGTGATGGTGAGTCACCCCGTGGCCACTTGATCAGAAGTGTGGGCAATAATCTGTCACTTGCACCTGGCATCTTACGGAGGGGCCAGTCTGTAGAGAGAGCCATCAATGTGGGGTCTGCGTCATCCCTCGCTAGGGTAGTGCTGATAGCCTAGTTACGGGCTGCGCAGCTGCTGTCCCCTGCAGACAGCTTGGTGTGTGCAGAGTGCCGTGTGCTTGCTCAGCGTTCTGGGCTGTGAGTGTTGTACGGGGAGAAAGCCTTTTTCTTCTCAGGTGGCATTTTCCAAAGAGGGGCTTGGTAAGAGTGTGGATCTGAAGAGCTGGACTGCGATGGAGCAGTGGTGTGCTGGGCAAGAAGCCCTCGTGAATTTGCATTTCCCTGCTTTAAGAACCCATGAGGGGCTGGGGATATGGCTCAAGCGGTAGCACGCTTGCCTGGCATGCGTGCGGCCCGGGTTCAATCCTCAGCACCACATACAAACAAAGATGATGTGTCCACCGAAAAATAAATATTGAAATTCTCTCTCTCTCTCTTTAAAAAAAAAAAAAAAGGAACCCATGAGAATTCAGATGCGTCAGGGATGCATTTGTCCCTGTGAGAAGTGGTGTGCCGAGCCGTCAGTCAACAAGTCCCCCAGCGGCTGGGTGTCCCTGACCCGAGAGAGGGAAGCTCATGTTTTAAGCTTCTTAGGTTCAGAGTTGCTCTTCTTGTTTTATTTTTTTTCTTTCTGAGATGGGGTCTTGTTAGGTGGGCAGATTGGTCTCGAAGTGCCAGGCTCTAGCCATCTTCCTGCCACGGCTCCTGAGGAGCAGGGACTGCAGATGCCACTGGGCCTGGTTCTAGATACTGTTTTGGCTAAGCTGCTGAGACAAGAGGTCCCCGAATAGAGAGAGTCAACAGGGTAAAGTCCTCTTTCTCCTTCGTGAGTTCTGGTGGCTGGTGGGACCTGGCTTGATGGCTTGTTAGCACATTGCCCACCCCACTCCTGTTTGCCAGAACTGAGCCACCTGCCACGGATACCTCCTAGGGAGATGGGAACATGTAGTGGTCAGCTGGGTGACCGAGGGCTCCTCTTAAACTCAGGCCCTTCCTGATGGGTGAAGGAGAGGGTGGGTGTGGTGGATCTTGAGCAGTTTTTCTCACAAACACCTTTTATGTTCCAACAAGGAACAGTGCCTCGACCGCAGGCTTGATGCAGACTTGGCCCTGATTCTTGTCTTGATGGGGACTCTGAGGGGGAGGGACGGGAGTCCTGGGAGCGCTGTGTGGTATGGTTGGACCACCTGACACGGTGAACCTAGGGTCCATTGCTGCTGCTCCCCTGGACCCACGTGGAGTTGTGGAGCCTCAGACCCAGACTCCTCACCCCCAGAGCGCTGAGAGGGTTACTGACTCACGCGCCCTGGCGACCATTGAAAAGCCACAGTGTGGCGGGAGCCTGAGGACGGTGCGGTCATGGGGTGAACTGTCCACTCTTCTTCTTGAGAACCGTGGAGGTCGTCTGCTTCCCTAACCCTTGCAGGAAAAGCAAGGTGACTTGCTCGGCACTTGACTTAGTTTGCATTATTGCGCCAGATGACATCACTTTAGAGGGAAGGCATCTTTACTTCTCCAAATGCAAGTGTGAAAATCCTGTTTGGGGGCTCTGTCTACCCAGAAGCCCCGTTGTCTTCTAAGAAGCCCCGTTGTCTTCTGGCCACATCACATCAATGCTGGATTAAGGGGACAAACAGAAAATCAGGTTTCCTTGGGAAATGACAGTGGCAACTGCTGCACAGGGGTCTTCATTGGCAGCATGTCACCTCCAGAGGACACTGTGTGCATTTGTCCTCCTGTCCTGAAGCAGCTGGCCCTGGATTCTCAGACCCAGACCTCACTATGTAGGATGCTGCACTTGGGCGGGTCCCTGCAGGGGTCACACACAGGCAGTCAACTCATGCTGGGGAATTGTATGCTGTGAACCTGAGAGGTGGTCACTCTGGGCACCCTGGGACGTGGCAGACTTTATAATGGGCACAGCCCTGAGCCACCAGACAGAACCATTGTGGGTGGATCACAGGACTGAGGAGGTCAGAGCTGGAGGAGTCCCCTGCAGCCACATGCCCTGCCCAGGTGGGGGAGGGGGAGCCCAGGAGGCACAGGGGGCAGAGAAGGCCACACCCGCCCTGAGGACCTGCACCCCCTGCACATGCACTTGGGCCCACAGACCTGACACACTTGCATACACACGGCAGCTCCAGGGAACTGCTGGCTCTCAGGGGCCTGGGTGGGGGCCAGGCCGTGGCCAGCCTCAGTTCCCTTGGGCTCCCAGGGGCGGTGGGTTTCCACGTGGACCAGGAGCTTGCTGGGAGGACGCAGGGACTTAGTTCACTTGGAAGTGCTCCTTTGTCCCTCCTAGAGTGGAGCCCATTCTTCATGGAATGCGTTCCTTGGTGAGGCTCCTGCTCTCTCCCCCTGCGCTCTTCTGAGTTGTCCCCAGCCCTGTCAGCACAGTGAGTGGGGCTGATAGCGGTTGTCCCTAGTTCAGATTTCCTCCAGGTGGCGGGTTGACTTGGGGCTGTGTTTCAGGCAGAGGCTTGGTGGGCCGCGCGGAATCTGATGTCGCAGCCCCAGTGGGGTTGGTGGAAGCAGCGGGCCGGGTCTGAGGGTCGGGCTCCTGGGGGGGGCTGTGCAGCCGATGGCTTCTGGTTCTGGCTGTGGACAGCTGTTCTGTCTGGCAGCCCCAACAGCAAAGGCTGACAAGGCAGGGGAGGAAGGTCCTGTCAGGGGGCCCAGGGCAGCTTCCAGGGCTGGGGACTCGGCATGCCAGGACTCTGAGGCGCACGGTTCTCCTGGGTGGTTTTTTGTCTTCTAATAAAACTGAGGAAATAATCCTCACTTAAGGCGCAGCGTGGACAGGCCCTGAAACATGATTTTACTCTGCTAAAGTCGGGGCTGGTGCAAGCTGGGGCTGTAGCTCAGTGGTAGAGCTCCTGCCCCTCACATGTGAGGCACTGGGTTCGATTCTCCAGTACCACATAAAAATAAATGAAGACATTGTGTCCATCTACAACTAAAAAAAAAATTTTTTTTTAAAAAGGTGTTATGTCAACTACAACTAGAAAAATATTTTAAAATGGGGGGGGGTGCTGGTGAGAAGGCTGTTAAGATCTCAGCCCCTACACCTGCTTTTTGCTTGAAATGGTCTTCCCTGAAATAATCTGTTTTCCTTGAATTTTGTAATTTTTATTTCTTCTGTTCTGTCTGTGACTTTTTCTCTACAGGCATTACCAGCATAGGAGGAAGGATGATGAAAAAAGATTACAAATAATTTTAGTATACTCAAAAGCTATAAAGACAAGGTCACTGGAAATAAACAGGATAGATGTAATAGTTCGAGTTATACTGTCTTTTGGTCACTGGGAAACAAAGTGTTGCCTTAAGTCAAATAATAAACCTTAATATGAGGCCTAATTGAGAAGCATTTTAAAGTTGCTGTTGTCCTCTGGAGTCTAGCACAGGAAGGCAGTTGGTGAGAAGCAGAACCAGGGGCACCTGATCACAGCTCCCTGGACAGATGCTGCGCCCAGGCTGAAGGCTCTAGCGTCCTGGGTCTCCACTGACTGGATGGTCGTCCTGTGGCCTGGCTCCAGGGCATCTGTCTTGCAGGCCTTGTGCAAAACCCGCTGTTAGCTGTCCATGCAGCTGCGCAGCATCCACAGCCATGCCAAGGGACGTGGCCCATGCACCTGCCTCCCATGGGGTGCCCGGGATGTACCTGGCCTCCAGCGGCCCAGCCTGCTCTCTTTGCCAGGTCCTCACCGTGGCCTCAGGCTACCAGGTGTGCTGATCTTTAGTCAGTATACTTCCTTTGAATTTGGTGGTGGGCTTGCCTCTGTGAATTCCTTTTCTCATTGACACCTTTCAGTTTTCTCTTTTTATTTTCTGTGTCATATTGAGAGGACACTTAGAACAAGCAGAAAAGATTATGTCTCCAGTGGAAAAAGGTGTTGTTCGGATGCTCTTCAGGATGCCCCATTCGGCCCCCGCCTGGCCGTGGGTCAGCTTCCTGCCTCTGTAGGCTGCGCATGACTAGCAGCCCTGCAAAGTCCTTGCTATCTGTGGACAGGGAAAAAAAATTTACTAACAATGGTTAAAATGACCCCGTCCTACCCTGGGAAAAGCCAGTTCCGACTTTTAGACTTGTTTCAGTGTTCCTTCCTTCCCTCCATGTAAGTTCGTGCCTGTCCTCCGACCTCGTTGTGACATCTTACTGATCTCCTCACCAGCAACGCGGTCAGTGCAGTCCTCAGCATATGTTCTCTTTAAATCGTGGGAGGATGGATTTTGCTTTGGTGATGGTTCCTTAACTGGACATTTTATGGTCCCTACTAAAAATGACAAAGCACCAGGGACAGGAAGGGGCCCTGCTGCGGGGAGCTTGAGCACAGATGGTGGAAGAGCTAGGGAATCTGTGAGCTCAGGGTTTGGGGACTTCTTCTCTTCGTATTGTAGAAATGGGTGAAGGTTCATCAACAACCAGTGGGTCAAGAGGAGCTGACAGTGGACACCGGAAATACTTGGAGGTGAATGAAAATGAAAACACAGCGTCCAGTGCTTAGGGACCCAAAAGCAGTGCACAGAGGGAGACACGCAGCCGTTTGGAAAGGACGGAGATGATGTCAGTGCCCAGCCCCTCACCCCGGAGATCAAAAAAGCAGCAATACTCACCTCAGTGTGCAAAATCGGGGGCGTCGTGGGCTTGAGTGCAGGCAAACAGAGAGCAGAAAAATGAGGGCAGCCCGTGGAACCAGAGGTCGCTTCTCAGAATATCAGCAGAGGCCCGCGTTGAGCTGCAGCACCAGGAGAGGATGCCGTAACTGGCAGGGAGCTGCCGACAGGCTGCGAGGGAGCTGGGGTGGTCACGCTCCAGCCAAGGAGATGCCCAGAGGAGACAGAGGTCCTGCTAGACATGGCTGCAGAGCAGCTCCGACAGAGGATGAGACAAGGACCCACCTGGAACAAGTCAAGAGGTCAGAGAGAAACCAGCGACTCCCGGCAGGAACGCTCAGCCCCGAAGGCTTTACTGGCAAATTCCACAAGGTGTGTACAGGAGAGCAACGTCAGGCTCCTCCAAACGTGGAAGAGGAGGGAACACCCCTACTCCTTTAATGAGGCTGGTGTTATGCTGGTGCTAAAACCAGAGACAACGCCACTACTGGAAAATCCGACCCGAGCTCCTCATGACCTGGGAGCCAAAACCCTCAACAAAAGGCTAGCAGGCTGGACCCAGCAGCAGGGTCACATGCCAGGACCAAGGGGGTCTTCCCCGGAGCACAGGGATGACGAGACTAAGGCCATCCACCCAGGCAGCATGCCTCATTAACGGCAAGGAGGAAACCCTCCTATCATCTCAAGGGTGCAGAAAGAGCCCTTGACGGTGTTGACACCCTTTCACGACAGGGACACTGGGAAAGCCAGAGCCTGAGGGAGCTGCCCTGTCAGGGTAGAGGGCGCATATGAAGAGCCCTCAGTGACATCATACTCACAGGGGAAGGGCTCAGCGTTTCCTCCAAGGTCAGGGACAGACAAGGAAGCCCACTCTCACTACTGACCCTTGGTCCTGGAAGGCCTGGATGGAGAATTCAGGCAAGAAAAAGAAGCATCAAATTGGAGGGAAGAAGCCAACCTACATCTGTGTGCTGGTGATTCGACCCTAGGGGTGGACAGACTCGAGGAACCACAGTCCCTACCAGAGCTAATAAGGAAGCCAGCAAAGCTTCGGGTGCAGGGCACACACAGAGTCACTTGTGCTTTCTGACATGGCTTCTGAAGGCTGCCCTCACTTGGGTTGAGTTTAACCTAGTGAGCGAAGACTGCACCCAAAGCCACATGTTCTTGAGAGAATCAGACAGCACCCAAGCTGCCCAAGTGCATCTGTTCACAAATTGGAAGACTCGTTGGTGAGCTGGGATGCACTGATTACCCAAAGTGATCGACAGAGTTACTACAGTTACTACCCACATTTCAAAGCCCTCCTTTGCAGAAATAGGAAGGCCAATCCCGAAATGCACATAAGAAGACAGATGGCCACGAGTAGCCAAAGTTATCTTAAAAGAAGAACCAGACCGGCTTGGCTAGATTGATTCTGACAGCGCATCCTCCCGAGACTAGGCTGTGGTGCAGGCCGAGGTGGACTTAAATGGTGATGTCAAGGTCGGGACAGGAGTGGGGTAGGATGTTAGTGTTGAAAGGCACAGGTACAGAGGGTGGCTCAGAGAAGAGCAGAACGTCTGTGCCCAGATCCTGCCACTTGGATCCTATCTGTTGACTTCTGAAAAAATACCAGCAGTGCCTCGTGTAGGCTTACAGAATTCAGATGTAGGAAGGACAGACTGGAAAGTGAGGGCAAGTACGAGTGGGATGGCCTTGTGGTTTTAGAGCCCTGTTTGAGGTCGGTGTGCTTGTGACCACACAGGATGATTCTGGAATCAAGAGGTCATTGCAACCAGGAGTGGTGGCGCACGCCTGTCATCCCAGCAACTCAGGAGGCTGAGGCAGGAGGACCGCAAGTTCAAGGCCAGCCTCAGCAACTTGGCGAGGCCCTAAGCAACTCAGTAAGGCCCTGTCTCAAAATAAAAAATAAAAAGGGCTGGGGATGTGGCTCAGTGGTTAAGTGCCCCTGGGTTCCATCCCTGGTACAAACAAAAGGAGGTGGTTGCAGGTTTGGGTGCAGCTGACTTCACTGTGCGCCTTGGCTCTTCCCATAGTAACCAGCACCTACTCTGCTCTTAATTGGCCACAGAAGCATCACGAGAATTAGCAGCTGTGGACCCTCTGCTCCCTGCTGGTACCCTCGGAGCACCGTGCGCAGTTAGGTTTCATGATAATCCCAGGAGGTAGGGACTGCTTTTTACAGAAGAGGGAACCATAGCACAGAGGCACCCAGGAGGAAATTCAGAGTCTGTGCATCTGATCCTGGAGTCCATGTGGTCCACCATTGCTCCCATGCTCTGATCACCAGAAAATTCGGCTCCCCACACAGTTAGCCTGTGGGTGAGCTGGAATTTGTCCCTTGCACTTTGCATGATCCTACTTTTGGATTGCTTTCCTGTTCCAATCTTGTCAAAGTATTTTCTAAGAAAATATGTCTCTGTGATCTCCTGGGGCCTCTGCTTACCAGAGTTCTCTTACACATTTGAAGGGCCAGGGATTACTAATAACAACTGTGACCAAGGTCTGCAAAATCGTTCCCCAGAATGGCTGCAGGTCTGGATCCTGGAGCAGAGTGTCTGCAGCTGTTACAGCGTGGAGTGGGCACGGAAGGGTCTCAACAGCTGCCCTGCTGTCCTGGAAGGAGGCGGGTCAGGGTTGTGTCTGGGGATGCTGGTGAGTGAACGGCATCCCGAGAGGCTGGGGTCGCCCTGTGCTCAGAGAGCGACTAGGTGCAGAAGGCAGGGCTAGGGCCCGGGAGCAAGCTCATGGCCCTCTATCTGTCTGTCTCTACCCCGGGGTGTGGTGTCTTCGTAAACTGTGGAAAGGTGACCTGGATAACAGGCGGCTGCACTGAAGGGTTGGAGCTGAGGAGGGAGCCTATTTGAGGACTTTGAAGAAGTGGGGTGGAGAGGCTTGTCTCCTCTGAGGAGACAGCATGGGACACAGACACCCTCTTGCTTCTGCTTTGAAGGAGCATAGACAACCTGCTGGTTTGGATCTGGGATCAAGAGGAAGCAAATAGAACCCTCGTAGCTCAGAGCTTCCTCGCTGCAGCCTGGGGGACACGGGTGCAGCTGTTGTCCTGTGTCTTGCTGCCCCTGCTACTAACGGCTGCACCGTTTGCCACTTAGATCCTTTTAACAGAGAAGGATTCTCAGCTAGAAGTGGCCTGTGGTGAAGTGCAGGCTTGGCAGGCGCCAGACTCTGGGAACTCCCAATGAGCTGCTAAGGTTATGGTCAGATCATGGCAGAGCAGAGCAGAGGTTGGGCTGAGTTCAGGAAAGGTCTGCAATAGCTTCCTGAGCTCTGCAGTCGCCCAAACCACCAAGTGAAGAAACACACTTCCTTTGGCTCATCCAACCTCGCGATTCTGGCCCATCACCTTGGTGTATCCATCCTCTTCCTGCCTGGAGAGTGGAGCGAGGTAGGGGCAGTGCTCCATGGCTCCCAGAGTCCTAGGGGAAGAGACCAGAGGGTCCAAACCCGGAGGATCTGTGCTGGAACTGCTCCTCCTCTTTCTCCCCGCCCCCTCCTTTTTATGAAGTCAGTCCCATCCGCCTTTGCAAAGCTGGAGCCTAGGGATGAACTTTCTGCGACAGATGAGACGCCGCAGGAAACTCTCTGACTTGGGTTCTGTGAACGCGATGAGGGGTGTGTGTAGTGGTGCCTCCTGACCATGACCGTGGCCTGCAGTGCAGGCGGGAACGCAGGCAGGTGACACGGGCAGTGAGCCCTTCTGAAGCCTTAGCCGCGGAGACAGGCTGAGCGTGACGGCTCCGTGGCCCCACCTTGCCTGGCACTTGGGTGGCTTCTCTGATTCTCTCTGGTTTCCAAGTTTGGCTATGACTTCAGCTGGGCTGGCTGCAGGCACTGGCTTTTCTAGCCAGGCCCATGCCAGTGCCCTGGTCCTGATCTGTCAGCAGGAGCTCCCTGGTGTTCTGTGCTGGACGGGTGGACTTCAGGGTTAGCAACACGTGTTAGCTCTGTGGTGGACTGTCCAACGCCGCCATGAGGAAGGACCCTGCAGCTACTGGAGTCCACCATGACCTTCGGTTCATCCTCAGCTGGGTAGCAGTGAGGACACTGCCCAGGAGCCAGGGTACATACCTCCATGGCTTTAGAGCTCACTGTCAGCCGGATTCTGATGCAGGTTGTCCTGGGAAATGTGTCCACATCTGCTGTCCCTGTCTTCACCTTCTGTCACATCTCTGCTCCGCGTGATAGTCTTGGAGAGTGGAGGTGCAGCCCTGCTCAGAGGCTGCTCTGTGGTGTGGATTCTTCTAGCTGCGGTTCAGTCTGTCTTGCATTCCCTTGTAAGGTTTCTTAACCTCTGAGCATTTCTTTCCAAAGAGCATAGATTGAAGGTGAGGGCCACGGTGGTCTCCCTGAGTTGGGGATGGCTTTTGTGTTCTGTAAAGTGTCTCCGGTACTTGCAGAAGTGCCGGGCCACCAGGAGGACCTCACCCACAGCAGACACACTGGCCGAGAGTCGTGGTGTGGTGGACAGGGTGTGTGGCTACCTCCAACCCTGCGCCCAACCTCCCCGATTCTGACACACTCCCTCCCTCTCCCAAGTCCTCTTCTGATGCAGGTCAATGACGCCCAGGCCCTAGTGTCCTTGATCTTGGAAGTCAGACACCATCACAGACACAATAACGCTGTGAGGGAGTATGGGAGAGAGTAGGTGGTGAGAGCCTGAACCTCAGCTCGTAGATGGGGCTAGCGTGCCGTCTGCCAGCTCCCCTCACAGTCCCGAGGGTACTGGCCTCATATGATGAAACGACACCTGCAGTAATGTAGCAGCTTTCTCCTGTGGGGCTGGGGATCAAACCCAGGGCCGCAGGCATGATGCACACACACACAACCACTGAGCAGCACCGGCAGCCGCAGTCTGACTCTTGGTGATGGGATTACAGGTCCTGTGTGACCCAGGACCTCTGCTTCAAGGTCTTCTAGCCTTTGAGTGCTATTGGTATTTGAGAATGGTCTGAAATACTGGCTCTTCCGTGTCCTGATGGTGGGGATATGTGACCTCATCATTTTGCCTGCTTTGTGGAGTGGAAATGGAGCATAAACCGGGCTCTCAGGCTAGGGCCATAGAGCTGCTGTGACAGAATCTGGCACTTTAAGTCAGGGTGCCCCTATCTGCAATAATGCTCGCACATAGTAAGTGCTCAGAAAATGCAGAGAACGAGTGAACCGCCAGGTGTGAGTCCTTCTTCCTAAGATCCCTCCTCTGGGTGGGTCTTCCTGGTTCCCCTTGCCCTCAGGACAAAGTCTCTAGTCAGGTGGCCACAGTGCCCTCGGCCTCAGAGCGGGTCCTGGAGTCCGGGCTGGTGGCTCATGCCCCTGGCCCCCGTGCGCCTGCGTGCTCACGCTGCCCTCTCCTCTAGTCCCCAGGCCACTTCTCGATGGGTGGACAGGCCAGGTGGGACACAGGCGGGAAAGCTGAGCTGCTTGGCATGTTGTGGGGACCAGGATTTACTGCCACAGTCAGACCTGACGCCAGTGTGTGGCTGGGCGTGGAGACTTGGGGCAAGGAGCTAGAAGGCTGGAGAAGCTCTGGCCTGGTGGACGGTGGCCCCCATGGCCCAGCAGTGAGCCCGCCTGAAGTGGGGGGCTGGGGCGGTGCCTGAGGGTGGCCTGTGCACAGGAAGGAGAAGCTGGGACCCTGGTGGGGACTGGCCAGACACAGAGAGGGGTGGAGACAGGTGGGGCTCTGCCTCAGCCCCCGTGTGCCAAGGCCTTCAGAGACCACCAGCCGGGTTGTACCTCTGCAGGGTGGGCCTCGGCCAGCTCTCTCCCTGGATTCTACAGAGAAGGCGTTCCTAGGATATGTGTTCCCTGCGTTAGCCAAGCCGAGAACAGGGAGTGCAGGGCAGTGGGTCAGCGAGGCTGGGTGTGTGTGGACAGTGTCTGTGTGCATATGGGTGCATGTGTGTGCAGCATGTGTGTGTGCACAGTGTGTGTGTGCAGCATGTGTGTAGAGCACACATGTACAGGTGTGTGCACAGGGTTGTGTAGTGCATGTACAGGTGTGTGCACACAGTGTGTGTGTGTAGTGTGTGCATGTATGCCTGTGTGTACCATGTGTGCATGCATGGACATTGGGTGCATGTGTGTATTGTGAGTGCATGTGTGAACATGTGGGTGTGTAGGCAGATGCATGTGTACACATGTGCCCATGTGGATGTGCGTGCACACATGTGTGCTTTAGCTTCCTCTGGGATGTGCAGGCACCTCAGAAGTGGCGGGTGGGGTCTCTGGGACAGGGTAGAGGGCAAGGGGCCCTGATTCAGGCTGGTTCCTTCCAGTGGGAGTGGGGTTAGTGGGAGGAGAGATGAGGGGGAGACGGGGCTTGGCGGCTGCCCTGGGGCCTCCATTCCCCAGTCCTCCTGGGGAGGAGCCCCACCTCCTGCTCACTGAAGCCTCCCTGGGTGCTCTGATGCTATGCTCCCAGCCCCTCTCTGCCTTGCCTGGCTGAGGCGTCTCTGCTCCACCTCCCAGCTAGGGGCCAGGTGTCCCCGTGTCTTTCATGGCACTGGTCACCATGGATGGTGCTTCCTTGTCTGTGCTCCTTCCTGGACCAGGAGTGCTGGAAGGGTCCAGGCAGAGGACGGTGCTGGCACGTGGCAGTGTGGCCAGTGCTGTTCTTCCCAGTGCCCCAGTGGGACATGCGTGTGCCCGCTCATGGGTCCTCCTGCCTCTCTCCATGAGGGTGGCCACAGAATGGCCACCACTGCCGGGACCTCTGCTTTGAAAATATGGCATGGAGGGTGGGACCTCAGGACCCTGTAACTGTAAACCTTTCACAATTCACCAGTGGCCCTGTTGGACAGGAGCAGGAAGCAGGTTGGGGAGACGAGGCAGAATGTGTAGTTGTTGAGATGAAGCAGGTCATATGGATTTGGGATGGGTGAATAGGAGCTGTGACCCTGGGTGGCTTCAAACACAGATGTGCAGAGACCAGGATAGTGGTGTGCGACATGGGAGCTCTGCTCTCCAAGGGCGTCTGTCCAGGTCACAAGAGTCTGATGAGAGTACGGTGACCAAGGACCAAAGAAGGTTGCTAGACATGATGGCTCATGCCTGTAACCCCAACTATTCCAGAGGCTGAGGCAGGAGGATTGCAAGTTCAAGGCCAGCACCAGCATCTTAGTGAGGCTCTGACTGAAAATAAAATTTAAACGGGCTGGGGTGTGTCTCGGTGGTAGTGTACTTGCCTAGCATGTGTGAGGCCCTGGGTTCCATCCCCCGCACCACACACGCACACAGGACCAAACAGGCATGCGCTTGCCCGAGGCTGAGCCGGCAGAGGAGAGAGGATGTCTCCAGTGCTGTCCCTGCACCTGAACAGAAAGGTTAGTCTTCCTGTTTATCAGAGAGGTGGGAACAACAGCACTAATCCTAGGTGGTGGGTTACGCCTGTCGGCAGCCCCCCAGCTGGAAAGGGGCTGGCGAGATGGGAAAGGGACCCCAGGAGCACGCTCAGGGGAGACCAGGGTGGGTAAGTCGCCGGTCCTGTTGCCTGGACTCTTCTAAGGCTTTGGCGCTCTGTGTCTCTCTATAGAGTGCCTCGGGGTCACTAAAGAGCTGCTCTGTAGAACGGGCTCGGGAGAGGCGTTCCCAGAATCGTCCCAAACCCAGAGGAGAGGGAATGAGCCTGGCCGTCTTCACCTGCCTCCCCTCTGTCTGCCCAGGCCGGGCAGCCCTGGTTCTGGCCGTGGCCGCTCTGCGGGGTGGAGCGCTTTCCTGTGTCCCTGAAACAGTGGTGGCTGGCACTGCCCCACCGAGGGCGTGGAGAGAGGAGAGGGGACACAATGCTGGATTCCCCGGGGAGCCGCAGTGCCTAGGAGTGGCCTCTCCTAGTGACATGCGAAGGCACTCAACACTACGCAGCGCTTGGCAGGGTGTGGCAATGCCACCCAGCAGACTCCCAGGTTCTCCCCTGGGAGCTTAGAAGCAGGTTCTGATCTGTCCTCTCCGCTCTCTGCTCCTGGGTGCTGTGACATCTCCCTGACCAGCCTCTCATGTGGCTGACCTGGCCTGAGCCTGAGTCTCCTAATCTGAAAGGGGGATAACCTGCCCTGGGTTGTTGCCTGGGTCAAACAACCTGGGTCCGTGCTTGGGATGTCACCTGTGGCATCTGCAACAGCTCTCTACTGCTGGGTGACTGCTGCCGGGTGACCGATACCCAGGCCCAGGGCCTTAAGCAGCACTTATTTCTCATGGTTTTTGTGGGTTGGCTTGTGGGTCATCCAGCTTAGCATCTCTCATAAGGTCACAATCAGGCATCAGCTGGAGTGACAGTCACAGGATGGAACCAGGAGAGGACCTGCCTGCCACCTCCCTCGGTGTCAGTGGGATGCAGTGCCTGGGCACCTGTCCCTGACGTGTGCTGGGGCCTCTCGTGGTTCCTCGTCCATGGTCCCTTCCGAGCCAGCAGGTGAGAGGGCAGGGGGATGCGAAGACCAGACTGTCTCATACCCTGACCTCAGAAGTCGCGTGCCTCCGTTCTAGGAGACAAAGGTGACACACAGGAGCAAGTGCCAGGAGAGAGGCCCCTGGGAGCCACTGAGACGCTGCCTACCACAACTGTGGCCATTCCTGGTTTGCTAGGTCTGCAACTCGGGGACCATACATGTTATTCTGGAAAACAACCTAAGCTCGGGACAATAAAAACCCAAAGTTTGGAGCTTGGTGCTTTTATGACCCAGGTAGTCTCTATGACTGGGGAGGGGAGCTTTCCCTCAGGGAGGTGGGCCCTGCGTCCTGGTCGAGGGTCCATCCTGCCCAATCAAGAGGCTGTGCGGGAAGAAATGTGCCCAGAGGGACAGTGGACTTTGGCAGGAGGTGGGATCAGAGCAGGGATGTGTGTTAATTCTTTTTCAACAGTTAGGGTCACACTTTCTAAGACCCGTTAGATAAACTGAAGCTTCTGCGTGGCCTCACAGTTTGCACTTGGGGACACCTGCTCTCGGGAGGGGCCAGGAAACAGCTATTTTAAGAAAACGGAAACGAAGCAGCCATGGGCTCGCCTCTTCCCCATCTGGAAACTGTCTTCCCTTGCCTTCTGTCACTCGCCGGGCAGGTATGGGGAGGAGGGTGGTGACCAGAGGTCTTCCCAGGGGTGGGGACCCCCGAGAGAGATGAGCGTCCAGCACCTAGACCCTCTCACTCCTGGTGGCAGTGACTCTGGCTGTCCTAGGATGTGCCAGGGGGGTGTTCTTTGCGTCAGCAGGGTGGGGGTGTCACCCCGCTTCGGCGGTCAGCGCACTCCGCGACTGAAGGGTAATCTGCACCATCTGCCAGCCCTGGAGTGACGAGTCACAGTAAATTCACTGACAGCAGAAAGGGACAGTGCTGTTGACCACACACACACTTTAGGTCTTCTAAGCCAGGACAGTTTCTGTAGGGAGATGCTACCATGGAACCGTCTCTTTAGGTAGTCACCCAAGCGTCCGAGAAGACGTGGGTGGAGTCCCAGCTTGGACATATGCTTGGACAGGCTGCTCCAGGTTCCTCATTAAGATGGTCATGCCAAGGCCTGACCTGATGTGACCAGACATGTGAACAGCAGGCAAGTTCCCCCAAACCTTCTGCGGGACCACAGAGCCAGGCCCACAGAGGACCTAAAGGATGCAATCATCAGACATGGATTTACAACGTGAGTGTTTATTAGATTCAAGGAAGTGAAAAACAGAGATTTCAAGAATTGGCAAGGACACGAAAATTATACAATGAATCAAATGCAAATTGCACAACTAAAAAATTATAATCAATATTGGGAAATTAGCATATGGCTTCATCATCTGTCACCATGTGAGATTCATCTGTGGAAACTGGGGAGAGAGCTCAAAAGACCATCTCCAAACTCAGAAAGATGAAAAATAAAGACAGGAATACAATATGTATTTGGTCAGGTAAGAAAGTTTAATGCAGGCATGGTTGGCGTGCCACTGGGCAGAGGAGAGCGGTGAGCAGGAGCCGTGCGTGGGAGCTGGGGGCACTGTCCAGCCCACACCACCCAGGGGCACACTCATCACAAGCAAAACTGAGCAGACTATAGCTGTGCTCTTCCAATAAAGGCTCAGCTGGTGCCTGGAACCTTTGGTGTGGTCAGTAAATGTCCACTTTTCTCATTGTTGATATTGCTGTTTTGCTCGTCCTGAAAGACTCGTGGCCTTGGCCATCCTGCTGGACACCACACCCATCAGGCCTTGGGTTCACCAAATGTCTCCCTCAGTTGTGGGGCGTCTGCTTGTCCTGAAGGCTGGGAGGTGGGTCCCCAGGGGCGGAGATCTTCCCTTTGCAACGAGTGGAGGTTTTCCTTTGCAGACGGTGTTGTGAGTGGGCTGCTGTGTTCAGCCACGGGCTGGGGAAATCACCATTATTTGTGGCATTGTTTCAATGGAAAAATGCATATTTGAGTTTCAAGTGATTCTCCAACAAATGCCCTTCTGGATCATAGCCACCGGCAGCCTGGCTGATGTGCTAGGGATGGCCTGAGAAAGCAGTCCTGTCACTGTCCCCCTAGACCCAATGTTGAGTCCTCTGCAGGTTGGTAAGGTCCTCCCTGCGGGAGTTGGGACCTGGTCTCTCTGTCCCCCGGCTGGTGGCTGACTGGCTGAATTCCTGTACAGGTGCCTTCTGAATCTCAACTCTGCTCTTATTGGTGACAGGGTCTTGGACAAGCCACATGACTTTTGGCCACAGTCTCCTGATGTAGGCGTGTGGACAGCGCCATTGGCCCTGCCCCTTGGGACGAGCTGCGGTGGGACCGGGGATTGCCTTGCTCCAGCAGGACTCCCTGTCTCTCCCGCTTCTGCACCCCTGGGTTCTTAGGTGGCTTTAGATCTTCTCATGTGGCCTGGACAGCCCCAGTCTGCGCTCCTGCCTGTCTTTGGGTCACTCCTCTACACTCCAGCTTGTTAAGGCTCCCCGTGTCTTCAGAGTAGGTCTGGGGCGGCATGTCCCCTGTTGGGGGGACAGTAAGTGCAGTCTGTAGCCCAGACCCCACAGAACCCACCCTGTTGACCTTGAGTGCCACACATGTGAGCTCCAAGAGCTTCTGTGACGGCTCAAGCCCTGACCCACACCAGTGCAGCCACGTGAGCGAGTGGCCATGGCATTTCAGGGCTATACGGTGTGTCCCTTGGGGTTGTTAGTGGCATGGTCCCTGCAGTGTTTGAGTGGCTTTGCTCAGCCTCCCTGGGTCATGGTGTGAAGGCCAAGGTGTCCTCTGCCTGGGTGGGGCCTACTGGCACGGTGCCTGGGAAGGAGGCCCCTGGAGTGTGGCAACACCACCAGCCTGCTGCGGGCAGCAGCGGGTTCCGCTTCCTGCTGGCCTGGCGGGAGTCGCCGTGATGGCTAAACTGGGCCCTTTCCCTGCTCTGTGAGAGGCCCTCTCGGGTGAAGAGCGCTCTGACGCAGGGGAAATGCTCATACCACCACGATGTCATTCAGTGTCTAGTTCCCACGAAGGTGTCCAGGTGCCCGCGCCTCAGACCCCCTTGGAAAGGGAGGCCGAGGCCCAGAGTCAACTTGAGGCCAGGCTGGAGACCTAGGGAGTCCGTGGGTGGCTTTAGAGTGATGTTCAGCCTTTGGCCTCGAGTCCAGCCAGGTGACAGGGTGTGCCAGCCTGGGGACTTTGGCCTCCTGACTTGGGAGGGGAGGGGCCTTAGGGCTTTGCTGGGGGACGTACCCTGCCCTAGCCAGAGCTGTAAAGACGGGCTTTGCTGGTTGGTTGGTTCGGAGCCTCTGGGGCATTTCCGTGGCATCCCTGAGTGTCCCGAGTCTGCTTACTGCTCTGAGTGGACTGTGGAGAGACCAGGAGGTGTCATTGACTGGCCGAGGCCTGGATTGTTGGGCCCTGGGCCAGGAGGGTGAGCCCAGGACTTTGTCTCTCCCGCCTTCCTCCCAGGGGCCTGGCCAGGCATCGCACCCTGTCACCCTGTGTGTGAGGACATGTGAGGTGGCCGTGCCCAGGGCCCGTGTGCCTCAATGGCACCTTCGCCCCTTCAGGGGGCTCCTGGGTTTTCATGGCTCCCCTCTTCAGGGGATCAGGGCCACTCACCACCCACAGTCTGGACTCTTTTCTCCTTATCCCCAGCTGCCACCTGGGGTCTCTCTAAACTTCCTGACTTTGCCCCTCATCTGCGCTGAAGACCTTTCCAAGTGTGCAGATGCTGAGCTACCTGGATGACCGAATCAAAGAAATGGGGGAACTCAGAGACCCGTGCCCGCTGATTCTGAGACCAGCGAGGGGCGCTGGGACCCCAATGCTCCAGAAGGGAGCATGATACTCGGGCTGTCCCGCGGCGTAAGATGGCCCCCAACTTAGGACACGTTGGCTTGTGACTTTGCCCTGGTGTGAAAGTACCACGTACCCACTGCTGTTTACCTCAGTACAGCCTCCACCAGCTCACAGGAGACGTTCAGCCCTTTGTTATAAAACAGGCCCGTGTTAGGTGGCATTGCTAGTCAGCCCTCTGAGCACGTGGAGGTGGTTAGACCACCCTGCCGTGTTCGGGGGTCAGTTGTATTCCAGGCATTCTCCACTCTCAGCTTAGGAGGCTTATCAGGACACCCACCCCGTCGTAAGTCGAGAGACATCAATCAGTACATGATGGAGAAATCATATATTCTGCCTCTTTAACATTTTAGAAGGAATAAGATCAAAGTTTAGAAGATTACTGTATATGCTGTATTTCATCTCACACATAGTTAATTTTTAGGGCGGTGTCACTTCTTATTTTTATAAATTGTACTGCAGTGAATTTTGGGGAGGGATTCATTTTTTAATTTGGAGACAGGGTTTTGCCAAGTTGCCAAGGGTCTTGCTAAGTTGCTGAGGCTGGCCTCAAATTTGCGAGCCTCCTGCCTTAGGCTCCCGAGTTTGCTGGGATTACCGACGTGCGCCACTGGGCACAGCTACTGCAGTGATGTCATGCTGTTTCCCCTGATCCTCCTCCTTGTCTAGGGATGGAACCCAGATTTTTTCTTTTCCTTGCAGTGCTGGGAGTTGAACCCAAGGCCTCAGGCATGGGAGGCAAGTGCTCAGCACTGAGCTGATTTCCAGCTACTGTTCGTTTTCTTCCTTTAGCTTCATTCTTAGGAATGGAATTCCTGGACCTATAGGTCTTGTTAACATTTTATAATTTCCTTTGCATAAGAGGCATGTTGATTTATAGTATTATTAACAATGTACATTTCTTGCAAGCTTCCCACAGCACCTTACCACTCATGAAGATCTCTACAGTGTCTGCAGAGCGGGGCATTTTGAGTTTGGAGTGCAAGGGTGTGTTGGAAGGTCAGGGTGACCAGGGAGGATAGCAGTTGCTTCTAGGTGCCGCCTCCACCACATCATACTGATCCCTGTAGAGCTGCGGTGAAGAGATGTTGAGGACCTTTTTAGGTTCCGTGAGACGTGGTGTGGAATTGACTAGTGATGTCTGCCGTGAGAGTAGGAGTCGGTCATGGTGAGATGTTTGCCGGAGTTGCCATTCTCTTCTGTTGTAGGAAAATCTAAGGCCATTGCAGCAATCCAGGGGTGAGGGGAGTGTTTGGCTTGGTTTTACAGGTTGGGATGCCTAGAGTAAGACATCAGCTAAAAGTCTGTGGTTCCTCATTTCATAATTATAGGTTTGCATGTGATTTCTAAATGTGACAGTTCAAATGGTGGAGATCCCCGACTCAGAATAAGCGGTTGTTCCCAGAGGGCTGCATTATGGAGGGACATCATGTGAGAGGTCCCTTTCCCAGTAAGCTGATGGAACCAGCTGGCCTCAGGCACACAGTGAAGTACGGATGGCGTGGCGGGGGGCGGTGTCACTGAACCTGAACCTTATTCCAGGTGGTGGACTCAGAACTGGCTTTATTCTAATTCCCTTTCATTACTGTCAAGATAACAGCAGTTGCATCTTGCGAACATGAGTGAGTAATTGGAGCTAAGCAAGGTGAAACTAGAAAGCAATGATGAAAGTAGTCCTGTGACCTCTAGGAACGACCTTTTATCTCTAAAGGAAATTCTGCCTTGGTGGGAGGTGGATTTAACTGGTAAGAGGCTTGAGAGGACGGGGCTGGAAACATTTGGTTCTGACTCCTGGCCAGGCTTGTGAGCTTGAGGAAGGCCCTCAGCCTCCTCCTTTGCAAAGCCATCGCAGAGGATGGCATGAGACGGGCCACCATAGCCTTGGTCTTACAAGACGGAAAAGTCACACATGCAAACACTTCCATCCGGCTAAGTCCACTAAACATGCAGTCGCCTTTGGGGCTGGTGGGCCACCAGGACCCTGCCCTGACTGCCTCTCTTCTTAGTGGACTGTCAGTTCTGCTTCCTGTTGCCATTCTGTTTCCATGTGAAGCGCTGTGACTCACGGGCCGGCTCTCCCTGTGTGACTCGGTCCAGCGAGGCTTCAGCAGGGAAAAGAAGCCCGGTGCTGGGGGAGCCTCCTGTTCTGCAGGCCTGGTGTGGGCAGGGCTTCCCCTGGTGGCCAGCTGGGGAACAGCAACTGTCCTGGAAGAAGGACACCAGGCAGGTCCCTGCCTGCAGCCACTTCCCCTGTCACAAAAGCACTGGCCAGAGAGGACCCTTTGGTGCTGTTCTTTGTAGGAATATTTCTTTTACGGAGATAAACTAAAAATTCCCCTTTCCCTTTGGTCCTGTGAACTCCTATAAGAAGGAGAAACACTGAGAGTTGAGTTGTTAAACAATCTGCTTTTCTAACTTTTCAGAGAAGCTGGCGTTTTGGCATGAGCCATGCAGAAGACGAGAAGAGAGTCGTGTAATTGTAATGTGGCTTTTTAGTTTTCACCAAGAAGGGCAGGTTGAGGGTGGACTTGCAGGCAGCTTCTTTGGGGCTGCTTTTGGGACTTGGGGCCAGTTGTTTGGAGCAGAGCCCTGGGGTAGCTGGGCTTCTCAGAGCAGCCTCTGTCAAAGCGTCAAAGCCTGGTGCACCCAGCACCACGAGAGCAGGGAGAGCTGCTGCCCAGAGCTTCAAGGAGGGGGTCTAGTGGCCGTCCGGAGCGCAGTTTGTTGGCGCGGCAGCAGGTGGCTGGTGTGAGCTGAACAGCAGCAGCATGAGGGGTGAGGAGCTGGCGCCTGGGCCCTGGTGACTGAGTGGACTATAGTCCTGCCCCACCTCTGCTGGCACATACCCTGCTGGGCACCCAGCACTGTTCTGAGACCCTCCAAGGGAGGGTGCCCTGACCTTCCACCGTGGGATGTAGCCCGCTGTGGATGTGCAGCAGGTGGGCAAGAATAGGGGTGAACGAATGGTGATGGACGGACGGAGGCGCCCTGAGAATCCCTGAACTGTGGTGGAGGGAAACAGAAATGAGCGTGGTCAGCTCGGCAGGGCCACTCCCCCCCACACACCCATGGCCGTCTGTAGGAAGCAGTTGGCTTCCTGGAAGAGGCTGACCCAAGGGTGTTTCCTGATCTTCAGGGCAGCAGGCGGCACCACCTTATCCATTTCTCAGGGGTGGACGAAGGAGGGCGAGGACACACTTATCCACAGGGGGGCTTAAAAGCCACGGAGATGGAAAGAACTAAGCTGTGTCTGAAGGCTGGAGAGGGAACAGAAGCCGGATTCCTATGAAGGCATCGGGTGGGATCTGTGAGCTGCTGCTGTCCACCCCTGAGCCCTGCGCACGGATCCCCATGCGGCAGAGGGAGAGCCTGGCTCTGTGCTGGGGGGACTCCCAGCAGGCAGCCCCCTCACGGGGACAGCTCTCTGACAGGATTGTCTGATGAGGGCGCCAGCCCAGGTCCCCCTTGCTCCAGGCTTGCTGGAATGGTCCCCCAAACACAGGAGTGGGAGGGAACACAGAAGATTCAGGTTGCTGCTGGCATTTCATATATCAGTGTCTGAAGAAAAACACCTTTCCCTGAAGTTGCAGCATCGTCTCCTCAATCTTCTGACTTTGACACTTCCACCTTCAATATAAGAGAACCAGGTGGCCATCTTTGCCCTTGTGGCTTATAGACTGGGAAAGGTCTCACAATCCTTTGAGATAAGAGCGGCCACCCAGCTCTCTCTCCAGTCTGAACCTGGCGTCCCCTGCCTCACTGCCTCAGCAGAGCAGTGCTTACCAACCAGGGCGTCTGCTTTGTTGACCTTGTTCCACTTTCTGGGCACTGTTCTGACTTTGTCTTCTAACTCCTTCGCCGTCCTTTTAATTTTGAGCGTCTTAACTTTTGATTTCTAAGAAGTTGCTCTTATTCTCAGATCTTTCAAGACAGTGTCCTGCTCTTTTGTTGGTGGGTATCAACGTCTGGGTTTTCTTAGTGCTTCTTTTAAAAAGATTAAAATGCAAATTGAAAGCTCAATCTTGGGGCTTGTGGATGGTGCACACAGGGTCTTTTGTTGGGGGACCCCAATATCAGATTTGTGGGGCTTTTTGGTGTCACTGGCAGGAGACCTTCCTGGGCTCACATAATCAGGTGAATAGTGTGTGGCCTCTGTGTTTGCTGTGCCCAAGTCCCCAAGCCCCAGGGTCATGCAGTGGGACCCCCATTTCCTCCCGGATTGCAGGCTGTTCCCTGGCATGACCTGGACTGCGTACCCAGCCTCCCTCCCCGTGGGCACCTGAGTGGCAGCTTCTTTCTCGGGCACCGATCATTCTCCTGGGTTTTATTGATGTCACTGGTCTGGGGTTGTCCCTAGTCCTAGCTCTCTGACCTTGTGAGTCTGACTCAGATTTCTTAGACTGCCTTACAGTGGTTCAGGAGGGGACTGGAGACGAACACTGTGTATTTAATTTGCCATGTGTAACTGGACACCTGTCCCAGTCAGCTTTCAAGAATCGTTTAGCAGAGAAAGAGCTGAGTCGAGACCTTTCTAGAATTTAGTACAACTGGAGGCTACAATCCAGCCATCAGACTTGAGAGAGAAAGCATCAGACATGTAGAAATCAGCATTCAAGGTGTTACAGGGCGACTCCTGGGGAAGCAGATGGTGGCTTTTATTTTATCCCTTTCCTTCTTCCTCTCTTTTTAAAAAACTTTTTAAGTAGTAGATGGACACAATATCTTTACTTATTATTTTTATGGTGCTGAGGATCAAACCCAGTGCCTCACATGTGAGAGGCGGGCGCTCTGACACGAGCCCCAACCCAGCCTGTCTTTCTTTCTCTTTCTTTCTTCCTTTCTTCTTTCTGCCTCCCTCCCTCCCTTTCTCTCTCTCTCTCTGTCTCTCTTCCTGTCCTCTTTCTTTCTTTCAAGACTCTGAACAAAACTAGTTGTTTCTACCAACACATCGTGTTGCCATACATCTTCTTTAGACCACTCCCCAAATTTCCACATTTCTAGCCATTCTTGTCTGTGAAATGCTCGTTGGAGGCTGACTGTGGCACGTACATGAGACACGGTCCTCACACTCGTTTTCACCCCATTTCTCTTCTTCCTGTGAGAGCAACACAATTGCACTATCAGGAAACACTGGTAAGAGGTGGAGGCAGTCGGCCCCTCCCCGGTCACAGGCTCGGCTGGCTGTGTCAGGTGGGCATTGACCCCTGGGTCCTCACCGCAGCCTCCCTTCTCTCCTAGGACACCGGTGTCGGGAAGTCGAGCATCGTGTGCCGGTTTGTGCAGGATCACTTCGACCACAACATCAGCCCCACCATCGGGTAAGTGCCCGTGGGTCCCCTTTCTCCTTGCTCCTTGGGGCTGTTCAGAGAGTCCGTCTCCCCGCAGCTGGGCCTCAGCAGGACCGTGGTGGACATCGCCCGGCAGTGTGGATTGCCTCGTCCGGCCTGACGTCCCTGCAGTGTTGTTTAGTTCTGCACGCCCTCTCCTGGACTCCAGCAGCACGGTTCTGCACACCGCGCTGCCCACATTCCAGACAAGAGGGTCCGGGCCAGTTCCCGGCAGTTCTGTTTCTTCCACTGCTACACCTGGCACTGCCCGCAGCGGGTTCCCCACCCCCCCGGGCAGATCTGACGCGGTTTCTGCCCCAGCGTGGAAAGGAGGCTGGCGGTAGCTCCTTTCCCAGGCTCCTTTCACCATCTCTTGGTCAAAGCAGTGCAGAGCCAGCCCAGGTTCAAGGGTGGGGAGTGTGCCCTCTCATGGTGGGCCGAGCAACAGGTTCAAAGGCGTGGGAGGGGTGGGGAGGGTGTGGGCTGCTGGGCGTGAGTGGCACTTCTGCCGTGGGCACCGTTGAAGATGATATTTCATCTAGGAAATATGTTTTGCTGATTTGGGGTTTTAAAACATACGTTATATGGCTGGGTGCAGTGGTGCACACCTGGAATTCAGAGGCTCGGGAGGCAGAGGCAGGAAGAGTGCAAGTTCTAAGCCAGCCTCAGCAACTTAGAGAGGCCCTAAGCCACTTATCAAGACCCTGTCTCTAAATAAAATATAAAATGGGCTGGGGACGTGGCTCAGGAGTTAAGTGACCCCGGGTTCAATCCCAAGTACAAAAAGAAAACCCAAGAGAAATTATATGGAAACTCTGATTTCTGCTTGATTTTCCTATAAACCTAAAACTGCTCTAAAGATAAAGTATTAATTACTAATTATATGTCAGTCTTTAAAATTGTAATGCGTGTTATAAAAACATCCAGACTATACAGAAGCACATAAAATAAAATAAAAAGTGAAATCAAAGGATTTTATTTGCTCTCTAATTCCATATTTTGTGTTTTGTGTGTGTGTTTTCAGTATTGGGGTGTTCTTCCACTGAGCTACTTCCCCAGCCCTTTTTATTTTGTTTCTTAGGTAGAGGCAGAGTCTTGCTAAGATGCTGAGGCTGGCCTCAAACTTGCCATCCTCCTGCCTCAGCCTTCCAAGCAGCTGAGATTACAGGCGTGAGCCACCATGCCTGTCTCTTCAATTTATATAACCAGTATTTAGTGCCCCAAGTGCATGCATGGTGAGTGTTTTCTCTGGGTCCAATGGTCTTCAGATAGACAGACTGTACAAGTCAGGGTGTGTCTCACCACACCTGGGGCTGCAGCCCGCCCTCCCAGTCCACTCAGCAATTTCTGGTTCTTTTTAGCGGCTGCCTGTGCATTTCCTTCACAGAGCAGATTAAAGAATAGTTTTTCTGATTGTAGATATTCCTGTTCACCATAAAAACCCCCAAATTCATAGAAATAGAAATCGGTATATATGCAGTTATTTTTTTCTTTTCTTTCTTTCTTTCTTTTTTTTTTGGGGGGGGGTGGTGCTGGGATTGAGCCCAGGGCCCCAGCGTTATAGGCAAACACTCTGCCACTGAGCGACACCCGGCCCTTTTTGTCTATTCTGAGAGGGCCTTGCTGAGTTGCCCAGGCTGGCCTCCACCCTGCCATCCTCCTCCTCAGCCCCACATCCCTGAGGTGACATCCCCAGCTGGAGGCTGCATATGTCTTGAGCACTTTTTATGATGTCGCATTATCTTTAAGAACATGATGGAAACACTATTACGAAAGTATAGGAAATGAGGAAAACCATGAATGACAACCGACCTCACCCCTCGCCTGCCTCCCAGCAGCTCCCCGGACAGGGCTCCCTTGGCCTTCCGCCTCTTCCTCTGTGTGTTAGTGTATTTTTTTCCACTCATCATGACTGTGAATTTTATGCCATTGACTGATTTTTCAGTGACCTCATTGTTCAAGCATTCGTGGTTACATCTATGTATTATTCTTTAGGTTAAATTCAAAGCACTGGAATAACTTAGCCCAAGGGTCTGTGTTGAGGATGAGGCCGGCACTGCCAGGTGGTGTTTCAGGAAGGTGGTCCTCGCTTTTGCTGCAGCTTTAGGGATTATTTTTGGAATCCGCACGTATGATTTAGAATTCTGTTCTCTTCCTCTGAACTTCAACCTAAGCATCTGCTTGGCTCACGTCCTGTGGCAGCGCAGTAGTGGCCCCATGGCCTGGCTTCCCAGCATGGGACACACACTGTTTCTGGCGCTCCTGTCCTTCCTTGACTCGGTGACTTGGAGCCGGGCATCCAGAGCTGACCGTGCTGCGTGCATGGGTGGGTGCTCGCGCTGCGCACTGCGCCATTCCTCGTCACCAGTGTTTTGATCAGTATTGCTTTTGCCTGCTTTGCTCATTGCTAGGTCCTGCCTCGTCACTCAGTTCATGTCCCCGGCTCCAGTGCCTTCCGTGCAGCACCCCACCGGCCTCCCCAAGCCCAGAGCATTGAGGTGACCAGTTAAGGTGCACACTCCACCCAGGCGGGTCAGGGCGGGCGGCCAGATGGTGGAGTGCAGCCATCAGCCTGAGGGCTCTGGCCAGACAGGGCTGAGGGTAGTAAGGGGGAGGGAGACCCCCCGATTCTGTACCCCTGAAGACCCCTGTCCACATCTCCCAAGAATCAGAACGTAAGGAAGACACCATTATTATACCTCAAAAACTGATCCGATGCAACGTGATGCCTCCCATCTAGCTCAGACCTCAACTTCTCCAGTTGCTCTTAGTTCTATTTTTTATTCTCAGCAGTTCGGTGCAGCCCAGGGCCTGGTGCACTCTAGGCCAGCTCCCCCCACTGAGCGGTGCTCCAGCCCCTCTCCAGTTGCCCTTAAAATAGCTTTGAAAGCTTTCTCCCTAACCCCGGGCACAGCCAAGGTTCACATGCCGTGTTTGTTGTTTATCTCTTTCCTCCATCTAAACAGTCCCCTGCCCTCTGTTTGCCTGCTCTTCACAGCACCTGCTCACCTGAGGGTCCGGGCCAGCTCTCCTAGAGTCCACACACTCCACTTGCCTGATTGTTTTCTGTGTGATTAAATCCAGATTAAACACTTTTGGCCGGAGGTAGATGAGTGTTTGTCATTCCCTCACTTTGGGAAGATTCTTATGTCAGGTTGTCCCACTACTGGGGATGCTTGCTATTTGGGGTTGGGGGAGTACTGGAATCTAGGGGTGCTCTATCACTGAACTACCCACGCTCACCTTTTTATTTTTTGAGACAATGTCTTGTTAAGTTGCCAAGGCCAACCTCCAACTTGTGATCCTCTTTCCTCAGCCTCCCGAGTTGCTGGGGTGACGGGGGTGCACTATAGTGTCTGGCTGCTTGGTATTTTTTTTTAGATGGACCTTTATTTTATTTATTTGTATGTGGTGCTGAGAATCAAACCTAGTGCCTCACGCATGCCAGGCAAGTGCTCTACCACTGAGCCACAACCCCAGCCCTGCTTGGTATTTTTTGAATGAGAAGTTTTTTCTCACAGGAGTCAAGACTATTAAATATTGAATTTCTGCCCTTTCATAAGCACAAAGAAAACCCTTAAGAGAAAATGCACAAAGAAGAAAATAGCAAGTGTTTCATGATCTTCTGAGACTTTAAAATCCCCCCCACACACACCTTTTTTAACAGAGAAAACAAAAGTTTTGCAGCTGCTCATCTTTCCTCTACACTGTGCGGGCAGGCTGGGGCTTACCTGGGGCCTGGCTGGCTGCAGCTGGCTTTGGGAGCGGATCAGTGGGGCCAGTATGCAGGACAACTTTCTTTTTGTGTCCTATTCTGTCAAAGCCCCAAAGTACCAAAACACAAGCGTCCTTTTTACTCTTGTTGTAAGAGTCAGTGCTGAGCCCCTAAGGTCATGTGTACGCCCCTCCCTGAAAGCTGGCTGTTGTCTTGGAGCAGTTGGAGCTGCTCTTTAAAGTCTGGGAGAGCATCCGTGTTGTGGTTCGGAAACGTGCTTGCTCTCCTGCACAGTGCGAAACCTCTTCCTCCAACCTGTGCACCCGCTGTACACTCCGAGTACCGGTGCTCTTTCCCTGCTGAGGCTTAACAAGAACTGCTGGCCCAAGTAACGTGGGGTGTCCACTCTCTCTCCAGGGCGTCCTTCATGACCAAAACTGTGCCTTGTGGAAATGAGCTTCACAAGTTCCTCATCTGGGACACTGCTGGTCAGGAAAGGGTAAGTGTCGCCAGGTGGCTTTCTGGGGAACCCGGGAGGGCTTCCAAGGGTCCCTGAGCGGACAAGGCTCTCGATTGCCAATCACAGAAGCCAGGCTCCAGGGGACTCAGGCAAAGGGAACGCTTCTCCGCTGAGTGCGCTCCCAGCGGGCACTCAGGGCGAGGCAGGGGTGCTTAGAGGGGCCATCTGTCACGACGCCTGCTGCCCCTGCTGCTGTCGTTTTTAGACAGCCCCTCCTGGCTCCTTTCCACGCTCCAGACCTGTGTTGCCCACCTTAGGTACCCCGCAGGAGAGCCTCTCTGCCCAGAGCACCTGCACGGCACCTGCAGGTCCCAGGGACTGGGCTGGGGTCCCTGCTCACCCCTTCAGCAGGAGGAGAAAGGGGCTCCTCCCGAGGGTTCTCGGGCACACCTCCTCTCCCGCATTCCGCATTCCAAGCCCTCCTGGCAGGGCTAGGTGATGACAGGACCCTGGAAGGTCTGCTGTCCCAGTTGCTGGAAGTTAGGTGGCTTTGTTTCCAGGGGAAAGCCGGGTCGTCTTACTGGAAAGTGGGAGAACAGATGCTCGGCTCCCAGAAGGAGCGGCCGACTTGTTACGTGTTCTTAATTCTCCTTATTTGCTGAAAACACGTATGGAGAAGATCACATGTTGAAGAAACACACGCCCTTAGTATTTTCAAAACGGAACTAACACCAGCAGAGGGTGGCTTTGCAGTGACCGTAGTACATGTCACCAAAGCCGAAAGGGGGGGCTGGATGCGCAAGGCAGAGCCGGCCAGGACCTCCGCTCCCCTGAGCCTTCACCCGATGGAGACTTCTGTCAGAGCCCACAGCTCCTGGGTGAGTTGGTCACACTTTATCTTATCTGACCCAAGGTCACTTGTCCCCTCCCTTTGCACGCACTTCCTGCCCATCTTCTCCAGAGCCCTGGGGTCGGACAGTGATCTGGTAAATTCGCTTCATGGTCGTGCTCACTGTTTCACTCTCCCAAAAGGATTGGGGTTCATGAGGATGCCTGATTTTCTACTCTTTGTTAATCATGTTAGTTTATATAATTTTCATTTTATACTAGCCCCCTTTTTAAAACTAATGTTCCGAATTTGTGTGTTAAGGCATATGAAAGAAGTGGGGTTTTTTTTGTTTTTTGTTTTTTAAAGGATGAGTCTTCTGGCCTAAAACCCTAACCTCATTAGACAGTTTTCTCCTTTTGCTCCTAAATTGAGGGCACAGACTTGCAGACCTGAAGCCAGAGCCTGCTTCCCTTTTTTAACTCTGCCACTTCCCGGTCCCCTCTAACTCATCACTGACCGGGGGTCCTTCTGCTCTGCCAATGCCCAGGGCCCCTCTAACTTTGTGGGTATCTGGTGTGCTGACTCCTGAAGCAGGTGCCAGATTCAAAGAAGAGGCGACTTAGGAATCTCTCTTCTTCACATAGCCTGTGTGTTTCTGGTAGTTGACTTACTAGTTTTTAGTTTGTTTATTTATTTTTAAATATTTTTTTAGTTGTTGATGGACCTTTTTATTTTCTTTATTTGTATGTGGTGCTGAGAATCGAACCCAGTGCCTCACACGTGCCAGGCAAGCGCTCTACCACTGAGCCACAACCCAGCCTGCTAGTTTTTTTGTTTTGTTTCTATGGATTGTTGTATAAACTTAAGCAGAAGGATTCTTTTGCTCCTCTTATTACTTTTGGCCACAAAATAGTTGCTTTTACAACTGCTTTTGCAGAGCATTTTAAGTTGATTTTAGAAGCAGCTGGCTTAGTATTGGCAGTATTGCTGCTTCTGCTACTGGCTGAGGCTGCTGATGACTTCTGTGTCCCCACAGGCTGGAGTGAGCCTTGTGTGCACTCGCATAAACACTAGGAGGATGTGCTTCTGTCCCCTTTACAGGTGAGGTCATCGAGGCCCAGAGAGGTTAAGTAACTTGCCCATGGCTGCCCTGCTAATAAGGCGTAAAGCTAAAATTTGAGTCCCAGCAGTCTGAGACCTGGAGCGTTATGGTTTTGTTTTGATATAAAAACCACACAAAAGCCATATGTTTGAAAGTAAAATTATCCAAACTCCCACCACTCAGATAGTTCCAACATTGGCATTAGATGATCATTTTTCGTCTGCTTCTCTCCCTGTTGATGATTTTTATCAGTGAAATCATGGTTCTTTGTAGTGTGCTGTTGTCATTTGAATATATAGTGTCACCAAGGAGAGATTTCTAAGCAGTGTGTGACATCTATTCTAATACACCATTCAAAGCCTTGACAGCGTTTGATGAAACTTGGTGTTTTGTTGAAATTTTCAGTTGATCATATTTCTCATGATCGTAATTGCTGCTTTCCCTCACTTTGGCTGTCGGCTGTAGACGTCTGTGACTCTATTAATATATTGAAGCTTCGTTTTCCTTTTCCAGTGCTGGGAGCACACTCAGGGCCTCGGGTGAGCTCAGCAAGTGTCCTGCCACTGAGCTGCACCCCAGCCTGCATCCATAATCTTAAAAATGATATTTTTGTAGGTCTGGGGTCCACGGCAGGACGTTCTTCCTTGGTGCTTCTGGGAACAGGATTTAATTGGGGTGACGATTCCAGGTGAACGCCTTCAGGGTCCAGTTTTGTGGACAGCGTGAGCAATGTCTGGAGGCCTGTGGTCACCTGGTCTGTGCAGCCCTTGGAGGCCAGCCTGGTTCCCATGGGGCTGCAGGTCCTCTCCTCCCTGATGGAGTCTCGCAGCTGCAGGGATGTCTGCCTTCAGGGGTTTGGGCAGCCCTGCGCTGGCTCTAACTGCCCCAGTATTGGCCTTGCCTAATTCTGAGCTAAAAATAAAGCCCATGTCTGCGGTGGCCATGGCCAGGCGTCCCGCCTCTGCGATTACTGGAGCCAGCTGACTTGACCATCTTCTATTCTCTTTGTTCAAATCTGCTACTTCCCTCCCTGATTTCACAATTTCAAACCACAGTGTCCAGGTTTATGGCGTGACTGTGTCGAGGCGGCTTTCTGGGCCCTTGGAGGGACCAGCCCCACCCAGAGCCTCCCAGGAGTTAGGGACCGGCCAGTGCTGAGGAGTGGAGGTGCGGCCCCAGCTCTGCCTGCCACATGTCGAGGAGAGGGCCCACTCACCGCCCAGTCCTGGTTCTCCTTTGGCTGGGCACAGACTTATGCATTCTGGAAAAATCATTTTTCCCTCTGAGCGCTGCAAATGTCAAAGGATCCTCCTCCTTCCCTTTGTATAAGAGGCAGTGCGACCTCCACACGCTGCCCAGATGGTGTTCTCTTCATCCAGCGGAGCACGGGCTTTGGCCTCCTTCCTGCAGGGTGGGAGGAGAGGTGTGGCCATCTCCTGGAGGAGTCTTAGATTATGCTAAGTGAAGCTAGCCAATCCCTAAAAAACAAATGCCAAATGTCTTCTTTGATATAAGGAGAGTAACTAAGAACAGAGTAGGGACGAAGAGCATGAGAAGAAGATTAACATTAAACTGGGATGAGAGGTGGGAGGGAAAGGGAGAGAGAAGGGAAATTGCATGGAAATGGAAGGAGACCCTCAGGGTTATACAAAATTTCATACAAGAGGAAGTGAGGGGAAAGGGGAAAATAATACAAGGGGGAGAAATGAATGACAGTAGATGGGGTAGAGAGAGAAGAGGGAAGAGGGGAGGGGAGGGGGATAGTAGAGGATAGGAAAGGCAGCAGAATACAACAGACACTAGTATGGCAATATGTAAATCAATGGATGTGTAACTGATGTGATTCTGCAATTTGTATACGGGGTAAAAATGGGAGTTCATAACCCACTTGAATCAAAGTGTGAAATATGATATATCAAGAACTATGTAATGTTTTGAACAACCAACAATAAAAAATAAAAAATAAATAAATAAAAAATAAATAAAAGTCGGCTATTGAATCCAGCTAGTTAGCAGCCGAACATTTTCAACATTTGGGCATTCAGGGTGGTTCCCAAGAGGGCAGGGAGAGTGGAGGGTGCCTCTGGGTCCCTGTAGAGGCCTCTGCAGGCTTTGGAAGGCTATTACCTTATGCATGTGGGGAGATTTTTTTAATAGCACGCCCCCCTCTCTACATAGGAAGCTCTAACAAAGAAGGATGTTTGGAGGAAGCTGGACGGGAAAGAATGGCTTGGTGACACAGGAGGAGCCTCAGTGCCCCACCCTGTGTGCAGGAGCCACACCTGAGTGGTCCCTGGGGCACAGAGGGACGCATCTGCCAGCCCGCCCTCTGGTGCCTATTGGCAGGATCTGTGATGAGGCCGTGACATCTCAGCCCCATCCAGCCCTGTGAACGTCCCTCCTGGGTTTTCCACTTAGGCTGGAGGATCATGTCTTCACTTATGTTTTAGTCAGCATTTCTGATGCTGTGGGTTTTTTTCTGAGGCTCACAGTTTTGGAGGTCTCCACTTCTCAGGGCTCAGGGTGAGGCGGAACATCGTGGTGAGGGAGGATGGCGGAGGAAAGCAGCTCACGTCACGGTGACCAGGAGGCAGAGAGAGAGAGAGACTCCACTCTCCAGATACAAAATATATACCCACAGCCAGGCCCCCAATTCCCACCTCCGCCAGCCACACCCACCTGCCTCCAGTCACCACTCGGGTATGGAGAGGACATTATGTCATTTGCTACTGTTATCTTTTTTCAGTATGTAAAAAAACTTGCTAGAACATACATACGAAAGAAAGACTAAGGGATAACAAATTGAATGGTGCCCTGTGGGCCTGAGCAAGCTGCCTTTATCCAGTACAGCCGAGTGACTGGAAATTCCAAGTGCAATCTTAAACACATGAGACTTTAGGGTGCAGAATATCATGATTAATCCTGAAAGTTGGCCCATGGTTATTACATGTGTGTGAGGTCTTTTTTTGTTTTAATCTTTTAATTTTGAAGTAATCACACTTAACAGAAAATTTGCAAAAACAACCTGGGGGCTCAGGGGCTGCAGGCCCTGCTTCTCCCGTGGCTGTGCATGACAGGGGCCTGCTGTTCACTCAGGGCTGGGAGGAGGCAGCGCCCCGGGTGGGCGTCTAGAAGAAGCAGATGTACTGTGGCTCTGGGTCTCTCCACTTCCTGGGACCCCTCCTGGCCTGGTTGAGGCTCACTGGGAGCTCTGGCCTTGGGGCTTTCCGTCCTCTTCCTCTGGTTCGCCTTGGGTGCAGCTGACCCTGCCCTCACTCATGTTTTCTGGATAATCCATTCCTGGAGGGTTAGCAGTTGGGAATCTCGTTATCCAAGATGTGCTCTCGTCCACATTTTTTCTGCGTTGACTGCTGGTTTGCGTGCCCCAGGCTGCGCCTTCCAGGAAACTGAGGCAGCACATACATCCTCCTTCAAACCCCGATTCTTATGGCCAACTCAGAAAATTTCAGACATGTCATTCACAGTGACAGGCATGAGTTTATTGAAGGGACAGGACAAGGGAAAGGAGAGTGTGGGTCCTCTCAGAGAGAAGGTCATTGTGTCCCTCCTGCACTCTAGTTTTATTGGGATCCCAGAGAGGTTTCCAGACACTCCTGTCCAGGTCCACCTCTTGATTTGTGACTGACAGCAGGATGACATCAGACTTTCAAGTCCCCACTGCAATGACAACTCTAGATCACTTTGACCCATGTTGTCAGGTTCTAATTGGAATCTGTTCTTAACAGATTTTATGCTTGGGAGGAATTTTCCTTATCTCCCTGAGTTTTAGGATCTGGTCCGTGAAGGGGTCACAAAAGTCCCCCTTCAGTGTGACTTGGGTTCCTCTTATCAACACTATTTCAGGCCTGCATTTCTCCTGCAGACAACAGGTAGTTGGCTGAGGAATGTGACATACCCTGTCCACTCAGGCCAGGCAGGGCTGCAGGTGAATTTCTTCTTGGAGAAGACAGCGTGTGGGGGCAGGGCGGTGGGCCAGGGCATGGAATGTTGCCTTAACCTCTGTTCGCTCCGCTCGGGTCTGTCCATCTGTCCGCTATCAGGTGGAGCACCACCCGCCTCTTCTTTTTTTAAAAAGAGTCTTCACTGAGATGTGACGCACGTGCCATTCACTTCCCGCACCTGGCCTGTGCAGTCCAGGGGTTCTGGGGTAACCAGCACTGCTCAGTCAGCTTTGGAGCCCTCCAGTCCCCAGGAGGAAACCCCGTCAGCAGTCACTCCCACCTTCCTGCAAATGCCCCAGCCCTTCGAGGAGGGGGTTCCTTTTCCTTTTTGTGGTGCTGGGATGGAACATAGAGCCGGTCATGTGCAAAGCCCACTCTGCTGCACCCTGGGCCCTGGGCTGCTGTCTAGACGGGTCATGCAAGTGGGACCAGGATCTGTGTGCCTGTGATGAGTCCCTTCTCTGCCACAGCTGTGCAGAATGCTCCTCGCTTGCTGGCCAGCTCCCCTTGGTGGTGGAGGAATAGGGACGTTGTGCAAGGATCGGGCTGAGCGTCCCTCACCCAGAGCACCTGAAGTCAGAAGGTTCCCGATCTGGGTTTTAAAAACCTTGGGATATTTGAATACGCGTAGTGAAGTACCTGGGGGACAGGACTGCTGTCTAACACAGAGCTCGCTGATGTCAGGTGCACACCGCTCACATGGTCTGAAGGTAATTTGTGCCGTCTCTTTGGTGCCCCTGTGTTTGGCCTTGTGTGAGGTCAGGTGTGGAGCTGTCCACCTGTGGGGTCAGGTTCATACTCAGGTCTCAGATTCTGCACCATTTGGGGTGCTGGCTTCTGGGTGAAGATTCACCTGCAACACACTTACAAATCTGCTGTGGGAGTGGACCCGGGTGGCCTCCACTTCTGATAGCAGGATGACATCAGACTTCCAAGTCCCCACTGCAATGACAACTCTAGGTCACGTTGGCCCATGCTGTGAGGTTCTAATTGGGATCTGTTCTTACAGATTTTATGCTTGGGAGGAATTTTCCTTATCTCCCTGAGTTTCAGGATCTGGTGTGGAGTGGCGCTGGAATGTTCTGTGCAGTTTCGTGCAGGTGTGTTTCGGGTCTCCCGGGCATACGTGTTCAGGAGGGGAGCTGACCAGGCATACGTGTTCAGGAGAGGAGCTGACCTGATGGGTCCTGTGTGAGCTCTGGGGTTGGCAGTCAGAGGAACGGCCCAGTGGTTTCCCAAAGCACCTTCCTGCCCTGTGTCCCGGGTGCGCAGTCTCGGTCTCCATGCTCTCCCAGTGCTGCCTGCGCCCGTCTTGGGTCTGAAGGCAAGTCCTGCCTTCTCTTCCAAAAGTGTCACAGCCCAGCTCTTTCTGCCCTGTGATCCATTTAGAGTTGATTTTTGTGTCTCTGGTATGGAAAGGACCCCTCTTTGCTCCATTGTCCCAGTGTGATTTGTTATAACGACTGTCTTTGCTCAGTTAGTTGTCCTGGCATCTTTGCTGGAAATCAGCTGACCGTTTCTGAGCTTCATGTTGGTGGTCTGGGCGGGCGGCACCACGTTGTCCTGCCTGTCATTTGTGGCTTTGTGTTTAGCTTTGAGCTTGGGAAGCTTGGTTCTTTCTCCAGCTGGTTTTGGCCACTCTGGGCCCTTACATTTCCACATGAATTTTTATATCAGCCTGTATATAAATTTACAAAGAAAAAATCAACTGGAATTTGGATAGGGATTGTATTCAGTCTATAGAAGACTTTGGAGTTACCTGGTCCCCAACGTAGAAGTGCTCATTTACACTTTAAGTGATAAGCCAAGTTGTCTTTCATCTCTTTAGAAATAACTCAAAGATTGGAAATGGAACATGATCTCAGAGGAAAAGGTCTGAATAAAGAATTAAATCTTTTGTCTGTTTAAACGTGTTCCCCATAGTAAACTCACATAGAACCATAAACAAGATTAGTTTGTGAGGTTATCATTTCAAATTTAGCAAACCATCTTAAAATTTATGATATTTGACAAGTTGCATTTTAAAAGGATTATTTTCACTGGTTTCATTTTTTCAGCAATATATTCTAAACCAGGACGGGGCCTTGTTAAGTGGTGCTTCGTGCTTAAGAGCATGTGACCCGGCTCCCTGAGCAGAGGTGCCCTCTGACCTAGTTCCTGTACCCTCCTCTTAGCTGGGAGGTGTCCCGAGCATCATGGAAAAGCACAGATGAGCACGTGATAAGCCCCTGGAGTTGCACCCCAGCCGTGTAGTGTAGACTTTTTAAAAAATTTTGGTGCTGGGAATGGAACCCAGGGTCTCATGCACGCACCAGCCTGCTGCCCACCAGCCCTCACCTTTGACCTTCCATACCAGGTAGAGAGGGCCATCCCTGCCTCCTCCAGGAGCTGAGGATTTCATGGAAGCACTCAGGAATTTGGGCGCCCTGTGCTCTTGGCCAGACTTCTTGTTCCCCTTCTGTTTGTCCCCCTGTCTGCCTGCCGTCCTTGGAAAGACCAGCTGAAGGGCACTGCCTCAGAGTTCCAGGACTGCTCTCCACCCAGCTGTGGTGAAAGGCAGGGTCTGGGGGCACCCGGAGAAGGCGTAGGCCCCAGAGGGCACCTGCCTTGGGCCAAGTTCACACTCTCCAGACATCAAAGGAAACTCCTGGGCCCTCCTTCTGCCTTTGTTCAGAGTGCTGGAATCTGCCCTCCAGACAGTGGCTCACTGTTCATAGGCATGGCCAGAGTCAGAGGAAAAATTGGCCTTGGGAAGCTCTTGAAGAGTGGAGCTCTCAGGAGCCCAGAGTGAGCTCTGTGCTACCTGCTCTGCTGGCTCTGCAGCAGGACGGCCCAGCTGGACACCAGCAGCTGACGCTGCCCCAGGGTCCTGCCCCCAGCCTGCTGTGTGGAGGCGCCCCTCCCCTACTGCAGCCCCCAGGCTGTTCCGTGGGGCCTTTTAATCTTCCTCATCATGGCTGGGTGCCCTGCATTGCTGCCACAGTGAGGGCCACAACTCAGAGCTTCGAACATTAGACTCACGGTCTTCCCCCTTGGAAGGTGTGAACTCCAAAGTGGCAATCACTGGGCTGAAGCCAAAGTGACCCAGGGCTCTGTGGTCCTTCCTGGAGGCATGAGGAAGAGCCTCCCTTGCCTTTTATTTATTCACTTTTCTCTTTTTGTGGTACTGGGGACTGAACCCAAGGTGCTCTACCACTGAGCCTCATCCCAGCCGTTTTTATTGCACTTTAAGACCCCGTCTTGCTGTAGTGCCATATTCGTGGGACCCCAGTAGACCTCCAGGAGCCAAATCCGATGCAAACACACAAGAGTCTTTATTGCAAGCTCGAGCCTGGATCCACAACCATTCCCGACGCAACGGTCTCAGGGAGTGAGTCCTGGTTCTTTGTTCAGTGAGGTTTTATAGGTTTTGGGGGGATACTCTATGTGTCACAAAATCACACAGCAAATCATTCCATACCACAGGAAAATCAAACAACAACTCTTAACATTGATTAACACATTCACTGGTGGGAACAAGTTGGGTAAGGTGATTGGTTTGTACAAGAGGGGGATTCGTTTGAACTGATTGGTTTAGGCCACGAGGGGTGTACATGCTGAACTACATGGTTTCCCAACATGTTATCAACCACCATAAACTACTGGGGGGTCATCTGGCATCCCAGGTTTTTTCCCTGTCTCATGCTGATTGGTGGCTGCTAGGGGGTTGCTATGGGTCCCCACCTAGCCTGACTGAGTCAGGGACACCTGGCGCCACACACCTCTCCTGTTATTTGTAGATAAACAACTCAGCAAGGTGGGTATGTGCATGTGTGTAGGAAGGCTCTGTAGGTTTTCCCAAGGACAAGGGTCATGCCCACTTCCTTGGACAGGCTTTGCTCTGAGGTAGAGGCTGGTTTCTCAAAAATGGAATCACATCAGTTTCTCTTTGCTAAGTGGCCGAGGCCCTGGGACTGCAGATTGGTGCCGCGGTGCCCGCCCTTCCTTGCCTCTTGTGGAGACCCCTGCATGGCTTGGCTGGAGCCGCCCTGTCCATCTCCAGAACCAGCAGAGCAGCAGTCTCTGACTCACTGCCTCCACCGATGACCTCTGATCACACGGGGCCACCCAGATAATCCAAGGTCATCTCCCCACCTGAATGTCGGCGGCGGACTGGCAACCTTAGTTCCCTCTTGCCTCAAACAGGACACTGCGCAGGCTCTGGGAACTGGGAAGGGGCATCCTTGAGGCCACTGTGACCCTGCCACGCTCCTGGGTCCCCAGGGCCTGGTGGCTGCTGGCACATACCACGTGTTCAGTGATGCACTAAGTATGTCTCTGTTCCATCGGTTTAAGCAACATTTCCTTTCAGAGAAGCAACACGGGAGTGGGAGAAGCCTGCAACTTGGAGCCAAAAGACCTGTGTTCAGGTCCAGTTTTGCCCTTTAGGAGCTGTGGGGCGACAGCTCACATGACCACGCTGAGCCTAAGTCTGTCTTCTCTGCTTGCTGTCCCTGGGCCATTGAGTCACAGCACACAGTTCAGTCTTTAGGTATCTGTGGAGTCCTGCTGTGGGCCAGAGGAGGGCTCAGGCAGGTGTTCCTAGGGTGGGGCCACTGAGATGGTGGGAACTGTGAGGGAGTGGCCCTGGGGGTGTTCAGGGGCAGGTCAGGCCTGGGTGGCTGTGTGTTCCAGGAGCAGGAGGAGCCCAGGAGCGGGTCTTGGACACCGGCGTGGGGGAGCTCCGTCTGCACTGGGTAAATCAGAAGGGTTTGGAAGGAGGAAGTGACACAGTCTGACTTCCAGAGGGGAAAACGGACTCTGGTGTTGAGATCCACAAGACACCAGGTATTTGCTTCAGAGCCTCCTGGGGCTGTGGCCTGTGGGGTGGGAGCCGAGGAGGGGCAGCAAGGAAGCCAGCAGCTGTGGTGGTGATGACCTTGAAGGTGGGGACGAGAACATGAAGTTCTTTATACACTGTTCTTGTCTCGGGTTTTTTTGGAAACTTCCACAACAAGAAGTTGAAGATAAATACATTCTGTGGAAACAAATATCACAATCCAGCTGCTCAAATCAGGATCCCTCTGGCCGCTGTGGTCAGCTCAGAGGCCACTGCACTGTCCAGATGCCCAGCACCCAGTCAAGGAAGGTCACCCTGCTTGGAGAGGAGGCAGTGGCAGGGACAGGGCCCCCAGGGCAGGTCTAAGGCTGTTGGGGGACCCAGACCCCGCTCTTGTATGGCATCTGTGTGATCAGGTCACGGGGGGACTCTCTGGGGCTGTGCAGATGGGCTGTTCTGGCCCACCGTCTGTGCCTGAGCCCAGGAGAGCCCCGGATCCGCCTTTTCCTCCCGCCGTGCCTGCTGCGTCCTGTCTAAGGCTGGCCTGCTGTTGCGCCCTGCAGGGCATTGCCTTGGACAGGGTGTAAGACCCCAGAGACAGCGGAGCGGGGAGGACAGGAAGAGAGGCAGTGACCACCTTCCTCCAATGCCGGTGCCCACACCAGGTCATTTTTTTTGCAGATGCCTGGGTCAGCGGCTGCCTGTGACATGACAACTAGGAAGGTGGGGCCGCCCTCTGGACTTTAGGAAATTCCTGTTGCCCACAGACAGCTCATAGCTGAGGCTCACTGCCCTGGGGGGGGGGGTGGTTTCATGGGTGGCCTTTTAGACTGATCCACGCCCTCTCCCAGGCCCTGACTCATGGAGAGAAGTCTGTTTCCTGCTAAGAAGGTTCACCCTGCACCTGCAGAAAGGAGGCCTGGGCTCCTAGGTCACCCTAACCCAGTTCTTCCTGGGACTTCACCTCTACCTGGGACCCCTGCTGTAAGAAGCTCTGACCCCAGTGATTAGGAAAGAAAGAGAAGTCTTGTCATTGCGCGAGTCAGAGTCATGCATCGTGCTGAATACTTTGAGCAATTCAGACACAGCAGAGCCAGGAGCGCTGCGCTCTGAGGTCCCCAGCAGGAGCTCAGCCTCTGTCTCCTGCGGTTCCCCTCATTCCCCTCGCTGTCCTTAGGTCCTTAGTGGCCTGTCTGGATGGTGCTCTGCTTCCTCGTGAGGGAAGGAAGACACCCTGGGGATGTGTTTCCATTCTTTTGCTAACGCCGCCGGAATGTCAGGAATCTTCTCTCCTGCTTCCTTCTCTGAATTCCCCAGCTCTGTGGCTTCAGGACACAGGCCTTGGGGGACAGTGTCTGGAGACTGGGTGGACCTATGATTGAGTGGCTCCTGAGGCAGACCCCCATGCTGTCATGGTCACAGACCAGTGCTGCCCACCCCCTGGACATCCTTCTGTGAAACCCCTCTTGCATTCCAGCCTGGGTGCTCTGCTGGGCTCCTTCTTCTCCAGGAGGCAGAGCCCAGCACAAGCTGCGCCTTGGAAATGTAGTGGTCATCCACCACCGCGCACTCCTGACCACAGGAGCATGCTGCCATGAGATTTCTGATGCCACCAACCTGCACTGAAGGGTTCTTGCCTCAAGTGGACAGGGTGGTCTGAGGGTTAGGGGGTCTACTGAGCCACGTGTGCACCATGCAGCTGAGCCCTGTGTGTGCGCATGTGTGTGCGCACATGCAGGCGGGTGTGGGACAGGAAGAAGTGAGTGTGTTGCAAGTGCTGCAGTCGGAAGAGCAAGGCTGGGCAGCTGGCTTCACCCAGAGCCCCTGGTCCCTGTGCGATGAGCGAGCATTGTCACAGAGCTGGAAGAACCAGGCTGTCATTGCTGACCCCATTTCCATTTGACAAGATTTGAAAACCAAGACAGAGCCAGGCCAGGCCTGGGACTGTCTCAGAGCCCCCTTCCTGTCAGGCCGTGCTCTAAGGTGGCTCTAAGCGCTGCAGGTTCCTGGGTGTTGATGTAGACAACCTGAAACAAGGCTTAGGAGGTGCTGGGAACTCAGAGTCAAGACCAAGAGGGACAGGTGCCTTCACGGCAGGCTGGGCTGCCCCTTATGTGCCCATGGTTCCCCGTGCACCTCCGGGGCAGCAGCACTATGTCTCGTGTCTCTCAAACCCATTTGCCAAGAAACCTTTTCCCCAAAAAGCGCCTGAAGGCCTCGATGCCCATAGGGGACGCTGGGAGTCACTGAATGATGCCATCTCACCCACATGCCATCGAGTGTTCTTCTGGAACCTGGGCTTGATGGTTCTCTGGCGTCCCGTGCTGTGGTCCACTAGAACCACATTCCCACTCCTAGTGGCCAGGCCTTGAGGTTGGCAAGGAGAGTGAGTCATGGTGCCCTTGTGAGCTGAGTCAGTGTGTGGACGCTTATGAGGCCACGCCCATCTATCCTCTGCCCTGCTGGAAGTGGGTCTGGAGTGCCCCAAAGGCCCTGTGTGGGAGGCTGGGTCCCCAGGGTGGTGCTCTGGGGAGGAGGTGGGGCTTTGTGGGAGGCCTTTCAGGTTGTTAGGGACATGCCCTTGGTGGGGAGACAGGCCCTGGTCCCCCACTTTTCCTGTCTGTTGCTGCCTGGCTCACGGTAAGCGGAGCTTTGCCATGATGTGCTGCCCAGAGCCTCGGGGTGACCCCCCAACGGACTGACGCTGCCCGGATGCACACCAGAATAAGCCTGTTGTCTTCCTGAGTTGGTCACGGCAGGCATTTCATGACAGTGATGCAGAGCTGACACATATCCTCCGGTAAGCACTGTCCAGGGAGCTCGAGTGCTTGACTCCCCCTCTTACAGAGGGATACCCCGGGCAGACCCCTTCCTCCGTATGCTGGACAGCTGTGGTTAAGAGCCACTGAGGACGTGGACATCTGCTCTTTTGAAGACGAGCATGACCTTTCACAATTCCCGGGCTGCTTCTAAACAATTAAATGGGCCACAAAGTGACCTGAGCCCTGGAGTCTGGTCTCACAGGTGTGTCGTTGGTAACTGGGGAAGAAGGGATTTTGAACTGACATCTATTGGGCTGATTCTCCAACATCCTTTCCGTGAGATTTTAAAACAGAGCTTTGTCAGCCTCCTGGGATCCTGACCTTCATTTCTAGCCGAGTCTTTCTGCCAGCGTCCCCTGGGTCCTAGTCCTGACCCTGCGGAAGTCACGTGGCGTCGTGGGGCGTTCGGAGGCTGACGGTGGCGCATCTGCTTTATGTATGTGGAAAGTGTGTGCTAGGAGTGAGTCATCGTTTTGTCCCCCACAAACATTACCCTTGGTCAGTGCATTATTGACTTCTGGAAGTGAGATGGGAACTTCTAACTCATTAAAACCCCTACGTCCCCGTCAATAAAGCCCTCTAAGTGGCTGAGCCAGCAGATTTATTTCAAAGTGATTCCGTTTGGAGGAAGGAAGGAATGAGTAATGCCTCCTTTGCCGCCGTCTCTTCAATCATTCATGAGGCCTGTGCCCCGCCCGCTCGAGGAGGCCTGGGTGGAAGGGAGCTCCGTCCACCTCAGGCCACCGCTGCCTGGCTCCCCGGGAGCTTTGAGAAATGAAGTTTGTACGACTCCCTTCCTAAGGTGGAGGCTGTTTTGAAAACCATAGGCATTTTGTCGGTGTGACACGTAGATCTCAGGCCACCTGGGCGTGCACCGTGGGAGCCTAGCAATTGCAGCAGGCACACTTGGGAGGCATCAGTGGGCTTGGAAAGACCCGTGACAGACAGTTGCCTCCTCCTGAGAGTTTTGGGGTGGTATTTGTTGGACCGAGGAGCTTGCAGGGCCAGGGCCAGCAAGCAGGGACACTGCTTGGGGCTGCCCCGGCCACCAGCTCTGCAAGGTTCCAGCCATCTCTCCAGCGTGCTCTTTCCTTCCCTTGGGACACGTATTTTCTTGCTGCTATGTAATCTCCTGGGATTGCCCGGGGTGGCCGTGTTAGATCAGTGACGGGCAGTGCAGAGAAGACAATTCACAGGATGGTGACATTGGAAGTAAAATTGGGCTTTGGGTTTTGCACTCTTGAGGAGGTTTCATGGTCTGGAAACCGCAAGCCTGTGGGGGGGTGGTGAGGGGAGGAAAGTTAACAGGAGCCCTGGAAGAATCCCAAGAGGAGTTTGCAGACCCTGTGGGGACAACAGTGGAAGCACACGTTGATGTCAGTGGTCTAACGTCTGTCTGTGTCCTTGGCAGTTCCATTCCCTGGCGCCCATGTACTACCGAGGGTCGGCCGCTGCCGTGATCGTGTACGACATCACCAAACAGGTGAGAGCGCCTCCTTTAGGACCAGGGGCCCTTGTGGTGACATCCCTGTCTCGGGGGACCCCAGCAGAGCTGGCACTGTTGAGTCTTGACAGGAGCCTGGGACGAGGCCTCCTAGTGGGTGGTCAAGGGCAAGGACCCTCCTTGAGCGTATGTCACCCGTACCTGATGAAGCGTCTCAGACTTACCTCTAAATCAGAGCACAGAGAACCTCCCTTTCTAAACACTGGACCGTCCACATGTAGATTTTGTCCCCAGATCTTGTCTGCTGACATTGCCTCCAGAGTGTCAGCATTTTAAGAAAAAGTTCATCTTTCAGCTCTGTTTCATTAAGTCTGCGTACTTATTTTCTGGTATTGTTTTGATCGTGCTCCTTTAAATGCCAAGGGCACAGGCGCACGCAGGTGCGTGTGCTGTGTTTGTGTACAGTTGTCACCCTGTCTCCAGTTTCAGTCACCCAAGGTCAACTGCCATCAGAAAATATGAAGTGGAAAATTCCAGAAAGACATTTCCTAAGTTTCAATGACTTCCATTGCAGGGCACGGTCATAGTCATCCCATGCTGTTGTTAATTTATAAATCAAACGTCATCATGCACATGTAGGTGCAGGAAAATCAGGGTGAACACTGGGGCCTGGGACTGCGTGCTGTCAGGCATCCACTGAGGGTCTTGGGGCGCATCCCCCACAGATGAGGGCAGTGTGTACAGAATTCAGGTGCATGTGTTGTCCCTGAGTTGGGGCTGTAGGGTCTCATGGGCAAGTAGATGCAGTAGTTTGGCGGCATTTTCCCCGATTTCCAGCAACTGGATCATGACTTCTTCCCCTGACGTGCCACTCAGTGTGCATGGTCCTTGCTCTAGTGACACTGTGGTGTCCTGAGTTCTGACCCCTCTCCTGTGACCTGAGGGATGGTGGTGAAGGCCCGTGCAGGCAAGCGGGCTCCTCCACCAGACTCAAGGCCGCGGCTGAGTTTGTTGGTGCTGGGGCGGAACATGAGGCCTCACACCCCAGGCAGGCTCTCCCAGGGAGCCACCTCCCAGCCCTGAGAGCATTAAATCTATGCTATTTATAGAAAAACGACTACAGTGGTTTTCTGAACCTCACCAGGTGTTAATTTTGGAGAAAGGAAACTGCCATAAACTATTTAGGGATCACGTAGCTAATGTTGACTATGAGAGTTTCTTAAAAATGTTGGTCTCCTCTAAATTATGGGGAGATTGTGTTTGTACTTGGCCAAATGTCACATTGGCGGGTCGGCTCAACAACTGCCTTATGCTCTGGTCTAGGATTCATTCCACACGCTGAAGAAATGGGTGAAAGAACTGAAGGAACATGGCCCAGAACGCATCGTGGTGGCCATCGCAGGGAACAAGTGTGACCTCTCAGACATCAGGTGAGCCGGCTCGAGCCTGTTCGCAGGGCTCGCCCTTTGCCCTCCTCCCCGCCTGGCTGGGGGTTCTGGCCTCCCTGGGTGATGACACAGTTGATAGCTACTCACTTGTGGTGGTCAACTGGTCAAGGAGAATTGATGCAAATCTGATGGCCAGGAGATGAGGAATGTTAAAATCCAACCCATGTGGAGCATGGTGGCACACGCCTGTAATCCAAGTGACTTGGGAGGCTGAGGCAGGAGAATCACAAGTTTGAGGCCAGTCTCTGCAACTTAGTGAGGCCCTAACCAATTCAGTAAGACCCTATTTTCTAAATAAAACATGAAAAGGACTGGGGATATGGCTCAGTGGTTCAGCACCCCTGGGTTTAATCCCTAGTACAAAAAAAAAATCAAAACCAACAATCCATATGCAGCACAGTCACATGCCTGACCCTAGGTATCTCTGTAGTGTTTTGTTGACTTTTTTATTGTTATGATTTCCATTACTATTCTCATTCCCACTAACAATTTTAGCAACACGTTTGTATGGAAAATGACCATTTGAATTCTTAATACTTTCCGTAGCATCCGTGCCTGTTTTAATTCTGGATTTTAACCTAAGCATATAGTCTGGTCCACAGAACATCGCTGTGGGGTTCGGAGGTCTGACTCTGGTGCATTTCCTAGGAGCACAGCTACACGATGGCCCCCTGTGACGTGGGTCCTGTAGCTTCCTTAGCCTGGTGCTTGCTGTGTTAGAATACCTGAGGCTGGGCACTATAAAGAAAAGAGGCTTCTTGAGCTTTGTCTGGAGGTTCAAGAACGTGACAGTGGTATCCTGGCAAGTGTCCCGTGGCTGTTGCATAACATAAAGGGACCAGCTGTGTGCAGAAGGGTCACTTGGTGACACAGGAGCCACGCAGAGCTGGGGCCAGTTTCTCTCTTCACAGCCCTAGCCCTACGGGAGCTGGCTGAGGGTGCAGTGGGCACTACATTCACCCCTCCCTGGGGTGGTGCCCACCGTCAGTCAGCCTCGCCTCTGAAGGGTCCCACAGCTCAGCACCCCCACATGGGGACTGTGCCCCTGGGGCACACTCAGTCACATCCACACCAGAGCACACAGAGAGGGGTGCAGGGACCCAGTCCACACGGTTGGAGTTTGAAGTGGCTCCCTCTAGCCTAGTGAGTGAGCTGTTTAATTATCTGAATGGGATTAAGAAAGGCTGTGCAGTGGTCCCCCTGCTTACATGGGGACACAGTCCACGGTCTTCAGTGGGTACCTGAAGCTGCAGGTGGTACCCCATTTCTCCTATCTATACATCCTCTGGGAAAGCTTATTTACACAGCACAGCAGAGGACCCCAACCACGGATGGAAACGAAACGCAACAATCATAACCTGTAATAAAAATTATTCAAATGTAAACCATTTTTCCTGGAATTTTCCACTTAATGTTTTTGAACCCACTGAGGGGGGCGGGGGTCTGCTGCATTGGACCATGTGGTCCCCATTCCTGATCTAATTTTAGGATGTCCAGTCGTCGATTTTCACAAGGACAGTTATGTCAGGCTTCTGGTTTTGCTAATCCAAATTTGACCAAACCAGAGTTAAATAAACAATGAAAATGGATCTTGCAAAGGTCTGTATCACGGCATTTGACAAATTACTCGGCTGCTTTGGGATTTCAGAAGCCTTATATCATGTTGCATCTTGTTGGTTTATAGTAATAGCCATAAACCCACTTAATTGTCTGTTTTCCTGGGGGTTGGACGATCCTCAAGCTCCCTGGACTGAGTTCAGATGTCTGCCGTCTTTGCTGTGATCCGGAAAGGCTGCCCGGCCCCCACCTGCAGGATCGCTTTCCGCTCGCCCTGGGAGCAGGGCAGGGTAGTGGCCTTGGCTGGAGCAGGGTCCAGTGGAAATAGTTCCCAGAGGAATGGCCTTGGTGAGGGCTCATGTTTAGGTAGAGCTGGCGTCCAGTTGAAATGGGCATTTGCTGGCCAGCAACATCTGCCTGGGGCAGCAGGGCTGCCTTCACCTCTAGTGGCCAGGACGCCCAGCCTTGGTCTCCAGAGATCCTGGCTTGGTATTCTCTGGTTCAAGTTCAAAATATCGAAGCAGTTAAGAGGCCCCTGCAGCTCAGGGAGGGCTCTGTCACAGGGTGGCTCCTCAACCAGGGAGACGGGCCTGCCCCGTGCTGGCCTTGCCACCAGCACTGTGGACACTCACCTCTTAGCCAAGGCCGCCCTGTGAGCACTGGCACTGTGCCCTCCTCTGCAGCATTCTGGTGCCCAGCGGATTCCTGCCTGGGCCGTGGTCAGGATCCCTGGCTGACACGACCCACCGCCTCACTCCCGACTGGAGATGCACTCACAACCCAGGTCCTGTGGGAGAACCCAAGGCCACCCAGTCTTGCCTCTAGGGGTGACGTCAGGGCTGCTGATCTGCAGCCCACAGTCCCAGGTAGTGCCTTTTCTGCCAGGTCTCTCACTGACCTCTTGTCAGGCACAAAACCATTTTAGATGGCATTTGTTTTTGGCTCATGCAGCAAGGAAATCACTCTGTGATTCTCCTTCAACCTCTGATTAGGTCAACGAGAAAGTCTAGTTTGATCCTTGTACCTTTAAACAGTATTACTTGCAAATAATAAGTTAAATTGAAATAGCTTATGAACCACAAAATCCATAAAATTCTAAGTGTGTGGCTCAGTAAGTTCAGTACTCACAGAGGTGATTCTAGAACCTTCCCATCACCCTACAAAGAGTGTCACACCTGTTGGTTGAGTCACAGGCACCAGGACAGCTAAGCACTGAGAGGACATAGAATGGAGGACCCCGCATCCCATAGCCAGGCGCACTGTGGTAGCCAGGAGCAACCAAGGCAGTGTGCGAAGAGGCCCTGGGATAGCACGGAAGTGACCCTGCACAGCTGCGCTCATCTGGCTGACAGAGGAGGGACGGGGAGGAAGGCAGGAGAGCCTTTCCCACAGGGAGCTCCGGTGGTCCAACTTCACAGGCAAAATGAAAACAAATGCCAACCTATGGGTCATGGATTTTAATGTAAAACCATAAAACTTTCAGAAAAACTCCTAAGAGAAATTAGGATCTAAGGCTAAAGAGTCTTTTTTTAATATTTATTTTTTAGTTGTAAATGGACACAATATCTTTATTTTATTTCTTATGTTGTGCTGAGGATTGAACCCAGGGCCTCGCATGTGCTAGGCAAGCGCTCTACTGCTGAGCCACAACCCCAGCCCAGGCTAAAGAATTCTTAGACTTGACACCAGCAACATGCCCTTACCAGGTGATAGGACTGTACAGAACTTGACACCCACCAGTGGACACAAGGAAACCTAGGAAGACAGCATGGGACAGGGTCTCAGTGCTGACATCTTTTCTTGATGGTTTTGTGAAATGTGACCCTGTTGGGAAACTGCAAAAGTGCAAGGAATCTCTTGGTATTATTTTTGACAGCTGCTTGTGCATCTATATTGCCTCACTAAAAATTCAATGAATAAAAAGTTTATTTAGATAAAATGGTGAATGTTGGAACAGTGGTTTGTGTGGTATGTCTACATATGCACGTTACATACACACCACTTGTACATACAGCAAAACTCAGAAGGGCTATTGCCGGGTTTCTGTTCTCGAGACTAAAAGGCTCAAGGATCACTCCAGGAAAACTGGGCTAACTGGGCTGCGCAAAATAACCACACAAGAGACACAAATACCTTTTTGTTTGGGTCGCTGTGACGGCTCCTCTGACCTTAAGGGTCTGCAGGAAGAGAGAGAGCGAGAGCACACGTGCTGACCCCTTTTATTGAGGAGAAGCTATTCAAATGAGGCAAGGGGTCAGGTTTCAGGGGGCTGAGTCTATCTTCATGATGTCCACTGTCAGCAGGTTGACTGACACCTGGGTAGGCCACACCCAAGGGCACAGTAAGAGAAGGGGACACACACAAGGCACTTCCATGGAAGATTCTACCCTAAACAGGGCAAGAGGTTATATTACAAAGGAACAGTTGAGCGTAGCTCCACCCATGGGGCTGTAGCAAGACACACCCATGCATGAGACACCGTCCCTCCAACCCAAGAAGGGTGGGGAGAACTCTACCACATTTCTGTGACTGAGCGCCTCAGCACCCAGCCGGGGAGTATGACCCAGTCACGGGCAAGGTTGGTCTCCCACAGGCTATGTTCCCCTGAAGTTTTGTGAACACATCGAGCCAAGTGATCAACCAAGTCACACACCAGTGTGCAAAGGAAACACAGGAGAAGGCTATGACACTCCCTCCAGAAGTGGGACATGGCTCAGTGGTTCAGTGCTTGCTGGGCTGGCCCTGGGCTTGATCCTCAGCACTGCAAAACAAACAAACAGAAACCCAAGGCAGCAACCAAAGCCTCCCACCCAGGCAACAGGAGGTCCGCCCTACGGTCTCTGCCCCAAACACATGAGACAGGAATATTCCAGGAAAAGGTGGGACCTGTGAGCCAAAGGGCCTCTGTCCGTCGGGCGTCCCATGCAGGACAGGGGCGATGGCCAGCTGGTCTGTCTGCTGCAGACCTCCCCTGGCCTGGGTTTTCTGGGGAGTCAGCCAAGTCTGCAAACCTCCCAGGCTTTATTCAGAGCTTGACCTTCTTTTCCTCTAATCCCCAAATGCTTTGCTCTCCTGTAATTCCCAGAAAACAGTATTTTCATCAGGGGTTGCAAGGGACTCGTGTGTGTATGTGTGTGTGTGTGTGTGTGTGTGTGTGTGTGTGTGTGAGAGAGAGAGAGAGAGAGAGAGAGAGAGAGAGAGAGAGATCTCACCCAGCAGGCTCTAATGGCACAAGTCTGTCAGCTGTGGGAGGAGCTCTGCCGCCGTGTGACAGGTGCTGGGACAGGAGTGGAGCAGCTTCTGAACTGGACTCCACCGTTGGAGGCATCTGAGTGCACAGTGCCGGGCAGAGGAGGAGCCCGCTCAGGGATCAGTGTGCATCATGTGCTTGCTCCAGAGGACGCAGGTGGAGGGGATGGTGGAGGGGCCTCTATCCCAACTGCTGGGCCAGTGGTGATTGGATCTCAGAATCTGGAGACTTGTGTGGGCATAAAGCCGTCAGGGAGCAGACTGAGGAGCTGGCACTGCTCCCGCCGGCCTGTCTCGCTCCCTGCCCGCAGCTTGGCCGGGGGTCTCATAGAAAAACAAGCCTCTCAGAAGGGCTGGGAGCCTTGTCCTGGGCCTGGCAGGAAAGTGGGGCAATCGAGTGCTGAGAGAGAAGAAATGGGTGACCTTGCCTCTGGGCTTTAGAAAGTTCATTAACTTCCGAATCCACAGGGCACTTGTTAAAAGTTCCAGGATCCAGCTCCAGAGGCTGTCACTCACACAAGAGGGAGGCAGGGAACTCGGCCATTTTTAGTGAACCTTTGGCAAGCGTCCACAGACTGGACCAGATGCGGAAAGCATTGCCTTAGGTGAGAGGAGTGGGTGGGAGAGAGAAGGAGTCCATCCCGGATCTAGCCCGGCTCTGCCAGGGGCTCTGACTGCAGGCCCCACTGCCTTCCTCTCTTGTGCCCTCCAGACCCCAGGAGAACTGAAGCAGGCCAGCACTGTCCGTGCCCACAGCAGGAGGAGCAGCCCAGCTGCCCCGCCCCTCTTCCTGGGGCTCTCACCTTGATGGCCCTCAGGAGAACCAGCCGGGGCTGGTCTGCCTGCCTCTGTCAGGATGAGGCCCCGCAGGCTGCAGCCTGACACCCAGCCCCTCCCTGGTTGTCTTTGGCACAGGCAAGGGATTAGGGTCACCTGGCCGTGCAGTGTCCATGAAGGGGCTGCAGGTACTTCAGGAAACATCTGCTTGGATTGTCAGAGGGCCAGGACCCTCCAGTGTCGGGTCAGAGAAGAACGGGCAGCCTCTCCCTACCCGAGCCTTCAGCAGAATGACCCCTCACCCTTCCTCTGGGGTCAAGGTCGTCTCTGTGAGCAAGGCTCCACTCATAGCCACCACCACAATCCATCTCCTGGGGAAACTGCTGCCCAGCCCTCCCAGAGCAGGCCTGTCCCTGTGCCCATGCTTGGCCTCATCTCCTTGGGTCCACACCCTGTGCTGGGCCTTCTGGACTCCCAGGTGTGGGCTCTTCCTTGGGGGCACTGGCCTTTGTCCAGTGGATGCTCCTGTGAGCAGCTCCTCACACTCAGGGTCTGTGGGCACTTCCTGGTTCCATAGCGTTGGGCTGTGAGTCAGGAGGGGCGAGGGAGGGTGCAGGAGACGGCCGATGGAGGGCATCAAGCCTCGTTTGTTCTGTCTTCCAGGGGGAGTGGGGAAGGCCTCCCAGCAAGGCTATGGGCCGGAGCTGGTCCTCCTGGGCAGCCCTGCTTGTGGGTAGCCCTCTGCCAGGACCCCAGCTCCCAGCGAAGGCAGCCCAGGAGGCCCTGCAGATGTCGGTCTGGCCTCTTCCCTGTCTGAAGAGTGGACTCGTGGTCTAGGGACTTATGTTAGCACTGGAGTGTCTCTAGCTCTAAGGGGGGACCCTTGGGGCTGCTGCCCCTGAGTGGAGAATGTCCCTCCTGGACTGGAGGCTGTGGCCAGCTGAGGGCACTGGAGGGGAGAGGGCCAATAGTGTGGTCAGGGAGAAGGGGCTTTGTCCCACCAGCACTAGGTCATTCAGTCAGCAAAGCTGTTTCCGTGGCTCGATAACAAGAAAAGAGAAGGATTTTTTTTTTTTTTTTTTGGTACCAGGGATTGGACTCAGGGGTACTTGACCACTGAGCCACACCCCCAGCCTGTTTTGTATTTTATTAGGGACAGGGTCTCACTGAGTTGTTTACCACCTCGCTAAATTGCCAAGGCTGGCTTTGAACTCGTGATCCTCCTGCCTCCGCCTCCCAAGCCCCCGGAATCACAGACGTGTGCCCCTGTGCCTGGCTGGAGGGAGGCAGCTTTGGGAGGAGGTGGAGCAGGGGGTGAACATGGTACATGTGATAGGGAGGGTCGTCGCCTTGCTGGCTGAGAAGTTAGGAAGGGCACAGGGAATGGGTCCCCAGTGGCCAGTGTGCTGGACAGGAGGGCTCCTGCCCCTGCTTCCCCTTCACTCAGGACGGTGGCAGCTGTTGCTGCCTGTTGGGCACCATCTCCTCCAGAGCCTGTGGTGGCCCTGGGCTCCTGATGCTTCAGGAGACACTGCTAGTTGGAGATAGGACACCCGTTTGCCAGCCTTTTGGCGGACAGTGAGAGCTGTCTGGATTCCTGGGGGCTGTGCAGCTAACACCGGGCAGCTCCTCTGTTGCTCCACGTTTGGGAGTAATGCTGACATTTTCAACAGATTAAAAATATATTTGGAAATACACATTTTTTGGGCGGAAAATAAGAATTATATTGCTTTCACGTGACTCCAAAATGTATTCCAGTCTTGGGAGTGGGCCAAAATATGGACATAGGAAATTTTTTATTAATAATTACACAAACCAAGTAACAGAATTTGAGATGCTGGATAATAAAGATCTGATGTATCCCAAATGTTAGAAGGTACACATTGGAGCACATCGCGGCTGACCACTAGTCTGGAGGCCGCGTCACGACACACGGTGCTTTCTTATGTAACACTGAGGCACCAGGGCCGTGCCCTTGGTGTGTTCCTCATGCCTAGAGCAGCCCGCTCCTGCCTGCCCAGACGCCCTGCCCAAGCTGGGTGCCCCTGCTGCTTTCCAGGTCGGGGAGGGTGCCAAGGCTGCTCCTGTGCCCTGTGTTAGCCACCAGGAAACCAAGCCCAGAGCACCTGGGGGGAGGGGCAGTCATGTGTTCCAGAGCCTGCGATCTTGACCTTCCTGCCAGCCTGCGTCTCATAAGAAATAAAGTACAAATGGGACCCATGATCAGTAGTAATCCCCAAGCCAGCAAGAGGGGAAACGGAGCCGGCCTGACCCTGCTGGGGGATTTGGAGCTCACTGCTCTGTCCAGCGGTTCTCTGGGCTCTTCAGGACCAGCCTAAACTTCTGCCTGGAGAAAGGCTGTTAAGGAGCCAAGGTACGGCGAAGGCCCCCAAGAGAACCCTGTTTTACGCTCTTGGAATCCTGCACGATTCCAAGTGCTGATGTTTTCCATGAGAAACAGGCCACACAGGCCTGAGGCTGGAACCTGACACCAGGGCGGGGCCGTGGTCAGCAGCTCCCACACAGGGTGTTAAGCAGGCAGGACCCGTGGGAACCGACCTTCTTCCGGGCGCCCAGGACAGGTGAAGGGCTCAGATGATTGAAGTGGGTCATTGTCCAGTCAGACTGTTTCTGTGAAGGTAGTAATTATTCTTTGTTCTTTAAAAAGAAAACCATTTCAGTTGTCATTCCACTGGTGGGTAAACCAGTTTGTGTCGTAAACACTAGCATTTTTAGCAGAGGTTTGGTTCTTCTCAGTTGCCTCAACCCTGTGTTAGTTACACAGATATTTTTTTGCATATTTAGGGACAATACAGGCTGGCGGGAGCGTAGTGAGCTCTTACTGTCCACAGGGTGGGTGCTGAGGAGGGAAGGCTGGGAGGTCCCCTAACCTCCCTCTGAACACTCGACTCTGATGGGATGCTGTGGACAATTCCCAAGGCGTCGGGCTGCAGTACCATAAGCTAGTGGGATGGTTTTGACGGACAAGGGTCCCACTGGGCACTCAGCTGTCTCTGCTCACTGTGACCATGTTACGCAGGCTGGCTTGGTCGGTCTGTTAAACTTGACCTTGAACAGGGCTGTGCCTGGGAGAGAGTGAAAGCACAGGGGGAGTTTTAAAGGAGGCGTTCTGTCATGTTCCAGGAGAGAGGCGGAATGTAAGTGCCTAGCCACTGCCAGGGTGGAACTCTGGAAGTGTGACATACTGCTGGAAGCCACCAGATTTGTCTTGGGAAAGGCTCAAGTGCCTTGTCCTTGCATATTCTTCTGCCTGCAAAATGGGGCTGAGCAACGGATGTCTCGCCATGTTCCTCGCAGAGTTGCCTTGGCACAGAGGACCAAACTCTCGTTTCACAGGGTCCGGTTACTAGTGGGTAGAGTGCAGACTTGTCCACCCCCTTAGTGCAGTCCACCCACTTAGTGGGCAGCGGGTGGGAGCTGCTGGAATGTGGGGCTTGCCCTTGAGACATCTGATGGGGTAGTTCAGGGGCACCAGATCCTCATGCCTAGCCAGCCCCAGATAACTGCTGGCACAGGTGGTCAGTGTACTTGCTCTGGGAAACCAGGCCCCAGGCTGTCTTGAAGGCTGAGTCCAGGAGGACTGCAGGGTCCTGGTCTTCCTCTGTCCTTCTCCTTGTTCTTAGTGTCCAGGTGTTTTGGTTTTTAACTTGAGTGTTTGATTTTCTGGGAAAACAAGGACTTTTCTGCATGCTCCAAGGTACCTGGAAGCATCTTGGCAGAAGTGGGCACTGCAGTGAACCCTGTGAGCTCTGGTGTTGCGAGGCCCTGCCACTGCTGGGTGGAGTCCTCTGCACACTGAGGCTGTCGGGCAGTGAAGCTCCCTCTTGGCCAGTCTACGTGCGGCCCTTTTTTTCGTGGGAATTTCCTTAATTGCTAGCCAGATTAGTAAAACCAAGATTATCCTCTGAATAACTGTTGGAATAGAGCGTCTGCTCTTTACCTACACACAAACCAACTTGAAAAAACATTAGAAATTAAGCTCTTCATGAAACTAGTAATACAAATTTATAATACCCAATGATCAATTATTGGCATGTATATAATATAAAAATTTTTTGAAGACTTGCAAATCTTAGGAATGAATTTAGCAAGAAATGAGTCAAATCTAAATAGATAAAACTTTCCCAAAGGGCATAAAAGAAGACTTCAGTGGAAATGGGTACCTCTTCCTTGGATAGGGCACTGGAGTATTGTAAAAATGTCCATCTGCTCTAAATTGATGTGTGAATCTGCTAAGGTATCCATCAAATAACAAAAATGACTCTTGTAAAAGAGGTTTTGTAGAACGATCCTAAAATTCATGTAGAAAACTAAACATAGTGTTGAGGGGGAACTTATCCCTTCAGATTCAGTAGTAAATTATTGACAGCGCTGCCCAGACTGGACCAAAGGATCGGCAAACAGCCCGGAGGACCAAGAGGTGGGGAGAAATAGACAGGGAAATTAGTTTATGATAAAGATGATACTTAAATCAGTGTAAAAAAGGAGTAATCAGTAATATTGGGATGATTAGCTAGTCACAAGCGAAAAATCAGGCAAGATAAATTCAAAATGGAATAAAGATTCAGATGTCAAATAACAAAACCATAAAAGTCGGAGAAGACAGATGAACTGCAGAATTGAGCTTGGACGTGGGTGACCCTGCACCATGACCTCTATCAGACCCAGGACCACAGAAGCCACTGAGGAAAGTGGTGACATTGACAAGGTGGAGGCTTCCCTGTGGCAAAAAATACCCAAACAAGGTCCCGAGACAAAGGACAGGCTGGAAGGGTGTGGAAAGGCTGGCTGTGCAAGGGGCACCTTCCCGGATCAGGAAAGGATCCCAAGGGCCTCCAGAGTGGGCGGCTCACTCCAGGGGTCGCCGGGCTCCCCTGCTCCCCACCACCCTGGGGTCGCTCTGAATGGATTTCAGAGTTTTTTAATCAAGAAAAGATTTGAGAACATGAGGCTGCTTCCTCTTGGGGTCCTTCATGGAAGCCAGCATGCTTGGGGAGTAGGCTGGCAGTTCCTGCCCCTGTGTGGCAGAGGAGCGGAAACCCAGACGAGCCCTCCTGGGGCGTAAGGTGGCAGTGGACTCCGAGGAACCCGATAGCCCCCGTTCTTTGCCACGCATGTCTGCCCAAGTCTTGGCTTTTGTGGGAGGGCGCAGGAGCCAGCGCCTGCTGACTCGGCTCTGCCAAGGTCTACTTGAGAAATGCCGACTCGGGGCCTCCCCTGTGGCAGGGCCTCTCCTGTGGGCAGGGCCTCCTGCAGGTGTTCACAGCGCCCACTCTCTTGGCACGAGGGGATCCTATGGTGGTCACCCACCTGCTGGCAGGAGTGGGGGCCTGGGACCTGGGGAAGTGCGTGAGGAGGACGCTTAGTGGAGGAGGGGCTTTCCCTGGGCAGCACCTGGGGCCTGAGCCTGGCCACCTCCCCAGTCAGGTTCTTACCTAGGCCGCCTGTGCCCGCCCCTGACCTCACCCTGGCGCTGGACAGCGTCCTGCTGGTGGATGGAGTGGAGGGAGCTCAGTGGGGCTGAAGTAGCCTTATTCCACCCGTAACCCAGCCGGTGGACGCCCCTCCTCGCAGGCAGGACTTCTGGGGCACCGGCTTCCTTCCTGCAGCCATGGTGCAGGAGGACGGGGACCTGAGCTGGCCTACTGTAGAATGTGTCAGCTGCAAGCTGCAGGGGACACCCATGCACAGCCCAAGGACCCTGTGGGCAGCACAGGCCTGTTGAACCTCCTAGAGCCCCTATTCCTCCCAACATGGTGTCCAGTGCCTGCCACCTGACTGAATGCCAGCACCAGCTGCCCAGGGTGGAGCAGACCTCTCAGGTTGAGGGCTCAGTCCCACAAGGTGGCCCCTATATGAGACGTTCAGGAACTTTCTGCTCTGCCACAGTGAGGAAGCACTGGCAGACTCCCGCGTGGTCACCACTTGGCTGTTGTTATGGAGGGACTCTCGCTAACCCTCCTGACTCTCAGTAACCACTGGCTCCTTAGATGTTTCCACAGCCAGAACTGTGGCCTGGTAGTGTCGCGCAGTGGTGAGGCCCAGGGTCGAAACCCCCATCACAAGAAGCCAACCAACAAAGACCAAAGGACATCAAGGACTCAAGTCCTGCAGATCCTTAGTGGCTTTATTTGCAATGCCCGAGTCGGGCAGGCATTTGGACTGAAGTGGTTTGGAATGCCCGCCCACTTCGGGGCAGTTACACCCTGCCAGGGACAAGGAAGTGAGGCCGGTCTGCCTCAGTGGCCACAGGGCAGACGCTACAGCCTTCTCTGGCTGAGACCTGGAAAGTTCTCTTCTCGTATGACTGGGGTCCATAAGGAATCTGAAGGCCGATGTAGAATCTTCTCGGTAACTTTATACACCAGTCGAGACCATGTGTGCGGCGTTTGAAGGCAGGGAGAGGAGGGTCGGGGTGCCGTCCCTGATTCCCTGCCCGGTTCTGGCATGGTGTCTTCCCTGTCTCCTTCCCACAGCCGTCCTTCTGGTCAGTGGATTGTCTCTCACCTCCAGCCTCAGAAGAGCTCCAGATCCTCCTTCCCCCCCCCCCTTCCACTTAGTGCACTTGCATTCCTGGAGCCACCCTGTCACCTCCTGTTCTTCAGAGGCCACTGGGTATGAAACCAGGCTTGAGGGGCCTTCCTGGCCACCTGCCATGATTCCCATGGACCTCTCCCAACAGACACCTTGAACTCGGTCCACTCGGACCCCAGAGTGTTCCCTCGTGAAGCCACCGTGGCACCCAGCAGAGTGGGGTGCAGAACCCACTTTTGATGGTACCTGGAGCTGGGTGCCTGCTCCCCCCACCCCCACCCGGCTCAGCTGTCAGGGTCACCCGTGAGGTGACTCCTTCAGGGCTTCTTCCTAAGTCGAAAGAGACCACTTTCTACCCTCTGATTTTTTAAAAATAGTATTTTAGCTGTCGATGGACCTTTACTTATTTGTTTTTATGTCTCACACATGCGAGGGGAGTGTTCTGCCTCTGACCCCAGCCCAGCCCCAGCCCACAGGTGCATTTTGTGTGTCTTTGTTCTAAAGTGCGGGCTGCAGAAGGCAGGGTCCCACGTTGTCCCCCCATGTGCAAGAGGCATACAACGGCTGCCGGATGAATATTCACTGAAAAATAAATGAACTTCCATAGCATAAAAACTCTGTCCTTCTTTTTGGGGATCCACCACAGCATCTTCACACTGAAAACGGAGCTGTCCATCTCTTTGAGGCTGTTCATGTAGGTTGAGTGCGTGTCCTGAAGCCTTCGGGGAACTGCCTGTGAGAAGTGAAGGCCTCGAAGTGCCAACCATGTGGTCACACAGCCACTGTCACTTCCAGGTCCTCAAATCATGTCACATGTTTCCTCTGGTTTGTTAAAGATGATACACTTGTCCCTTGTTATCCTGCGGGCATGGGTTCTAGGACCCCCTAAGGTCACCCAAGTCTGGGTGCTCAGGTCCCTGTGTGGAATGAATGGCCTGTATCCACAGAGAACCTGCCCATGTCCCCTGTGACTGAGTGGCCTCTGAGTCGTGACCTCGCAGTGTGAATGCTAAGGGCAGTTGTCACACCGCGCCACTGGGGAGTCACATTGAGGGGAAGCCTCTGCATGGGCTCAGTACAGGCACCGTTTTATTTTGGATATTCGGGATCTGTAGCTGGTCAAATTTGTGGACCCAGAACCTGTGGACAGGGAGGGTCGGCTGTGTGGAGTGAATGCATGGGCACCAGTGGTGATGTTCTGATGTCAAGTCACGGAACAGTCTGCCTTGGCCAGTGTGGTGCTGGTGTGACAGCATGCCCCAGACCCATCCATCGAACAGGGACCCAGTGGCTCTCAACTCAGGAGCCCGGGAAGTTCCACATCAGGGCACCAGCAGGTCTGGGAATTCTGGCTTCAAAATGTACCCTGAATGCTTTGTCCCCTTAAGGAAATCCTTCCTTTTCACAGATGGAAGGTCTAAGAGGCAAAGGGGACCCAAACTCACCCTCTTACAGAGGCATTAATCCCAGCAGTCAGGGTGGGGCCTCAGGGCCTGATCTCCTCATGAAGTTGCCACCTCATAATGCTGTTATAATGGCTAAATTTCAGCGTGAGTTTTGCAGGGGACAGACATTCAAACCACAGCACAGCCCTGGCTCTGAAGGCTGAAATGTACACCATCACCCTCTCAGCCATTTCCCCCTGCCCAGAACTTGTTCTGCTGGGGACAAGGAGCCCTGGTCCAACATGCCTCCCCCATCCCAGAGACCAGGCTTGCAACACCGGCTAAGTGATTGTCATTCTGTAGAAAAACCAAGCTGTTCCCTTGAGAAGTACCTGGGGTCACCTGCATTCATTCCCTCTGGGTTTGCCCTCTTCCAGGGAGGTCCCCCTGAAGGATGCAAAGGAGTACGCCGAATCCATAGGTGCTATCGTGGTCGAGACCAGTGCAAAGAATGCCATTAACATCGAGGAGCTCTTTCAAGGAATCAGTAAGTACCCGAAACCGGGTTTTCAGCCAAGCTTGCGTTCGGTGCTGGAGGAGCCAGGATACCGTGTAGAGCTAGCTCCCAGGCAGCCCCTCGCTCTGTTGAGCTGATCTGATGCTGTGCAGATGAAGCCCACAGCTGGGCACCTGTCAGAACCCACATCTGCTGTGCCCCTCGGTTTCGTTTCCATAATTCTGTGCTTTGGCCTGTTCACCTACGTTTTGTGAATTCAAAGGAAGTAGCCCTGTTTCCAAAGTCAAATGCATATTAATTTAAAGGTATGCATGGATCGCATTTTATGTTGGCACCTTTAGGAAACGAAATGTGAAACAGAACCATGAGGTCTAAAAGTTCCGGCCGCTGGCTAAACCCACTAATTCTAGGTGAACAAAATGAGGGAACCTTCTCGTCATTTCTTTTGCCTGTTCATTGTCCACAAAAAATAACATCTGCATCCCACATGGCCTGAACCTGGGCGTGAGCAGAGAGTCACTCTGTAAAGATCTTCCTCAGCTGATTCCTGGGAGGGGACGGCCCACCTGGTCACCTGCACTTCTCTTTCTTGTGATGGTTTCCCATGTTAATCTCTCCAAGAGCTGCTCCCCAGCTGACCTTCCCACTCACCTGTCTGCAGTGGCAGGTCCACCTTCCTCAACTCTGTTCCTGACGTTCTGTTCTGGCTCCTGCCACAGAAGTACCTGCTGACATGGGGTGGGGACGCTGAGCTCTGGGCGCTGCCCTGGCCCTGGGGCAGTCAGCAATGTGGGCAGGGAGGCTGGGCAAGGCCACACTTGGGAAAGGCTGGCACCTCTGTCCCGTAACCCTCCTTAGGAAAAGTGGTGCCCTGAACAGTTGGCAGCTGACCTCAAACATCTTGGCACCAGGAGTTCCAGAAGGGAAGCCCAATGTCTGCCTCTCCTCTGAGGCCTTCTGTCTAAGGCACAGAGGGCCCTCGCCCCTGGACAGATGCCATTCCCACTTACTGGTTTGGAACCATGACTTTGGCCTCTGAGAGCTCACAGCGGGGAAGCTCCTGTTTGTTTACCTCAGCTGGACAGAGAACTCACGGGAGATGGGCTCTGAGCCCTGTCCCTTCCACTGTGAGAAGAGTGCCACCAAGCTACCCCTGCAGCCACCGCCTTCCCTCCCGACTTGAGAAGGATTCGGTCCTGCTGTTATTCCACACTCAGCAGAGCAACGTCCAGCTCACTGGCCGCAGGGTTCAGCTCTGGTTTGTAGAGGCTGCGGCGGGGACCCCGGTTCTCACACTCTGACTCCTGACGGGCAGTGGTGGTGCTCTGCACATGTGTCCCTCAGGGGGACATCTCAGAGTGTCCCCAAGAGCGAGCTGCTTCCTTCCTGGTGGCCTTAGGCTTTTCTGGCATATTCAGCTGTTGGCATTTTGCTTTCCGGGTGGTTCTACTGAATGACCTGCTGCTGGGACATTACACCTGTCATTTGCACAGTTATTATCTTTTCCCCAGCGTGAGCCCTGCTCAGAGGGCAGACAGCAGTGCCCAGCCACAGAAGCCCAGGACTTTGTGCACCTTGAATTCACCTTGAGATTTCTGCAGGAGCTCGGAGACTTTCTGAGATTTGTGAAAGTCATTACTAAAGTAAAAGTTAAACAAGGACCTCAAAGAGAACGAGCCTAAGTGGCAAGTGTTAATCTACTAACTTGCAAGATTTTTTTGGTGTGGTTCAGCCATTACGCATCCCTTCCTGTTTTGCTGAAGGCACTGGGTAATTATGGCTTCAAAGTAACTGATTCCTTTATAAGCCATTGATTGAATACCTGTACCCTCGTCCTCTGCGTCAGATCAACCCTTGCTTGTTTCTGTGTTATTAAGACTTTTAGTTATAGTGCCCTTGACAGTGAGCTCACAGATGCGTAGTCCATGGCAGAACCTGTCTGCCCAGGTGTTTCCCTACCATTCCACCTAGGTACTCATCCGTCTACCATCTCTATCTGTCCCTCTCTTCATCTTTCTCTCTCTCTCTCTCTCTCTCTCTCTCTCTCTCTCTCTCTCTCTCTCCATTTCTAAGTCTCTATTCATCTATGTATCTGTTTCTGCCTGTCTCTACCTCTTCATTATCTCTATCATCTCTCTCCATCCATCTCTGTCTACCCGTCCATCCCTGTTCACCTGTCTCTGTTGCCCATCCATCTGTGCATCTGTCCCTATCCATGCTTCCCTCCTCCCCCACCCCCT
>NW_025999992.1:1562729-1565344 GCF_001458135.2 Marmota marmota marmota
CCCCCACCCCCTCCCACCCTCCTCGCCACCCCCTGCAGCCGTGCAGTGCCCAGAGTGTTGGCTATTTTAAATCCACGGGAGGTTTGAAACCCCCTAGGGGTTTCTGTGGTTTAGAGCATGAGAATTTGTGTTGGGGGGAGCAATGCAGAGATTGAACCCAGGGGCACTTTCCCACTGAGCCCCCCCCCCAGCTTCCCCTTTTCTCTAAATTTTAAGTCAGGGCAGCTCTGGAGGCTGAGGCAGGAGGATCTGAGACCCTGCCTCTAAATAAAATATTAAAAAGGGCCGGGATATGGCTTAGTGGTTAAGTACCCTGGGGTTTAATCCTTGGTACCAAAAAAAAAAAAAAAAACCTTTTATATTAGAGCAGGCAGCTGTTGATGAAGGCGTGCTTAGTAGGTAAGGGGCAAGGCAAGGACGAGGACCGCCCATCTTTGCTGTCAAAAAAAAACTAATTTAGCAGCTGCAGCCACAGGAGATCTGTGTGAAATAAGGCCATTTGGGCTGTGAGCAAATGGATATAAAAACCCTAAGCAGCCTTCCTTTTATCAGCAGTTCTAAAGAGGACGTCGGTCAGGTGTGCAAAACAGTGCAGTCAGTTGTCCCTTATTATGGGAGGGAGTTGGTTCCAGGACCCCAGGATATCGAGATCTGCAGGTACTCGTGTCCCTTATTCAGATGGCATCGTATTTGCATATAGCACATGCACAGTTAAAAGCACCTTCCTGTGTCCTTTAAATCGTCTCCGGATGACTCGAGACACCTAACAGGGTCAAGGCAGTGTTCACGGTGGTTGACTGTGTTGCCTGGGGAACACCTGGGAACACTGACGAGCCAGGGACACGGTACCGGAGAGTGAGGGTGTCCCATCTGTGGTCTGTCTTCAACAGCTCATAATGGTCCTGGGCGGCCTGGTGGCACTAGAGTCTGTTTGAGTCAGGAAGCGTGTACGTCCCACACGCGGGGGTGAGTTTTGTCCTCTGGGCCATCAGACTGGTGTTGTACAGAATGGATGCCGTGTGGTCTTGCTGAGCTCCTCCTTTCCTTTCTTGGCCACATACCACTTCATGGTCTAGGTAAGCCACGCTGGTTCACCTGTTTGCCTGCCGCGTGCCCCGGTTGTTCTCTGGCTGCTATGAACACCTGTGCCAGGCTCACGGGGCTGAACACCTGGGAGGGAGCGGCCCGTGTGGCCGACCTTGTGCAGCTGCCTTTCCAGGAGGCTGCCACACTGTCTCCAGGGCTGTCTCCATCTTTTGTCACCATCCCCAGTCACTCCACACCCTAGCCTCACTGGGTACCCAAGATGTCAGCCATTGTAAAGAGAGTAGGGTGGCACAGCAGCTTGGGAGGCTGAGGCAGGAGGATCTCCAGCTCAAAGCCAGCCTCCATAACTTAGGAAGGCCCTAAGCACCTCATGGAGACCCTGTCTCCAAATAAAATATAAACAAGGGGTGGGGATGTGACTCCGTGGTTAGGTGTCCCTGGGTTCAATCCCCTGTACAGAGAGAGAGAGAGAGAGAGAGAGAGAGAGAGAGAGGAGGAGGAGGTAAGGGTGGTGTCTCAGTGTGGTCTTAGTTTGTTTTCCTAAAGACTAGTGACATTGAGCATCTTTTCATGGTCTTACTTGTCATCTGGATGATTTTGTGACAAATCATCCTTCAAATCTTGCCACTTGGAGCCCGAGGTGGTGCCCCATGCCTGCAGTCCTGGCTGTTTGGAAGCCCAGGCAGGAGGACCCCTTGAGTTCAGGGTTCCAGACGAGCCTGGGCAATGTGGTGAGACCTGAAACCAGAAAGTGGCAGACCTGCATGGGCCCTCTGCAGTCTGTTGTCGAGTCTTGGGGTCATCTACAGATTGGGGTAGACCTTATTTGTCAGGTGTCTGGTTTCCAGTACTTCCTCCCAGGCTTGTCCTCTCGTTTCAGGGGGGTCCTTTGAAGAGCAGGAGTTTTATTTTATTTTTCTGAGATGGGGTCCCGCTGCGTTCACAGGCGGCTCTCAGACTCCTGGGCCCGAGGTGTCCTCCTGCCTCAACCTCCCTGTTCTGACCCCATGCCATCCTGCCCAGCACAGCTTTTAATTTTTCTCAACACTTTCCTCTTTCACTTATGTTTTTTGTTTCTTTTGATTTTTGATTGTTAGAAAATTGAAAGGATATATCCAGACAGTGGAATATTACTCGTGGATAAAAAGAACTGAGCGATCACGCAATGCAGGAAACCTTAAATGCGTTTTGCTCACTCAGAGAAGACAATCTGACAAGGCTGCGTGTAGACAGTTCCCAGTGCGTGACGTTCTGGAGAAGGCAGTGGGGACAGTGGGAAGATCAATGGCTGCCAAAGCTCTGTGGGGGGATGGAGGGGAGGGCCAGGCCATGGCCTTTCTGTAGGATATTATGAGGTGGACAGAGGCAGAGAGAGCCCGTGCAGGCTGGGCTTTAGTTACCAGCACCATGTTAATATTGGCTCAACAAATGAACGCCCTACACCAGTGTGTGATGCAGACACCGCCTGAGGGCGCAGGGATGCGGGACTCTGATTTTCAGGTTTTTTTTTTTTTTCTGTAAATCCGAAGTTGCTATATATATATATATATATATATATATATATATAT
>NW_025999992.1:1565361-1592452 GCF_001458135.2 Marmota marmota marmota
CTATATATATATATATATATATATATATATATATATATATATATCAGTTAAGAAGGAAGGAAGGAAAAAAGGAGAGGGAAAGACGTTGTGAGGTCACAGGAGACCTGGGGTTTTAAGGCAGCACTTAAGTCCCTCCAGAGCCCGTGTCCCTTGCTCCTCCCAAAGGCACAGCCATTCCTTAGCTCCCCGGGTCTTTTAGCTTCAGTGTTTGGGACATTCCCTTCTGGGCACCCCCCTGCAGTTTCCCGCTGCCCCTCTCTTCTCCTGCACTGCACTCTTCCCACAGCTCTCGCAATCCTGGCCTGGACTGTCTCCAGGGCTCTGGACCAACACGCTCCCTGTCTCCCCACCCATCCAGGCCCTTCATGGGGCATTAAGGCTCTTCACCCTGATGTGCAGGTCTTCCCCACGGTGGCCAGAGGTGTGGAGAGTAACCTCGTGTCCTGTGTAGCTCCTTCTGCATTTGTACGGTGGTAACCCATGACTATAAGCCCCTGCATCGTGCGGAAGCCCCCTCTCCAACTGGAGAGGTGTGAGGGTCATTATCAAGATAAGGAGGGCCAGTCCTAGGAAACCAGACTCGGTGACTCATCTGGGTGACTCAGAAAATCAGGGTCAAGAATGGGAGCTGGACGCAAATGGCCGCCCAGCTAACCAAACAAGGGGGCCCAGCCAGCTGATGCTGGAGTGTGAGGAAGGAGAGGACCAGATCAGCAAGCCCTGGGGAGGACTTGGGCCTGGGCCCAGGCTTCGTTTCCTGCAGTGTGTAAGTGCCTACGCTGTGGTGAGAGCCACGAGGCAATCTGTAGGTGTGGGTTTGTCCTTCCTGAGCACGCTTTTGTCTAGACTGTTAGACGCCAAACGTTTTTTACCGGAGGAGAAAAACCATAGTCCAAGGGAGGAAGCCACCATCATTCTTTGGAGACACACTGTAGACCTGCCTTGTCCACGGTCTCAGTCACCCACATCAGCTGCCATCTGAAAATATGAAATGGAAAATCCTAAAGAAATTCCCAAGTCTCAATGCCCTTTAGTGCAGCCTGTGGTTGGAATTGTCCTAATTACCATTCCCATTGTCACCATGTCTCACTGGGCCTAGTCCACAGTCAGACCTTGTCACTGGTACAAAGAGATGGCCATGAAAACCCCACTCTGTCTTCCCCATGGGGCTGGGGATGGGAGCCAGGCCTCGGGGCTCCCGCAGAGCCATGCGTAGCCCTGGGCGCGGTGTGAGGAGGGTACCTGCACCCCCAGTTCTAGGCAGCCCTAGGGGTCTTCGACTCATCCTGAGAGAATGGGGACAACGGGGCTTATTTCTCCCGAGTGAGGGCTTGGCTGTCCTGAAGATGCGAGGATCTGGCGTCCCAGGAAGCCAGCCTGGCCTCTGGTTGGACCATGCCCCCCACACCAGCTCAGCACACCCTGAGGGAGAGGGGCCCGTGGAGGCTGCGCCCACACAGGGCCGCTCACCGTCTCCTTGGGAAGGACGTGCCAGGCGGGAAGCAGAGGGTGGCTGGCCTCCCGGCGTCCTGCCCTCTGCGCCCTGTTCCTAGATTCCCACCAACACTTTGTCACTTTAATGAATCTCACACACATAGGCTTTTTCTATATTTCGGGTACTTTTCACAGAAAAAAAACCAGACTATGAAAACCTAAGACAGGAGGCTGTGGGGCAGGTGAGGTGAGGAGGCTGGGAGGCTCCTGCCGTCTGAGCGTGACGAGCAGCGTGAACTCTGTCTTCCTGGGGTGTTGATTCTGATTTGTCACAGACATTAAGATTAAAGTCCTCACACTGATCAGGCAGATGAAGGTCTCTGCTGTTAACCTTGAAATGCCGACGACCTTGACTACAGGGCCTGGATGGCTGTCCACTCGGCCCAGTCTCCTATTTGTTGGTGTCTCCGGAGTCACTTCCCCCTGCCTGGCCCTCTGCAGGGCCCTGGCCACTGCAAGGCCCCAGGAGTGTCTGCTGTGTCAACACGCTCTGGAGCCCTGTCCTTACCACTGCCCAGGTGGCTGGATGGGCTGTTTCAGAGCCCTGCCTTCAGGCTAGTGACTTGAGAAACAGAGCAGGAGACTCTGCAGGGAGAACCAGGAATGGGCCTCGGCGTCTGGGGGACAGTCAGGGTGGAGGCCGAGTCAAGTCCACCTGTGTCACTTCTCCCTGGCGACTTTGCCCGTGACCAGGCTCTCCAGGTGCAGCAGAGTGGTGGTGACTGTGGCGCCTGTGCCACCCCCGCCCCCGTGTCAGGCTCAGACATCATCTGCGAAACCGCCAACAGTGCTGCCATTGTCCCAAGGGTGGACTTCCAGGTTTCGTGGCCTTTAAAAATGTTTTTTGAGATGAATTCCCATACCAGACATCCCGCCCACTTGGGCAGAATGGACAGTTTTAACACTCAGGGTGCATGCAACCACTGGCCTGTCCCCCTCAAAACCAGCATTGAATCCAAACGATGCCAGGCCCTCAGCTCCCACCCCTGCCCCTCCCCTCCCTTCTCACTTTTACTCTGTGTTTATTTCTAAGTTAAATTGAGTAAATATAAGGTCTCTCGTACTGACTTGGAAGCGTCGTTTCCTGAGATGGGCCTGGGGCAGGCCTGGGTGCTGGGCAGGAGAGTGGCAGGCCATGTGTTGGTGGAGGGTTTGGCTCCTGGTTGCCATTCCCAGACCACTTCTATTTTGAGAAGCAGATGAGCTCTCCCTGTTCCGGTGGGAGTCAGGATGTATAAGTGAGGTGGGTGGTGGGAGGGCTGGGGAGGAAGGGGCTGGGTGGATGGGTCAGGGTGGGGTGCTGGGAACCGTCTCCCCAGAGCAGACGCTGCCTCTCCCAGGGCGTCTGCATGGTCAGGAGCTGCTGGCTCCTGGACTTTCTGACCGTGGACTTGACTTGGGGGCAGAGCAGGGACGGGTGTGTGGGAGACTGGGAAGGTGAGCTCAACCTTGGCCTCCTTTGTTTCAGGCCGCCAGATCCCACCCTTGGAACCCCACAAGAACGGGAACATAGATTGCATCAAGGTGGCGAATCTGTCCTCGCAAGGGGGCCGGCGGTGCTGCTGACCAGGGGCCACCACGCACAGTGCTGGAGGAAGCAGGAGCCGTGTGCTGCGCCCTCCAGGGACCCCACTCTTGGGGGCTGGCATGGCACTCGGAGAACTGAGCTGGCAGCTTCCCACCCTGGAACACCTGCAGAGACCGAGGCAGGAAATGTCCCTGAATGGGGACTTTATAGAACTCTGGGGAAACCCACCACACCACCACAATGTGGCCCTTGGAGCGTGAGATACACACGGGAGGAATTATACTTATTAGGCAATAGGTATAGTTGCCTTTTTAACATTAGAAAAAGTTTGGATTTGTACCCAAATTTTAAAGTACTGTTATCTGGTTTCCTGAGTCACCTCGCCAGAGTCTGGGACGTTTTCAGTGCCCTGGCCTTTGTGCCCTGACCAGCCTTCACTGAAGGACAGAGTCACTGTAGAAGGTCAGGTTTCACTGGCTGTTGAAGCCAGCCTTTATTTATCAGTGTTCTGAAGGAAGCCAGAGTAGCGTGACTGGACCACCGTGGACGCTGGCCTGAACTGCGGTAAGAGAGACAGGTCTTAGCAACTGTCATGGACATCTCTCCGTCTGATGGATGAACATTTTCCTAACTTTTGAAAACAAAATCAGACCAAAAAATCATACATGATTTTGGGATTGGGAGGCCCAGTTTGAAAGTCAGCGAAGTCCTCACCATGTGAAGAGTGGCAGAGGGAGGGTGCGGATGTCACTCAGGGGACCACCTGGCCCACATCTGCTCCACGGTAGTAAGGCCCTACTCTCTTGCAGACATTGAATGCACAGAGTAATGTTTTCCTAAGAGAATGTCTTACGGTATCATGTCCAGGGGGTACTAACTGGAGGGTGCTGGAATCTAAATTGTAGGACAAACATCTAATAATAGCAACTAATCCTGAGTGACTACAAAGCCAGCCCAAGGAAAGATTGCCACCTTAAAGATCTAGACCCCCCAAAGCTCTAAGACCAGAGAGGGCATTTTAAGCGCTGCCAGGCTAGGGGAGGAAGGTAGCAGGCACATCAGTCCAGCCCGGGAGTGTCCGTGAACTGGGAAGAGGCTCCTGAAAGCCTCTCTTCCCAGTTGATTAGAGACACCGACTCCAAGGGAAGTAAAGGGAGGAAAGCATGGAAAAGAAGAGGAGCTTTTTCACTGAAAATTCAGATCCTGTTCCTACTCCAGCTTTCAAAGAATCTTGGGATTGAGAAGCAGTTGGTTTCCTGACCGGGCTTCTGTTGAGGAGTGGGGCCAGGAAAACCATGAACCCTGGTGATCATCCTGCTGTGTGTGGGCACTGGCCAGCTGGTATCTTCTGTGCCGTGGGCATTCAACGGCCAGCAAACCTTCCGTGATGAAGCTCCGGGAGAGAGAGCTACGTGCTTCACCCCAGGGAAGTGCTGCCAAGTGGACTGCCCACCCTGGGGGAGCTGATTGACAGTCTCAGGATGTGACAGCAGGAAACACTCGTTTTGGTTGTAGCATGACCTTGGCTGTCCCACATAGTGCCTCAGAAACTGCTAGCGAGTGGCATTTAATGTCTTGGCAGGGCCCTTGCAAGGGCTCCTGGGGTTTTCCACGTTGCCAGCATAACTGGCTGGCTCGATTTATTTGCAAGCCAGGATGTTATCTTGCCTCTTGCCAACAGTTAAAATAAAGAACCCACGTTGAACCTTGAAATGACGCTCTGCAGGAGACGGGCAGGCTATGTTGGACTCTCCTCTCTGAGGAAACCTGCGCTTCTCTCTAGCCAGAGACTCGGGCTCAGGAGCTGACACGGCACAGGCCCAGGGCAGTGCCGCAGCTCTGGACGAGGTTCTTGGTGTTGCATCTTGCAGAAGGTGTCCAGTCTTGACCACAAGTCGAGAGCTGGCCATTAATGAGCCCCTGGTCCTATTTCGGGAGCACACAGGGTGTAAGCCCTCTCTTACCTTGCTCTGTGCCTTGGCTATTGTGGCCAGTCTGAGGACAAAGTGCACTTGGCAGCAGGCAGAGCAGGCGGCACCTGGGCATGGGCACCCTGACGCTGTGCCTCCTCTGCAGATGGCTGCCCAGGCCTGTTCCCCAGGAGGCTCTTGCCCTTTTTGCTGCCCAGGCCGATCTATCAGTGAGCCCTGACCTCCACGGTACAGAAAGGCCTGGGAATCGCCACTGTCCCACATGTCAAGCAGTGTCATAGGAGGCCCTGTCCCTGCCAACATTTTCCAAAATTGGCTCCTTCCCCATCCTCCTCCACAGGTGGTCATGTGTATATGTGTAAATAGGACTTGGTGCTGGTTGTGCCAACACATAATTCAGTTCACTCTGGCTTGGTTTGGCTCTCGACCGTGCCTTCTGTCAGACTGGCATGGGCTCTCACAGGGGTCGTCCCCAGGGACATCTGGTGGCAGCAGAGTAGTGAAAACATCTTGGGTTGGGGACAGAATCGACTTCCACGTGGTGGTTAAAATGGCCCCATGGGTGCTGAGCAGACCTGGCCTTGCAGACTGAAAGGCTGCAGACCTAGGTGTAGCCAACAGTGAGGGCTGTGCCAGGTTCCTGGGAGGCTGGTGAATGGCGGTGGCTGAAGCTGAGCTCATGGCAAGTTGAGTGATGGGCTCTGAGCCGCGTTCAGACCTCACAGGGTGTAGACTGCTCTGTGGGCCTCACTGCGAAGCTGGTCATGCAGGGCAGTGCCCTGTCCTGCCCTCGCGGCCTGACCTGATCTTTCTGTAAAGGGCTTCCTCTGTCTGGGCTGGACCCAGTTCTCGATCTGCTGCAGGCTGCGCGCCTTGTATGCTCCTCCGTGCGAAGCTCCCTCAGCAGTGCCCGACCATGTCTATTATTTTTGGATTTAACACACTGATTCATACTAATAAATATTCTAAGTTTTACCAAGTGTGTCCTTTCTTATTAAAGTGTTCAGTAGAATAATTTTTTTTGGAAATGGCAGTCAACTCTGAATGAACAGTGGCGAATCCCCAGAGGAACACGTGTACCCACTCACACGAAAACCATTTTTGCTAGAGCAAAACGCAGTCTCCCGCTGCAGAAATGGACAGTAAACTATGGCACAGTCACATGGTGGCAGCTATGGGCCAATTAAAATGAGCGCGCTGTCTGAATTGCATCTTAAAGACAGGCAGGACGGCAAGCTGTCACCCTGCACAGCCCCAGGGAGCCACTCCTGTGCAGTAACAGAGCCCTATTAGGAATCTTTATCTGTCTCGTGATATAAAAGCCAACAGGACACACCGAGAACGCCCAGAGTCAAGGTGTCTGCCTCACTAGCCTCTGTATTCTTCTGTCATAATATTCCCCAGCAAGGAAGGGTGTGGAGATGGGAAGCCATGAAGCATCCGCCCACTGTGCCATGCTGGGGGTATTTCATAAGTACAGTCACCAACATGTGGGGGGATTGCAGATGGGCACGTCCCCTCGCCTGGGCTCCCCTGCCCCTTGCAGCACACAGCTCACTGGTGCAGTGTGCCCTCGGGGCCTCTTGATGCCACGCAGAGCTTCAGGTGAGGTTAGACGCCCCTGGAACAGGCTGAGCCTCATGTTCCTAGTGTTCCAGACACTGCTGAGCTACAGCTGGGACTCCACTTTCAATGTGGCACCAACAAGAACAAGAAATGCTGCCGGGTGCAGTGGCACACATCTGTCATCCCAGCAGCTCAGGAGGCTGAGGCAGGAGGATTGTGAGTTCAAAGGCAGCCTCAGCATTAGTGAGACCCTTAGCAACTCAGTGAGACCCTGTGTCCAAATATAAAAAAAGCTGGGATGTGACCCAGTGGTCGAGTGTCCCTGGGTTCAATTTATCCCTGGTACCAAAAAAAAAAATGCAGGAAGAAAGAAACCCCCATGACCAATAGGAAACCCAGGGCCCTGGTCTCTGGGGAGGCAGCCCTCCTTTGCATCTGCTGGGGGTTCCCCATCTACACCAGCTTTGGAAATGTCTGGAACGAGAGGACCCACAGCGGCCTCCTTGGTCAGTGGCACCCTGCACAGATTCACCCTCCTACCTCCTCCCCGCATAGGTGCTATGCCCCTTCCTGCACAGGTGTATAATAGGACCTGGTGTCAGGAGAGTTGTGCCCTGAGGCCAGGGCCTTCCCAGGCAGCTTGGGGGGCTCACAGGATGATGGGCAGAGGGGCCTGGAGGACAAGGACGAGCTCAGGGTGCGCTTGGTGGCACTCCTTCAGCATCCTCGGGCCCCTCTGAACCGTCTGCACCTATTCCCTGTGCAGCCCAGTGCTGTCCAGAGAGCAGGCCCTGTGGACAGGGCAGGAGGGAGGTTCCATCCATGTCACCAGCCTGTCCCCTCCAAGCATGGCTCCACTTAGGTTTCTAGACTCCCCAGTGACAGCGGCTGAGCCGCCTGCTCATGGCCTTACCTTCTTCCCGTGCTCCTGTGAGAAAACCGAAGGATGACACCTGTGGTGGCAGGTGCAGAAATGGGCTGTGCCCCGTGGGGCGTGAGGACAGGAGCGGGCACCATCTCTCCAGAGTGTTTGTCACTCCAAGCCCGACACAGTTGGAAGGGTCATGTCCCCCAGCCCGAATTCTCAGCTTTTCTCTGAACTGGTTCTAAATGCCCACGTGTGTCCACACGTGTTGTGCAACACGTGCAGCCAGAACTTAAATTGGCATAAAAGAAATGACCACCCGCTGCCCTTCAGCTTCTGGGCAGGAGCCTGGGGCCTGGCTGGGCTGCAGCCAGCCTGCCCAGAGCCTCGGCCTGGCTGGGATTCAGGGGCCCCATTCCCTGCCCCCGCCATAGGCAGGAGGACTCTGTGGCCGCCAGTTGGACCCTCCATGGATTGCTTGAGTGGCCCCACGATGGGAGGGGCCCGTGTCGAAGGCAGAGCTGAGCCAGTCACCTCCCTTCCCCTTGTGGCCCACAGTGGCTTCCAGTACTTAGGCCTTATGTGCCGTCTGGCTCTAACCTGCACCTTCTCCCTGGGGTGGGGGAAGGGTGTGTAGAAGTTTCCAGAGATGCCATGGTGTGCCCGCTCCAGGGCATGGACCTGCTCAGGGGCGCACTGCTTGGCTGCAGCCCTGCAGAGGGGACTCCTCCGCTCGGGGCTGTGGCTGTGGCCCCTGCGCCCATGTTTGGGTGAGCTGGTCCCAGCCTGTTTCTCCAGCCTGACCTGCTAAGCTCTTTTTTATCTCCAGGGCCCCTTCCTAGAGCCTGGGGTGGGGGAGAAGCTCCAGGCTGGCTCCTCGAGCCTCTTCAGTCCTGAAATTCTCTGCTCGAGCAGACTTCACCTCCAGACGGGGCACCTCAGAGGGAGCAGTGCTGTCCACATTCAGCAGGAGCAAGTGGCCTCGCCGGGCAAACTGCGATGTGCAGCACTGTGGTCCAATGGGAGCGTCCACTCCAGAACCATGTCCTCCCCAGTGGGAGGTAGGAAGAAGGCGGAATCACAAGCCACCATGGCATTTAGAGGTGTTCAGAGGTGGGCCTTTGAGGAGTGACTAGGATTAGGTCACTAGGGAAGACTCTCATTATTGAGTTCTGGTGACGTTCTATGAGAGAGGGAGAGAGAGAGAGAGCACAAATGCCAGACCCTCTGTTTCTCCCCACCTGGACTCTGCCAGCAAGGAGGTCATCACCAGATGTGGGTCCTGGACCACAGGCCAGAACGTGAGCTGAAACAAACCTCTTTGCCTTATAAATCACTCGCTCTGTGGTATTGTGTTGTTAGCAGCAAAGTAGAACTTTCATCATTCTAGCCTGACATGCGTCATACCTGGCAAAGTGGGGGATGTGTCAAGGAGAGGGTCAGGAAACTCAGGGGTTCTTGGGGGTAAGCACCCTATTGCAGCTACCTCTGTAACGTCATCCACTCACCTGCACACCCATCCTCCTGTCCACCCACCCAACCATTCACCCATCATCCACCTTCCCTCCAACCATCCACCCACTATCCACCCATTTTCCCACCCACTAACCCATCCACCCATCTTCCCATCCATCCACCCCCATCACCCATCCATCCCCCCACCTGCCCTTACTCCTCATGTGATGCTGAGCAAGTAACTTGGTCTCTCTGGGTTTGTTTCCTCCTATAAATAGACATAGTGCCACATTCCAGGGTTGACATCGGGATGAAGTAGAGTGACAGAGAACTTGGTGGCTGTGACAAGGATGCAGACCTTGGCCTTGGCCCTGAGGTGGGGTCTCTGCTCCTGGCTTTTCACTCGCCACTTTCTTCTTTTTCTTCTCTTCCCTTTTCTCTCTCTCGGGAGGCAATACAGGGTGGAGATTCAGGAATCCGGAGTCAGACCAGCTGATTCTGGCTTCCAACCCTGACAGGCTGGCTGTGGGCCTTTGGTGGGTAACCTCCCTGAGCCTCAGTTTCCTCAATGCAAACTGTGGATAATAATTCACATGCACCCATATCCACACTCCTGGAATCAAAAGGTTTTGTAAAAAGAAAGATTTTTTTTCCCATGTTTGGCATAATCGCTTGGCGGCAGAACCAAACCTGAACTTGGGCAAAGCTATTTACAACTGTATTTCTCCAACCGGGGGTGACGATTGGGTGATGGAGCTGAGAAATGCTGCAGTGTTTGATTAGAGAGTCCTCCTGCAGCTGGGCTGGAATGTTCTGTGATAGACACACCATGTCTGTAAAATCTAGGCAAGAATCTGAAGTTGAAGATGCCTTTGCCCAAGGCATCGAGTACTGCGGGGTGCCCCAGGCCCCGGAGCTGGAGCAAGGAAGTGCAGAGGAAGAGCTGCCCCGTGGGAGCCACAGGCAGCCCCAGCAAGGACAGTGTGGAGGAGGCTCTTGGTGCCCCTGAGTGGGACCTCAGGGTTCCGCCCTGCAGAAGGCACCTGGTGCTGGCAGCCAGCAAGAGCCCAGGAGCAGCAGCTGCGGTGAGCAGAGCCACCGGCTGCACCAGGCACCGCCCGGGGTTTACGTCCACCTCGTACTTCCCACCCACCCCGTACTTCCCACCTACCCCATGAGGTCCGTGCGGTCATCATCTCCATTTTACAGATGAGGAAACTGGAGTGAGGGGTTCAGTGAATTGTGTAAGGTTACAAATTAGCAAAGGCCAGATGTCAAAGGCTAGCACCTTCTGTATTTTCATTATAACTGCTGTCAGGACAACAGAGAAGACAGTCGGGTGTTCTAAAAGGTTCCCGTGAACTACTCTGAAGCCATCTCTCATTTTGTTCAAGAAACACATCTGAGAAGGGTGCACAGTTGCTCTCATCTATCAGGACCCTGGAGAGCTGACGTGGGCCTCTCAGTTTCATGCAGCAAGAAAGTAGGGCAAGCTGCATCCACAACAGGTTCACCTCTCCAGACCGACTCGCCCTCAGGGGAAGGTCTCCCCTGGGGCGTGAGGTCCACCCCTCCAGACCTACTCACCCTCGGGGAGGAGGGAGGTGCCCTTGGCAGGGTCTCCACCGGGGAGGGGGGAGCATTGGTGGCCCCTCACTGGAACACTGAGTCCTCTGACAGAGACCTGGTGGTGGGCCTCCACCACCATCTGATCTTGCCCGCTGCTGCAACTGCTCAGCGGACCAGCAGGCTGCCTGTGGCGTCCTTGCTGTATCCCTGGCCCCAAGGCTGAGACCTTGCTCAGCCCTCTCTGGATTCTCAGGTGGCCTGGACCCCCATGCACCAGGGTCCAGTGATCTCAATCCTGTAGGGCCTCAAGCACTGAGTTTGCTTCTGAGAACCCAGTGCCCAGACTGGTGTCCCCAGGTGGGCCTGGTGTCTGTGCCCCTCCCCTTGGGCTCTCCCTGGCCCTGCACACATCTTGCTATATAGCTGGATCTGAACCGTCCCTGCAGACGTGTGGAGTATGGTCCCACTGGGCACTGGGCGGTGGTGGGAACTTGAAGAGGGTGTGCCCTGGGGTCAGGAGGGCCTAGCTTCCTCCTCTTTCCCACCTCCTGGCCACGCGCTGAGGGCTCTGCTCCACCTGGGTGCTCCTCCCCTGCTGTGCTGCCCGCCAGAGGATCACGGCCTCCAATGCTGAGCCACAGTGAGCCCTGCTCCTTGTAAGCTGACCACTCAGGTATTGGAGAATCCCAGCTCATATCTAGGCACGTCCCCAAGTGCTAAAACTCCCTCCCTGAAATGCCCTGAACTGTCCCCTCCTGTCAGCAACACACATGCCTGAACCCTCTCCAGGTCCCACCAGCTGTCCTCCGTGCCTCTCCACTGAGCCGCCCTCTCCTTCACACTCGCCCTCAGAGAGAACCTTCATCTCCTCCAAAACCATGAGCCAGAATAAACCCGTTTTCTCTATAGGCTGCTTGCCTTGCATACTTTGCTACGACAATGGGCACTGACTAACACAAGGATCTTCGGGAATGACGCCCAGCCTCGCTGTTCTGGTCCTTTTTTCCTAACATTTAATGAAGAGAAAGATGTTGACAGGAGAAGGTTTGGTGTTTATTCCCATCCTCTGCTTAAGAATCGTGCATGAGCTGAGAGGCCTCTTGCTGCAGAGGCGCTTTACATTGGGGAAAGATGTGCTCTTGTCCTTTAAAGCATCACATCTTGTCCTTTAAAGCATCTGAGATCCTCGCCCAGTGCTTCCCAGGAGCGAGGCGGGGCTGTGCTTGGTGGCATCTGGGGAAACAAGGACGGATGTTGTTAGGAATGTGGCTTTGCTGCGTCGCGTCTGTCTCCCCCCTCCATTCTGCATGTTGGTGTAGAAGCTCAGAGAAGAACTTGGCCCCCGATGTCTCGGAGCCCCTGTGGCCAACCTGACTACCTCTTGGTTTCTAAAACAGGTGAATACTTGTGCAAAGTGCATGTCAGGGAGCATGCACCTCAACCCCCGTCGCCTTGGCCTGGGTGCACCCTGCAAAGTGCAGGGAACAGGTGCAACCTGCTTCGAGAACAGAGGAAAGCGTGGACTGCGTTCGGCACCGTGGGGCAGGTGTGGCAGAGGGAGCCAGCGCCAGCCACAGGACGCTCTCCCTCTGAGGGGAGGGATGTGCCTGGCAGGAGAGTGCAGGTGGAGCTGGAGGGTGGGGAAAGGCTCTGGCAGGAGCTGGACCTGTCCTGGGCACTCTGGAAGAGCCTCCGTGGCCACGAGGGGACACATTGGCCACAGCCACAGGTGGTGCTGCGCTTTTGTGTGTGGCTTGTCCTCCAAAGGCTCCTGCGTCAGAAGCTTGGCTCCCAGAGTGGTGGTCTCCTCCTGAAGCAGAGCCTCATGGGAGCTGGTCACGCCACGGGTGCAGCTGCAGAAGAATACAGCAGTGCTGCTGGGAGCCTGAGCTGGTTCTCACAAGGTGGTGGTTACAGAAGAGCAGGCTCCTCCTCATGCTCTGGCTTCCTGACCATGTGATCTCTCCCTCTTGCTTGGTACCCTACCATTGTGATTCCATCTGCCATCGGGCTCTCACTGGAGCTGAGCTGATATGGCACTATACCCTTGAACTCCCAGAACTGTGAGCCAAATCAATGTCTTTACTTTATAAAATACCCCACCTCAGGTGTTTTATTATAGTAATTGAAAACAGACTAATACAACGGGTAAATCATAAAGAGAAAACTAAATCTGGGCAATCCTGGACAGAGATCTTAGGAAAGTGGGTTCACACCACCAGACTGGACAGGACATGAATAGCCCTGAGCAGCAGTTCAGAGTGTGAGCTTGGAACTTGCCCTCCACCCTAGGTCTGTGACCTTGGGCAAGCCACACACTGCAAGGCTGCTTCCTCTTTGTAAAGTGCTGATCATAATGGCACTTACCTCAGTGGCCTGTTACAATGTCTCAGGCACAGTGTGGCCAGGCCCTGCACCCAGCCAGCAGGAGACTGCGGGTGTCACTGTGGGGACCCTGGGTGGGAAATCCAGCTGTAACATGCGGGCTGGGCAGACATGGCCCTGGCACTCTAGTGCCCGTATGGATAGCAGGGCAGAGGGGCAGGGCACCCCTCACCATGAGGCCTCTGTGAAGGGTCAGGAGGGGTGGAGGCAGGGGCCGGAAATGGAAAGTGTTCCATCCAGAGCTGCAGAAGAGTCTCAAATGAGATCGGACGATCAAGAAGAAACCACTGAGGATGATGCCAGTGGTAAGGGGGATGGAAGAGGGCCACCTTGGAGACGTGTCCTTGGGGAGGAGGTGGCATTGTCAACCAAGAGGAAAGTTGTCATTAAAACAAAAAAGTAGCCAAAGACCCAGTCCTCCCAAGCTGCTCGGCTTTCTGTTGAATGACGTCATTGGCATCAGCACCTCATTCACCAGACCCGACGGAGGGCCTGGGAAGGGCAGCAGCCTTCCTCGGGGTAGCTTCTTCTTTCACATTTTTCACTTTATCTATCTACTTTTTTCGTTGTTGTTGTTGTTCAGAAAGCCCATTACAGGTTCTGCCCAACAAAGGGGCTCTTCGGGTCCCAGAGTTCTTGGACACAGCCAAGGCCAAGGAGAAGACCTTTGTCCCTGGGGTCAGTCACGCACTCCAGCTCGCCACAGGAAGGTCTCAGAGCCTGCAGCAGAGCAGTGACCTCCCCAGGTTCTCAGCAAAACCCCCCCAGTCTCCGCAGTTCTCTAAGACCACAGCCAAAACTGTGCTCCCCAAACGGGGGAGCATTCCCAAGTCCCCTGCAGACCCTGCCCAGCCCAAGCCAGGCAGCACCCCCAAGCTCCTGGCGAAAGCCATGCAGCTCAAGCTCAGGAACCCCCCCAAGGCCCCAGCCAACATCACAGAGCCCCTGCAGGGCCACAGTCTGCAGGCCTCCGAGAAGGGCACCCAGCCCAGGAAGGGGGACTCCCCCAAGTCCCTAGACAAAGCCATCCATGCCAGAGTGGGGAAGGCCCCCAAGTCCTTCGGACAAGCCACCCAGTCCAGGCTGGGCATCATCTCCAAGGCCTTCGGACAAGCCTTCCAGCCCAGGGTGGGCAGTGTCCCCAAGTCCTTAGAAGAAGCCACTGAAGCCACAGTGGGAATGGCCCCCAAGTCAACAGAGGAAACCTTCCAGCCCATGTTGGGCAGTGTCCCTGCCTCTTTAGAGGAAACCACGCAGCCCGAGCAGGGTGATGTCCCCGAGCCCTCAGAGGAAGCCCTCCTGCCGAAGGACGACGACCTCTGTGAGCCCGAGGACAAGGCGCCGGAGCCCCTGGACGAGGACTTGGTGAAAGTGATCTTGGACAAGGAGGACCTCCAGGAGGTGCTCACGACGGCCGGCGAGCGGCTGGTGGCCGTGGAATTCTCGGCCACCTGGTGTGGGCCTTGCAGGCATATCCGGCCGCTCTTCCATGCCCTGTCCCTGAGGCACAAGGACGTGGTGTTCCTGGAGGTGGACATCGACGTCTGCGAGGAGCTGGTGAAGGACTTTGAGGTTTTCTCCCTCCCGACCTTCCAGTTTTATAAGAAGGAGGAGAAGGTGGGCGAGTTCAGTGGGGCCCTGATAGAAAAACTCGAGGCAGCCATTGCAGAATTAAAGTGACCATATATTTCGAGAACACCGTCAACAGCCGGCAGTTTACAGCTTGTGATTTTGTTGTTGTTGTTGTTGTTTGATTTACAAACCAAGTGTAACCAAAGTGTATGTGTGAATGGCACTGCTCTGACAGGAGTGTCACCCTTTCCACAGCTCAAGGCATTGAAGCCCGTAGTGAGTTTCTTGCTGAGGGGAGAGCTGAAGACAGAGATTCCGTGGGTGGACATCGAGAGCCCCAGTGTCCCCTCATTTTCAATCTCAGTTTTATTTTTCCATTTGCCTTTGAAAATTCTGCTCATTTTTTGCAGCAACCTTGGGAACTTAGGTAACTCCTTTGTAGGAGAATACGACTAAAAGATGAGTGGAAAGGTCTTTTCTTATGGGCTCGCATACCTTTGGGGATTCTGATAAAAGACTTTTGGAAATAAAGAGTTTGGAAGAGACCGGTGCCTTGGCTGGCCACATGTCTTATGCTGGGAGTGCCGAGAAGCTGCCTGCAGCTGAGGCTGTCCCCAGATTTCAGGCCAGGGCTCCCTTTACTAATCCATGCTTAAAGATCTGAGACAGAGCTCAAAACTTGGGTTTTCTCAGAGTCTCACGTTCCCCTGTCCTTGGTGTCATTATGACATCAATGCCCTGGTGGCAAAGTTCCTGCCTTGTCTCCCTGGTTACTGGTTCCTGATTTCTAATCCCAGGTGTCTCCAATCCCAAAGGCCCAGGTCTGGACCACAGGTGTTGGCTTGGTCCAGAGTGGCTGGTTATTTTTTGAACAGCTTCACTGAGGCACGATTGATGTACCAGGAACTGCTCACGCTGACCCTGGGCAGCTGGAGGAGTCTGGCCAAGTGCTCACACCTGCCACCCGCCCCCTCCAGAGTGGCCTCGGTTTCCTTTGCTTTTTGTTATTGTAACATGAACACCTGAGCCGATCTGCCCTCTGAACAAAGTCCTAGTGGCCGACCCCACACTGCCCACTCCAGGCAGGTGACCTTACCTTGTGTGACTGAGCTCTGTTCCCACTGAACAGTCACTCCCGTTTCCCCTCACCCCACCCAGCAGCCACTGTTCTCTTTTATGCTGGTCCAAATGTTTTTAAAAATATGAATTTATGGCCAACACTGTAAAGACCAGGATTTCCTCTAAAATAGAAATTTTTAGATTTGCTTGAAAAAATGCAAAGATCTGGCAATCAGAGGTTTGCTTTATTTGAACCAATCAATCCTAGGGACTGAGGGGCAGCACACTCCTTGAAGGGGACATCTGTCACAGAGCTGTGGGCGACTTTGTTTATCCAGGTGGGTGTCAATCTCTGGGGAAGATGCTAGTGGTGCTGCCCATTGCCTGGCTGTGGGCCTCGCCTGGCCGTGGACCTCCCCTGGCTGTGGGCCTGCCCTGGCCACCTCAGAGATACCTCAGAGTTAGGCCTCCTTTGCTCCATTAACAGCGAACCAAATACCCTTTACACTTGGCCCTCGTTCCAAAAAAGATTTGGAATGATCTGCAAAAAGGGCTAACGATAAGGCCAGCGAACTAGTAAGAGGAAATTAGAAGCTTCAGTGAATACCACGTCCACTCTGAGGGCTGGTGTCAGAGCTCAGATCGAGGGACCGATTTTGTTCTGAGCTTCTTGACCAACAGGAGAGAAGATGGAAATTCAGCAGCACCCAGATGTCATTACCTGAATTGAACAAGCTTCAGGATGCAGAGGAGGAGCCCCGTTGTTCCTGAACTAACTCCCTGGGTGAAACGTCTCTCTGAGGCCTTAAGTATGAGACGCTGAACCACAGATGCTATGCCCAAGCAGATGCTGATGCCGGGCCCAGAAGAGTCTTCACACGGCCACTCAGGCCAGTGATCGTGGGGAGAAGCCCGCGCCAGGATGGAGAAGGTCTTCTCAGTGGGAAGAGTCCAGATTCCATCCAGTAGACGGACTCCTTCTGGGGAGGGAGCTTCCTCTGACTTTACACTGTGACTTGCTCCTGCTTTCCCTCAGAGCAACAAGCTCCTTGATTCTGCCAGCTTCGACACAGGGGCCCAGACATTCATGAGTTGGCTCCACCCATGCCACCAGAGCCCAGTCTGGCCACTGGTGAGCCCACACCTTCAAACTATGCAATCTGAAGGATCAGGGACCCCGAAATCTGACATCGGTGACATACACCAAGCAATGACTTTCTGGGACCCTAGATTCAAAGTCATTGTTATCAATATCTAGATTGCTAAGTAATGTTTTGGACAATGACATCAAAAATCCCCCAAATTTTGTGGTTGCCATTGAGAAGAGATTTAAGAGTATTATTAACGTCAGGGGCTGGGGTTGGAGCTCACTGGCAGAGTGCTTATCTAGCACATGTGAGTTGGATCCTCAGCACCACATAAAAAAAATAAATAAGTTTAAAAAATTAAACAGAAAAAAGAGTTGACTACCTCGGGTATTCGGTCGAAGCAATGGAAAGCCGACGGACACACTGGGAACTGGCCATCTTCTCCTCAGCATCTCCTCCTCCAGTGTGGGTTCCTCATTTTGGAATAGCACTGCCAAGGGGGCCCACACAAGGCCCTGGGGCAGGGCTGGGCCTGTGTCCTCTGGGATCTCACCACTAGTAGGACTCACAGATGTGCCCCCTTTGTCTCCTGGTAGCAGAGCATGGGGCCGGGGCAGACACAGAATTGCTTCTCAGTGATGAGCCGCCAGCTCCTGCAGAAACATCCTCCCTGCTGCTGCCCCAACTCCACAAGACTGCCTGTGTCCCTGCAGGGTCAGGACTCACATTATTCCTGATATGAGCAAGGCTTGCTGCCCAGTGTGCGTTGAAGCCCAAACTATGGCTTCCCTGACTTCTATAAGAAGAAACCTTTATCAAAGCTTCACCATCAAGGAGATGGGGCCCTGCCCGGACCCCCTGCAAGGAGATGGGGCCATTCCAGGTCCCCCTTGCAAGGAGACACACGCATGCCTGGTCCGCCCTGGCAGTCAGCTGGGAGGAGGTTCTTTGGGGCTTTTTGATGTCTTGAGTCTTGATTGGATACAGTGGTGTCGTTCAGGTTTTTAGTATCCTAGTGCTGTTATGATTTCATGGTCAGCATCCCTCACTCCTGATGGTCATCCCTGTTACCCTGGTCCTAAATCCAAGGTTCCATCCATCTTGACACCTTGTGGTCACTTTTACAGGACAGTGTGTTCTGCAATTATCTTCTACAGCCGATGGAAATGAGGACATCATTTAAACATGCCCAGCGGTGGGGGAAGGAACTGAACTCCATCTGATTTGGGTGGTTTGGGAGGGGGCGTGGCTTCAGAGTCCCAGTCTTGGAAAGGACACAGGGCTGGTGAGGTGAGGGAGACCAGGCCGCCTATGTTGCAGGCTGGCATCTGTCAGAGGACTCTGCCCGGGGGTGCTGGGAGACAGAGGTCTTGTTCCTTTGAAGATGACATTCTTGGGCACGGCTCTTGGAGAGAGGCTTCTGAGTTAGATAGGAGATACGCTCACAGCTGTGCCGTCTTGGGCGGTGGCGCCAGGGAGCCTGCTGCTGTCCTCACGAGGAGGGTCCTGACCTCAGCCCCTACCCCAGGTTCCTCAGTGTGCACCCAGGGATAAGAACACGGCTGGTTGCCCGCTCATATCCCTCTGAATTCCAGTGCTGCCTCCCCAGGGTCCCAGCTCTGAGCTTCCTGTAGCAGGCAGAGGACCTCCGTGCTGGCTGGCCACGTCCAGAGGAGGGAGGGCAGTGAGAGGAGGGCAAGACAAGGAAAAGCGAGTCAAGTGCTAAAGACAGATCCCTGCTTCACTGTAATTGAACCCAAGGCATAAAATGTCATGATGATTGGTCGTCTGTGTGTATGGATGATTTTTCACTCTGATTTTTGTTTTTTCTACTTACTTATATAATTAAAAAAATAAAAAAAGAAAACTAATGGAGAGCTGTGGAGACTCCAGCTGGAGAGATCCTGCTGGGGAATAGATACGACCTAGAGGAGGCCTCTCTGGGGAGGACAGGAGCCGGAGCCTGGGCACGTGGACGGAGGGCCAGCACCTAGCCCTGGCCACACTCCAGCCCCAGGCCACACCTCCCAGGGCCACGTCAGGCAGAGTCTCTGTGTTTGTTGCCCTCAGACTATAAATGGTCTAGGAATGGAGACCAAGTCAAAGGTGGCTCTCCTGCGTGGAGGTGGACTTTGTGTGACACAGGTGTCACTAAGTAGGTGGTTTACCATGCTTTGGTCACGCAGAAGCCCAGCTTGAACCTGCTTCAGAGAGAGTGGAATTGGAGAGCCTAAGGGATGGCCAAAGGTACTCAGATGGCACCAGCCGGACTCAGATGTTTTCCACCTCTCATCTGCTGCTCCTGCTGACACCCATGCTAAGTGACGCTAATATGGCTTGTGAGTCAAAGGAGAATATGAAACATCCTGTTAGTTTGTTTGCTCTAATAGTATACCCTGCGGTGCTGGGGTGTGGTCCAGGAGTAGGTGCTGGCCCAGCACAGGTTACGCCCTGGTTTGATCCCCAGCACCACAAACAATCAACAGCAACCGTAACCCCACTGCAGGGCCTGGAGCCTGTCAGACCCGCAAAGCCACAGGAGCGGAGGGATTTCTGTGGGCAGTGGGAGGAAGAGCAGCCATGCACACAAGCATATTGATCTCAGGAAATGGCATGTGGCCTCCCTTCATTAGACCAAGAGGCTGCACTAGTGATGCCATCAGAATCACCTTCTCCCCACTTATAAGTCACAGTGGAAAACCAGACCCATTAACAGGCTGGGTATTTATCACATTCCTTTTAACACACCCTCTCATTATACTCTGATCCAATCTAACTTCCTTGAGTCTGTATGTGTGCAGCCTTAGAACTAAAGGCTTGTGCCTTATTCAAATGATCAATTATCTTATGCTAACAAGTGACTTCCACTAAAAGTGGCACATGGCTTGTGAGTCAAAGGGGAATATGAAACGTCATATTAGTTTGTTTGCTCTAATAGAATACCTGACACTGGCTTCTTTGTAAAGAAAAGAGATTTATTTAGCTCACAGTTTGAGAGTCTGGGAGTGCAAAATCAGGGGCCACCACCTGTTCAGGCTCTGCTGTCACAGAATGAGAGAGGAGCAGGAAGAGAAACTGCCTCATGAAGAAGGGACCAAGCACGGGGTGACCTTGCTCCCCTGAGAAGTAACTCATCTTACGAGACCAGAATTCCATCCCCTCCTCGAGCTGCGTGCATATGACTCCTCCACCTTCCAGGACCGGGTTCTTCCATCTCAGCCCCACTGCACTGGACCACACTTCCAAGACCCAAACCAGCCCCAGTGTGTAGCGAGCATCAGGGAAGATCGGAGGCCACAGGGCCACAGAGGCTGTGAACAGGGAGGACAGCTGCGGGTCCCCTCTAGCAATGCTTTTGAAACTTACTGTCTTGAAATAAGCCCCATTTGCTTTAACAGCAGGGTTCCACGTAGGCCACTTCCTCCACGGTCAGCACTTCTGTCCCATCGAGGCAGAAGTGGTTATTTCAACTCAGTTGTATCCCGCAAGCACTCGGGGGCTATAGTATGCTGTAAGAGTCTATTGTGATTTTTGGCAGATATATATATTTTTTGCTTCCCAGAACTTGTAAGGGAACTGTGACCTACTGCAGCTCGCATTCTATGGAGATGGAAATTAACTAAAAAACAAGGTGACCCCAAGGTGCAAACCCAGAGACAACCTGGCACTTGGCCCACAAGACCTTTCAACACTGTGGTAAGAAGTGCCAGCACAACGGTGGCAAATGTTTGGCTCTAGGCAGTGTGGTCAGTACCACCCAAGGCCGTGGCTTGAAGGGTTGGGAACTCGAGATTTTCAAATTCCAGAATGGAGACACGAGGAATTATTTGAAAACTAAAATGTTGATCATAGAAATGGTAAGGCAAAGAAGCTAAAGTTGGTCAGACAGACAGGGATTGGAGTGGAGAAAGGGTAATTGTGAAAACTAAGAGAAAATGGAATCCTCCTGCTGTGCACTGGCTAGAAGTGTGGCACTTCTAGTGAGGGGCTGGGGCTGGGCTCAGCAGTAACGCACTTGGCTGGCATGTGAGGCACTGGGATGGATTCTCAGCACCGCATAGAAATAAATAAAAATAAAGGTCTATCAACAACTAAAAAAAATACTAAAACAAACAAAAAGTCTTGCAAGTTGAGGGGCTTTTTTAGGTGAAGGTGGCAGTTTTGAGGGTGAGCTGCGTGGGGAAGAATGGGGAAGAGCAGAGTTGCTCTCCTCTGTGAGGTCCTGTGATCTGGGTGCTTTCTCAGGACCCCTGAGTGAGGGACAGTGATCACTGGAGACACTCTGTCCTGGGAGTCTTGAGGAAGGGTGGGAAGCCAGCTGCTTCTGTCTCCTTTGCCCCAGGAACACCACAGAGCCTTGGTCCAGAGGCAAAGCTGGACTTGAGTCCAATGACTCAGAGGTCAGTATCTGTTGCTGACCTCAGCAAGAGCGAGGAGGAAGTTGCCAGTGAGTTGACAATCCTTATCTAGAGAGGGCAGGTGTGGCTGCCTCCCAGGGAAGGCCTCAGAAAGACTCTCTTGCTGCCGGCTGGCCTGTGGAGTAGCTCCTTGCTACCAGAAGCCACTGAATCACTGGAGTTCATCATGAATGGATTTCTATGATTCCCTCCCTGGGTTCCTATCCCTAATTAATTTGAACTACAGCCTACATTCTATGGAGATGGAAATTAACCAAAAAAAAAAAAAAAAACAAGGGTGACACAAAGGTGCAAAGGAAAGTTAGAGTGCAAACCCAGAGACAACCTGGCACTTGGCCCATGAGACCTTGGAGCCTGGACTCACTCATACAGTAAAGAGCCTCCCTTCCAGGGCTGGGGGCTATAGTATGCTGTAAGATTCTATTGTGATTTTTGGCAGATATATATATTTTTTGTAGAATGTTCGCCTAGCACATGAGAGGCCCTGGGTTCGATCCTCAGCACCACATAAAAATAAATAAAATAAAGGTATTGTGTCCAACTACAACTAAAAAATAAATATTAAAAAAAAGATCCTTCCTTCCTTCTTTTTAAAAATAACAACTTTAATTACAGATTCAACAGGAACCAGCTGAAGTTAAGAAATTTAGGCAGGAATTTATCAGAGTTGAATCGACTCAAGTAAAACTCTGTATGAAATAAGCACAGGAAAGTAAAGGGCTCATGCCCATACTTAGTGCCTTTGCAAGCACTTGCTGTACTTAGGAAAAAGAACACATTTACCTTGGAGTGGATTTTGTTTTGGCATCTGAGACTTTTTTAAAAATATATTTGTAAATTCACATTATAACCTGACTTCATTTTGGATTGCTATTTTCATATCTTGTAGGTATGAGTCCAGCATAAAAATGCTAAAATGATGTTGACAGCTGTGAGTTCCCATCAGCTGTCATCCCCTCAGGCCACTGTGGTCTTATGCTTTCCTTATGTGCTAAAAAAAAGAGCAGGATTCATCACAAGTGGCTCAGATGCCACATCCAATTGTTTTAGATGTTCAGACTGAACAAAGGGGGGTGGGTTGCAGGTGAGGAAGCCTGATGGGTGACCACGAGGCCTGCCCGCCGCCTGTGAGTGGCTGCTGGGAGCACAGCTCATGGGCTGTCCCCTGGGAAAGCTGAGAGCAGCACACATGGAACTGAAAAGCTACTCTGAATTAAAGTGAACAAATTAATTGCTAGTTCTTAGGACTCTTATATTTTATTGACTTGCTTAAGCCAAGATCTTGAGATGCCTCATTTGTCGCCTCGGGTTGAAATTAGACTCCTCTCCAACAAGTCAAGTGAACATGTCCTGTTATGCCAGATTCATGGGACCCCAATAGACCTCCAGGAGCCAAATCCGATGCAAGCACACAAGAGTCTTTATTGCAAGCTCGAGCCTGGACTCACAACCGTTCCCGACGCAGCGGTCCTGGGGAGTGAGTCCTGGACCTTTGTTCAGTGAGATTTTATAGATTTGGGGGGGATACTCTATGCATCACAACATAACACAGCAAATCATTCCATACCGAGGGAAAGTCAAACAACAACTCTTAACATTGATTAGCACATTCAATGGTGGGGACAAGTTGGGTAGGGGTGATTGGTTAGTACAAAAGGGGGATTTGTTTGAACTGATTGGTTTAGGCCACGAGGGGTGTACGTGCTAAACTACATGGTTTCCCAACATGTTACCAACCACCATAAACTACTTGGGGGTCATCTGGCATCCCAGGTATTTTCCCTGTCTCATGCTGATTGGAGGTTGCTAGGGGGGTTGCTATGGGTCCTCACCTAGCCTAACTGAGTCAGGGACACCTGGCGCCTCAGACCTCTCCTGTTATTTACAGACAAACAACTCAGCAGGGTGGGTATGTGCTTAGGAGTGCTCTGTGGGTTTTTCCAAGAATAAGGGTCACACCCCCTTCCTTAGGACAAGCCTTGAGGTAGAAGCTGCTGTTATTTATTTATTTTTTAAAATGGAGTCACATTAGTTTCTCAGTCCAAAGTTGAGCCGAAGGGCTGGGGGAATGAGAGGTCTTTGAGTAGCGGTCTCTCCTGCTGTAGCCAGCAGAGGAAGCCTGTTGTGCTGAGAGAGAAGCAGCAAGAAGGAGACGCAGAGCCGTGGCCCACACCTGTCATCCCAGTGGCTGGGGAGGCTGAGGCAGGAGGATCATGAGTTCAAAGCCAGCCTCAGCACTTAGCAAGGCCCTTAGCAGCTCAGCAAGACCCTGTCTCTAAATAAAAGATAAAAAAGGCTGGGGATGTGGTTCAGTGGTTAAGTGCCCCTGGATTCAATCTCCTGTACCAAAAAATAAAATAAAATAAAATAAAATAAAATAAAATAAAAAAAGAAGAAGAAGAAAAAGAAGGAGACACAGGACAGGAAACCAGGAGGTGGCTACAGAAGTTGCTGAAATTGATGGGCCAATCAGTGGGTATAAAAGTCCAACTGGTTCTGGGCATGGAGAGAAGAGTGTGGGTTGAGTTGACCGGGAGAGGTGTGGGCAGTGGAGGAGACGTAACTGGGACAACCATGGTGAGTGGGGCTAGGTATGTGCAGGGCCGGGTCATCCTGGTGTCGCTGTGACTAGGTCTGCTCCTCCCCAGACTCAGCACCCGAGTGCCACCTTGGAGCACACTTGCTCCTTCTCTCCCAGGAGACGGTTGCTTGGCTTTCAGGTAAAGTTTATACATATGTATGTGTCTCTTGGTTCTTGGCTTGTAACTGCCCCCAGGCTGGCCCCTGGAGCTCAGAGAGTAGGCCACAAGACCTCCTCGCTCCAGGGCTTCTCGCCCCATACCCCCAGGAAGGGGTGGTTAGGAATCTTCCCAAGCCGGCTACCCCTGTGCAGTGAAGTCTCCATAAACCCCCAAGGAGAGGGTTCAGAGCACATCCGGAGAGTTGGCCATGGAAGTTTCCGGAGGGTGATGCACCTGGAGAGAGCCCTGTGCCCTTCTCCCCACCTCACCCTGTGCAGTGCCTCACGGCTACCCTTTGCAATGTCCTTTATCCAGTGCCTCCCTGAGTTCTGTGAGCTGCCCAAGCAAATAACTGCACCCAAGAGGGAGTCACGGAACCCTGATGGACAGCTGGTCTGTCAGAAGCAGGGCAAGGCAGCCTGATTGGGCACCTGGTAGGGGCAGTTCTAGGGAGTGAGCTCTCCACCTGTGGGGTCTGACGCTGTCACCAGCTGGTGTCTAGTGACTTGCTTGCTGGTGGAGAAATCCCCCTGACTTTTAGGGTCACAGAGGTGTTAAGCCAAAACCTAAGGAATAGAAGAGATTGCAAGGTGGCATTTGGGCAGCAGGCATCTCACAGTTACTGTGAGAGATGGCCTGGAGCTGGCCCTGGGTCTATGAAACAGAGAGTGTTCAGAGAAGCAGGAGGCCGAGGCTTGATGAGCCAATGAAAAGCCACATTCCTTGCTCCATTCTGGCCAGGACCAGTCTTCACATTCCAAGCTCTTTAACTGAGGAGATGGCCAAGTCCCCAGAGGGAGGTCCAAAAGCAATGTGGCTGATAAATCCTAAATAACAAATTATTAACAAAATAATATTAATAAAATAATAATAAACACAGGGAATGCCCAGACTTTTCAAGGGCTATTGGCAGAGGGACTCAGTTGGCATCGACACCTGCCGTTCTGACATGCCATCTGCATGCCTCACCCTACCAGCTTAGAGACCTGGCCAGTCATGTGCTTTCCTGCTTGCCGTGGGCCCTCCGTGGCCACCCAGCGGTCATGCTCTTGGACCTGAGGAACTCAGCCTCAGAGCCACTGTAGTGAGGAAGGCTGAGTAGGAGCCTCTGAAACCGCTCCCACCCCTGGGCCAAAACAGTGCACCACTAAGACTAGCACCTCCCAGAGGGTCCAGGGGTGTCCTGTCCCCACTGCTTGCAGGTCCTGGTGCTGGAGTAGCACACACTCACCAAGTGGCAGTGCCATTGCAGCTACCAAACAGCAGTATCACAATCTGCTGCAGCAAATTATTAAGGCTCAGGCAGAAGGACAGGGTGCTTGTGTTTTGTAATACAGCTCAGTCCAGTGGCTGCTTTTTGAACTTCATGTTGCCCCCTATTCTATTCCAAAGACAAATCCTGTGTGTTCATGTGGAATGGGTGGGAATCTTCATTTACCGTTCTGCTGTAAGGCCTGATGAACTTTTCTTCCCTTGGGCGTAGCATAGTAGGTGGGTTGTTCTGAAGGGCAGACTCAGAAACACACAGCACAAAGGAAGGGAATTCATGAGTACCTGAATCTGCACAGCTGCTCATCTGTCAGACGCCCCTCTGGGAACCTGCCCTGCAGACATGCCTCCAACAGAATGAAAACACACAGGCACCTGGTTATTCATTGCTCAACAGGGAGCCTTGCAGGGGACCTAGGGACTAGAAGATGAGTGTTTTCATCTTGCATCTGTGTACTGAGTGAACCCTTCTGTCAACCAAACCGTGTTCTTTCCCCCTCTTCCAGCCAGCTATACAGAACTCTCCATGTGACCAGGGATGTGAGTTGGGGGCAGGACACTGGGTAACCGTGTGGGTGACCTGGGGTTTGGACAACCTATTCATTGACTGTTATTATAAAATTGGAAACAACCTAAATGTCAATACACAGGGAAACAGTTGAATAGCATCCACACCATGGAGTACTACACAGTTCCAAAAAAGAATGGGGAAGCACCCCATGAATGGGTATGGAGTGATTTCCAAGATATGTTTAGTGAAACAAAGCAAGGTGAAGAAAGTATAATGTTCTACCCTTCAAGAAAAACGAGGGTAATATAAGAAAGCTCACATAATCTGCTCATTTGTGACAAGAAATGTAAGAGTAAACTAGAGACAAGTGATACTGGACACGTACAAGTGTTGGGTTGAACAGGGGACAAAGGTACCAGTGAGAATAGGTAGTGGGGACGGGAGGCATGTCCCCCCAGGGGAAGTGCTACCTATACTAATGCTTAGAGCCGGCTGATGCTCTTAGCCCAGCTGACACTTCACCCACTCCAAAGCAGATAGAACAGGGGAGGGGGCATCGCCAAGTTCCAAAAGCAGCCACTGGACTGAGCTGTATTAGGAACAAAGAGAAGCTCTAACCAAAGTGATAGTGGGATGGTGTTTCCATTGTCTGCTGTAAAGTGAAATACAAACAGAGGTGTGGGTCAGCAGCCCTCAATGGCCTGGGTGCATGTGATGACTGAACAAATAGGGACATCTACTGAGAGTGACCCAAGGGTCCTTACTGGAGAGAGGAGGTACAGAAAGGAAGGGGGGGGGTGCTAGGATGAACTGTGTGGTGTTCAGTGGAAGGCCTCAGCACGAGCTCCTGGTTTCCACCGTGTAGACAGCTGGACAGGGTGTGCAGAAGTGTTTACTATACGTTACGTCCATGCTTTTTCCGTGACTTTTATCTGAGTTCTGACTTCATTCCTTCAGCTTAACCTGTGATTCTACGAATTACTGACCCGATTAAAAACAGGAAAAACCCTAGTTAGTCCATGTGCTCAATTCACTTGTCCAAATGTGTCTGTCTCTCTCCCCTCATGGGGAAACTGAGCTTGGGGCAGTCCTGGTGGGTAGGTCTGTCTGTCTGTCTGTCTGAAACACGCAACACACTGGCTCTTCTCTGTGGGGCAGTGCAAGCAGTTGAGAGCGTGGAACACATGGTGGAAGGGAGCGCAGTGGTGGGGACCCAGTGCTGTCATTCTAGGAGGGTGACTGAGGCCTGCCTGGTCTCTCCTCTCTGCTGGAATGGTGTGGCATCCGCAAGCCAGTCACTTAAAGGGAGCCGAGAGGAGAGAGAGAGAATCTGAAGAATGCAGTGCAAGTGTCCCAAGGGTTCCAGACTCTCCTTACCTCTGAGAGGATGGACAGCCTGGTGAGTCACACGCAGAATCTGCCTAGCGTTTCCAATTCCAGAGAAAGGCCTCAGCCAGAGGAGGAGGCCTGTGGGATCTCTTCCAGCGTCCATCACTGAAGGCCAGGCATGAAGTGTGCACCTGGGAATGCTGAGAGCACCACAGGGCCCAGCCTTTGCCCCTCAGTGTGCCATCAGCTCAGATTCTGAACACGGGGGTGGGGGTGTGGGGGGGTGGGGCACACTCAGGGAACCCTGTCTC
>NW_025999992.1:1595366-1647178 GCF_001458135.2 Marmota marmota marmota
GGAAAAAAAAAAAAAAAAAAAAAAAAAAAGCCTACTACGTGGGAAGCACTGCCCTAAGCACTTCAAACATTTTGTATCATTTACAATACAAGATATAGGCTACACTGTTGCCTTTCTATCCATTACCTTAGAGTTAACTGCACCATGACAGGGGAAAAGTGATGGGCTAGGATGACCCTCTGCTGATGCACATGCACATCTACTCTAGGTGTCCTTGCGGCGGTGCAAAGAAACCTAGGCAGAAACTGGGAGCTGCCAGGCGAGGTGCCAAATGAGGAGGTAGTGTTCACAGGCATCTTCTGGTTGAGTTGCCTTTAAGAACAACGGTCATGTCAGCTGCAGAGTCTCTGGTTGCTTAATCTTTGCAATTTATAGAATGGCAATGGAAGGAGCAGGGTGCATTCAGTGGAAATGGGGAGATGCCTACATTTTCAGAGGGCAAGACTACAGGCCTAAACCACTCAAGGACATCTATAACGCCCCTAGGTGTTTAAAAGAGTGAGAGCTGGTGCTTGGTGTGGATGGGCGCTGGACCCTGGCACTTTCCTGTTGGTGTGATGGTACACCCTTTTAGGTAAACAAGAGTGTAGTCTAGTGAAACAGAACTGTTCCTGATCCTGTGGTCCTATTGGAACCTTTCCTGGAAATTGAAGCATCCTAGGCTAAGATACATTATAAGTATCTTTACTCAGCGCTCACTGTGGTGATAAAAGTACACATCAATTTACACATTTATCAATGGGGACAAATGACTCCACGGTAAGGCAATCTGTTCTACGTACTGTGCTATTAAAAGACTAAGCTGGATCTACACCAGCTGACCTGGTCAGATAGTCTAATGCACCATCAGGTGAACAAGGCACTCCCACCACACGAGCTAGAACTGCATGTGTAGACAATGGTGGCAACAGCAATAAGCTATATTTTTACAGGTGTGGGTAAGGCTGGGGTGTGACACATCCCCCGGTAGTTAACACTGGCTACCTCAGGGGGAGTGGGAACTGGCAGATGTAGGAGGAAGTTGTGTTTATGCCTTTGGGTGTGTCATTGTCACAATAAGCACACACTGCTTCCACAGTAGAAAAGGTTAACAGGGGAACGCATGTTCTTCAAATGACTTTTTCACCAATAAAGATGGCTGATCTTACAGTTTTTACTTCACCTGCACATTCAAGGTCAAGTCCTCAGGACAAGTGTCTTCCAGCTTTGGTTTTACAGGGTGACACTTCCATCAGCCTTCTCTACGGAACTTTGTTTCTTGTAGACGCCTGATAATATGCTGCAATGAGCCTATGTAACTCTGGGGCACAGCATCACCGTGACTCTTGCTGGCCTTGCGCACATTCTGGCTCCTTATCAGTGTTGTGTGGGTCTGCTGCAGGTGTGTACTGTGTTCATTCGTCACCCCCACTCTGCAGGTGAGTGTTTTCCAGGTGTGGCCTTATGGGACAAGTGGGCAGGTTTCTGCTCTGGCGAGCTCCCTCCTAGTCTTCTCCTGGCCTCTTGACAACTCGCTCTTGACCGTCCAGATATGACAAGCAGGATGAGTGACAAGTGCTCACAAAATTGTTGGGAGGCCTGGAGGGATAGGACCCAGAGTGGGTTCCCCAGGAATGGCTCTCAGGACAAGACTGAACAGTCTCACCAGGGCTCCCACCCGAGGAGGCTGCCCTGGAATTGGTGACTTGAAGACACACCCGTACCTTTGATCCAGAAGTCAGGACACTGGGGCCACTGTTTGCTTCTGGTGTTACAGCTTCTGTTGAACTTGCACCAGTTAATTGCTCTTGGTATCCAGGAAGCTGGTAAGTGAGCACTGGAATGTTGCTAAGAAAACCTCATGTCTCTGTGCTCTGTGCAGGAAAATAGCTGGGAGGGACAGAACAATGGCCTCCAGAGCATTCTAATTCCAAATCTCACACAAGGGTATCTCACCGTCGGATCTATTTCATGAACAAGATCCCAGCTACAAAGCAGCTGACCTCTGCAATACAGGAGGCATCCCCAGAGGAAGCCAAAAGGGCTGACTTATTCTACTTAATGAGAGATATATAGATACATATGGTAATTGAACCAGGGGTGTCATGTCCCCAGCCCTTTTTATATTTTATTTAGAGACAGGATTTTGCTGAGCTTCTAAGGTCCTTGCTGAGGTGCCGAGGCTGGCTTTCAGCCTGTGATTCTCCTGCCTCTGCCTCTTGAGCTGCTGGGAGTTAATGCAATATACAATAGTTGCAGTTGAAAAGTCTCTTCATTTCTGTCTTAGATGATGGCATTCATCCACACTATGGCCCAGGACATCAAGTGCCAAGCATGAAGTTTTAGTTTTCAGCCCAGAACTGTTCCTTGCTCTGAACTCCAGCCAGAACATCCAGTCACTTATGCAACATTTCTCAGGAATGTCTGCTAGCTTACATCTAGTTAGCCTCCCCATCTTCCCTCTGCTGCATCCAATATCAGAATCTTGTCCTGTGGATGACACCATCATCTGCCCACCTGCACAAGCCAGAGGAAGGGAGCCCCACCGTCTCACTTTCCCTTCCCCCCCTATAACTAATCAATAACTGATTGGTCATTGATTCCACCATTGAAAGATCTCCCAAATCCACCCAAATGTTTATCTATCTCCACTGTATCTGCCTTAGTGCCAGCCACCAACTTCTCCAACACTGTCCTCTTCTAAACTACAGCAGCGTTGCCAACAGCTCTCTTACGCTAATCTGATCTCCACACGGTAGCCAAGAGACCTTTCAAAGATTGCTCATATGACTCCATTGTGTAAACCCTGCCATGGTTTCCTATTTTCTAATGATAAAGACACAAATTCTTAATATGGCTTCTGATCATCTGCTGAGCTCGACTTTTCAGCCTTAACTCCTGGTATTCCTTCCTCACCTTATTCCCAGGGCCCACAGGACTTTGTTCAGTAACTCAAAACAAGGCTTCCTAGGTCCAGTGTGGTCCTCATACAGGTTCCTTTGCCTGGGATGTCCATGAATCCTTCAGAACACATTTCCTGTCACTTTCCAAAGGTGATGTCTCCAAATCTCTGCTCATTTCCCCCTGAACATTCTCTTGCCACCCTAGACTTCTGTTCCTAATGTTCACAATTCAAATAAAATAACTGTGGGGTTGGTATTCCAGTTTTTCAGCCTTGAACGTAGGCCTTTAAGGGAAGGAACCCTGTCTTATCACTAGTCACCAGAAGCTTCCAGGTGCCAAGTACACAGCAAAAATTTAAGATTCAACACAATAATAAGGTAACAGTGCTGGGCCAGGCATACCCCAAGTCCTTCATGTGTGGTGATTCATTTAATCCTTGTAAACCTAGGATGTAGGCATTGTGATTATCCTCATTTTACAACGTGAAACAGGTACAGAGAGGTGAAGCAAGCTGCCAAGATCACACAGGGGAAGTAGAACTTGGACTCAGTGGTTCAGCCCCAAGTTACTTTTACCAACATACTTTGCAACTGCTTAATATTTATTGGAAGTACGTACCTTGAAAGGAATTACTCAGAGAATTGTTCATAAATTCATTACAGAGCACTTCTATGGTAAAACTTGTTTAACTGTAGGGAAGAAGATGGGTGTATACTGATACCACTATACTAGAAATTTTTTCTTAAAATGTAGCCAAACCCATAAAAGATAATCTACCCAAAAGTGAATACTGTTAGTGACTTGAACAAGTTGAAATAAATCAAGGATTCCATACCTTTTAGTCTCATGAAAATTAGCTAGAGAAATAAGCTCAAAAGCATATAAATATGTCTGTGTATATATACTTCAATGATATGTATATATGTATATATGTATATATGTGTGTGTATATATAGATAATGAATATATTTTGAGACCTGTGTTGCATTAATCAATCTGAAAAGAGCAAAGAGAATGAACATTAGCTCCCTGTCACATGTTAAACAATAGATGTCAATCACATTTAAAACTATTGCCTTGATCATTGGGATGTCATTTTATGGTGGCTTTGGGAACAACAAAAATGAACAGAATGTTACATTGGGCAACTTTCCCCTACGGTTTAGCTCTGTTAGTAACAGAGTTTTCATTTCATTTTTATAACAAAAGTTATAAAGTTGTTCTGAGCGGTGTGTGATGGTATTTATAAAGTTCTTTGCACTTCTAGAAGAAAGGTATTAATATTACCAAAGCACAAACCACTTAAACAGTGCACTATTTGATGAGAGGTAGATAATTCAGGAGGACTCTGACTCATTATTCCTGCAAAGCCCTAAAATAGTAATGGGGGTTAATTCCAAGATGTTTCACGTAACTCTTAGAATATGAGTTACGTAAATTCTTATAGACCTTGAGACTATACCTACAAGATCTTTGGAGCAATAATGAGAAGAGAAAAAGTTGAATCCAATGGTAAATGACTTCAATGAGCAGAGATTTCTTAACGATGTAGCCTGCAAACTGGAACCCATCCAGTTCAGGATTCCCACTAAGCCCTGTGGTGAACCGGCAGCCATAGTCCCACAGGGGGGCGACCGGACATCCTCCTATGCTGTCCTGCTAACTGGAAGTTTGTGCCCAGGATTCCAAAAGACTTCCTGGTAAGAGGGGTGTATTCAGCCGTGGAGGGCCGGTCTTACCGGTGCTAGCCTGCCCGTGGGAGGGTTCTCAGGCCGGCAAAGTGGGAGTTGGTGAAGACTGTCGGGATGGCCGGTGCACAGCTAAATACATGGGAAATCTTCCCTGGGCTGACAGTCAACCGGCACCTTAGGAAACAAATCACAAGCCTCCCCTTAATAAGTGTACGATTTCAAAATAAATCTTGTGAATAAAAAGAATCTGACATAGAGGTGAATTTGGCACGTTTTTCGAACTGCTTAAGCGCCCCTCCGGGGCTTCCGCGGCCGAAGCCCACCCTGGGCGGGCGTCCCCTGAGAGCTCCAGCCGATGGCCGGAGGTCTCCGGACGCTGGGCTCGGCCACCTGGGCGCCAGTTCTGTCCACGGGGCTTCCAGGGTCTGGGCTGCCCCTGCACGGGAGTGGCCTCAACACGTCCTTCTATCCTGGTGGCTCGTGGATTTAGGTCCACGCGGAGTGGAAAGCACAGCGACGCTCCCCCCCCTCCCCCCGCACGTCCCTTTCTTCCACCCGTCTGTCCCCGAGTGCCCGGCCACCGGCTTTGCTGCGGGACTTCCTCTCCGGGCCCCGCGTGCTGCAGCGACCCCGTGACGCAGACGGGGTCTTTGCAGCACGTGGACGTGGCGGCCTTCTAGGTTCCCTCCACCGCGGGGCATAGCCAGAGAAGTTGTTTCCTCCCACCCTAGCGGGCCGGTCGGTCCCCCAGCGCACGTCCGCTCCTAGCGCGAGGTGCTGCGGCCGCGGGGACCAAGGGGACCCGACCCGNGCCGGGTCCGGAGCCGCTCTCCCGGAGCGCGACGAGGTGTCGCTAGCCGTGCCGCCCCGCGGGGAGGGAGCGGAGTGCCCGTGACCTTCGTGGAATCCGGGCCGCTCGCGCCGCGCGGTGGAGGGGACTTGGGGGACGCCGGGGAGTGGCTTTGTTCCTCACGTGTCGAGGGCGCTAGTGGAGCCCGAGGGCAGTTAGCTAGCCCTGGCCGGCTGCGGGCGACGCCGGCTGGGAAGACAGCGGAGGGTTCAGCTCGGGAACGAGGCGGAGATGGGTTTTGCGAGGTGCCAAGCATTTCCAGGGGTACACGGAAAATCAATTATCACTGGATTGCGTCCAAATAATTACAGCTGGGTTGTTAACACAGGAACATTTTTAAGTAGTTTTAGGAATTAAAAAACGAACTTTGGTTCTGGCATTCTCAGAATGACATTCACGTTGCGGGCTCTGAGTGGGAGCCAGCGAACTGCTTGTGAGCCGAGGGTTTAGTTTTAACTCGGCTCTTAATATTCCGAGGTGCGGTGAGTGCACTTAGTTGCAGCAGACTTGTGTTCGTTGGGTGATTTTGCGTAGTTTTATCTGGGGCAGAGATCTGAAAGGTCTTGAGATGACTTTCATTAAAGCAGCCCTTACCTTAAGCATAAAGAATTTAATGTGAACCTCTATGATGTGTTTTTCGAGTGTAGTTTGCTTTTACGTTTTGACAGGCTTCGTTTACAGAGGAACTTTTTCCGACCAGTAGCCATGAATGTGTGGTCATTAGGAATCTCTCAGAAGCCTCTAAATCTAAAGCTAGTTTTAGGCCAGGAAATGCCTACTACAGTTTCAAGGATTCTCTAGCGAAGTTGTAATGTTGTCATAGGGAGTAAGTAGTGCAGAAGCAAGTTTAAAAAGGCACCCAAACCCACCCTGCACGGTAACTTTCAGGGGTGAGGTAAGTTTAAGAAAAAAAACATAAAACATTACATGGTCTTATCCCTATGTGTCATTCTCTTTGGGTATTGAAAAATCATAGCTAGGACTCCAGAAGAGGTTGTTCTGTGTGACCATTCTGAGTTATAAAGAACTCCAAGACTGGTGAGAGGGACAGAAGAGAGATGACAGGCGTTCACAAGCATGTCGGAGGAACCCAGCCCTATTTCCCTGGTTAAGGAGGTCTTCAAGGAAGATTCTTTTCAGCTGCTGGGGAAGGTGGGCAAGGGAGTGGTTGAGTAAGCACTGAAGGGAGAATGCCAAGCCCATCCTTGAAAGTCCAGGAGTCTGTGCTTCTGTTTAAAGGTGGGGGGATGGGGAGGATGGAGGGGGGAAGAAAGAGAAGGGTGAAATAGTTGACATTTGGTGCCAGCTGATTTTTAATGTCACTCTTGTAGTTAAAGGTAAATAGTTGGGATGGAAACCTTTGTTTTTGAACAGCTCAGCACTAAGTGGGGAGACTTGGAATCTACAGTGTTTGTGCTCAGTTTAATGATGGTGTAATAAAATTATTTAACTGACTTGAGTCAACCTACAACTTTTTAGTTTAAGTGAAGGTCTGTTACAAGATAGTTTTGCAAAATCCAGTGGTCATCTTCTAGTAGGTTTATTTTAATTGTTTTGATTCTATATTTGACTAAGATAATTTCTCCAGGAGTGTGTCATTTAATCATTCTGAAATTGGGTGGTTTTTTCTTTTATGTGCATTATATGATCATCTTGAGATGAGTTTTCAGCACCTTGTACAATTTTGGAGAAGTTGGTAATAGGAAGTTTTCTGCATACCTCAGTATTTTGAAAAAATTATATTGTTTTTTATGTAATCAGTAATATGCAGAAGTGCTTTAACCATGGCAGTGAATTCTGAAGTAGATCTTTGGCCATGTTAGTAAAAAGACCAAGATATTTATCTGTTTTTCTTTAAATTGTGTGATTAAACCCTGGCAGGAATTTGATTTGGAATTTAGATTTGAAATTTGGTATTTTATGTGGAACTAATTTTTTTGTTTAAATTTTTTACCTCATAATGTTTCTTCCTTTGTGTTAGGCAGCATTTTATTTTTCTGTTAGCAGTTAAGGAGGAAAATTTGAAGAAAGTTTAGAAAATGCTAAAACAAATTCCAGATATGTTCTTCCTCTTAATTATCAGGGAGAGTAGGAAAATAGAACAAAATCATTGTGATGAAATGGCCCATAACAATACAAAGCAAGAATAGAGCTGTCAGAGGGATCAGGGACCTGTACACTTGGAGTAAGAAGTAGCACAGCGAGGAGAAGAATACTCTACTGAACAGTTAGCATACTTTCAGGTGGTTCTAGAAGACCCTTCCATTTCATATTGGCTACACCAAACCTTTGGGGTGACCCCCCCCCCCACCACTTCCTTAAAACATAAAGTGTCATCTTATTATTCCAAGTGTCTCTATTGTCAAGTATCTCTGTTGTCCACAGGATAAAATTTTTCGTATGATTCTTAAGCTGCCCCCTCTGGAACACCTGTCCATCTGCAGCTATCCATATTTACATCCACAGTTTCTTGCCCTGATACAGAAACACCTCTCATCTCTAAGATTCTTGGTTCCTTTTTTTTTTTTTAAGCTAGTTAAGGTAAAATCCCTTGTGATTCATATTTAGACTGTGTTCCATCAGATATTTTCCCTCATGTTTTCAGCCACTGGCCTCTTCCTTTTAACACATAAGTACACCAAAGTCTTTCATTTTGAGAATAAGCAAATAAAATATTTCCTTGACCTGCAACTCCTAGTCTGTGCCCTTCCTGGTTTTTTGTTTCTTTTGCATTCAGACACATAGTCCACATTCAGTGTCTCTCTGGCTCCTCACCTCTCTTCACTCCTCAGTCAACTGTAGTCATGTCTGTCGTGATAATTATTGATTGCCAACTGCATTGATCATTTACAATTTTTTTTTCTCGCTTGACCTTTCTTTGGCAGTTAATATTACCTATGATTTTTTTAAACCCAATTCTTGACTTCTACAACATTGCCTTCTAATTTTCTTTGCTCTTTTTTTAAAAAAAATCTTATTATGTCCTTTTTCTTAAATGCTGTTTTAGACTCTAGCTTGATTTCATCTTTATCTCATTCTGAGTTCTCCTTATTTTGAGGTTTTCTCTTCTGTACATTCTGATATACACCCAAATTTGTATTTTAATTCAGACTTTAGTCAAGAATGCATACTCTTAACAACTTATTGACCATTTGAATTTGAATATTCCTTAGATGCTCATAATCAACATTTAGTACTTTCCCCCACTGCTTAAGCCTACTCTTTTTTGTGTGTATTTATTTTTCCACTACCCCCATATTTGTATATTTTTAATTTTTATTTTTTAGTGACACAATTACTCATACAGGAGACATTTTGACTTTGCACACCTAATAATTAAAATGTTTCTGCCTTGACCCTGTCCCCTTTAATGTATCTCTGCTTCTAAATTGATTTTTAAATTCATTCAATCATGAATCTAATTAATTAGTTAATGTAATTGCATTAAATTTGAGTGCTATATGCCAGATAAGTATTTGAATTATAGTTGTGAGCTAAACACAATCCTTGTTTTCATGGGGTGATTCTAAGGGAGAGATGTATAATAAACCAATATTGAGATGAATGAAATGTAGCTATGAAGATGTGGTGCTTTGAGAATTTAAGACAGGGGACTTGGATCTGGTCTGGGAAAGCTGTCCCAGTTGAACTGAGAGTGCAGGAACAAGCAGAAGTTACTTAGAGGAAGAAGAAAGGAGAATGCATGTGCAAAGACCCTGTGGTGGGAAGGAACCTGGGAGTTTGAAGACTGAAAGAGGTCAGTGTGGTATTCCATTTGTTAATGACCAAAATGAGCTAAATGAGGAGATTCATTTTTATCTCAAGCCACTGATGGATTCTTTTTTTTAAGTTTTAATATTTTTAGTTATAGTGGACACAACACTTTTATTTATTTGTTTTTATGTGGTGCTGAGACTCAAATCAGTGCCTCACACGTGCTTTTCAAGTGCTGTACCACTGATCCCAGCCCATTGATGGATTCGTAAGTGTACCATGTGGTATGGGAGGTGCAGTAACGGCAGAGGAACTCCAGTAACATCAGATCCGTGGTTGTATTTTGCAATGCAAGTCAAAATTAAACGTGAGAAAGAAAGAGCAGGCAGCAGCTGCAGTCCTGGCCAGAGGTGCCACAGGACTGAGGAGTGGCGATGGGAAATTCAGAGGTCACCACAGTGAAATTTGGGGTCTTTTAGACATGGGCCTATAGAAGGGCTGAAGTCATGGGATGCTCTTCTGGGATTTCTACTTCCATACCTGGTGGTGCTGTCCCAGCGAAGAAACTGGAGTCTGGATGAAGGTCAGTTGTGTTTCCTTTAGGAGCATGTGGGAGGGGGTAGGGGGAAGATCAAGGTCTCATTAGGTGAGATTCATGTGTTTAGGTCCTTTCAGGATATTCTGAGAAGGTACCCAGTAGGCCTGTGGTTATAGGGTATGTTAACTCAAAAGTGACATCTGAACTTTGGGGGAGATTTCCTTATTTCAGATGATTATCTCATCTTTTCTTCTTGGTCCTTTTCTCTGCAGTCATTTCTTTAGATTGACTTCCACACCACTGCAAGAACTACTCTCTGAAAAAGTAAAGCCTGATGTTGTTGCTCAATAGGTTAAAGAACAAGTATTTCCCTTTATGTACTTGGGAAAGTCCAAGATCCCTGCCTACCCCTCTAACCTTAGGGACTACTTTCTCTTCTGCCCTAACTGGCTGTATGAAACCATTTTCCCAAACACTTCAGGCTGATGCGAGACGTTTGCAAGAGCTCTTGCACTTTACCTTGGAATAATGGCCTGCCTCTTATTTGTCAGGCAGTCTGCAGTTCAAGACTCACTTTTGTGATGTTCCCCAGGTTCAAGATGGTCACTGTCTTTTTCACGCCACTGCTGAAGCTTGTGCTTACTACAACAATGGTACTTTTCACATTTCACATTAATGGTACTTTTTAGTATTTATGCTTACATAATTTTCTCTCCCAGATTATGCTGTGAGGATATACCCATTTCTATTTATCTTTGTATCCATGGTAACAAGATCTGGCATCATAAATAATCGCCCAGCAAATGCTTATTGGATTTATAAAACTTAGATGATTTCACCTATAATTCCCATTTTTAAAAATCTTGGATTTTTTTTTCCCTCAGGTTTTTCATCTTCCTGTTGCAAACAGTTGTGTTTTTTAAAATTTTGTTGTTCCAGAAAGTAGTTACTGGAGTATTTTATAAAGAGTTGACTAACCTCATAGGTAGATGGTTTCAATTTTGTACTTTTTGTAGGTGATTTTTTGCGTGTTCTGGCATTCACTGTGTACAAAAAGAAAATGGCATTTTTCTATGAAGTGGAAAAATAGAAATGTCTTCCACTACCTCCATCAGTGGTTTTATATCAGTGGTTTTTACTTTCTGTGGCTTCAGTTTCTTCTGACCAACTTGGGTCCCAAAAAATTAAATGGAAAATTCTAGAAATAAATAATTCACAAGTTTAAATTTCATGCGATTTTGAGTAACGAGACGAAGTCCTGTGCTGTCCTGTTCTGCTACCTGGGACCTGACCAGTCCCTTTGGGTGGCAGCATCTCCATACTGGATGTGGTGTCTACCTGTTAAGTCACTGGGGAGCTGTTTCCTTATCAGGGTGTGGCTATTGCAGTGCTTGTGTTCCAATAACCATTATTTTGCTTAATAATGGCCCTAAGGAACCAGAGTGTGGGGTCCAGGCAGTTCAGATGCTGAAGAGAGTTCATAAAGTGTTCCTTTAAGTGAAAGGTGACAACTTTTGACTTGATGACAGAGAAATAAAATCATATGGTGAGGTTGCTAAGATCTACCATAAGAAAAAAATCATGTCTATGAAAATTTAAAGAAGGAAAAATAAATTGTGCTGGTTTTGCTGTAATACCACAAAGTATAAAACTGTGTGATAATTGCTTAATTAAGATGGAAAAAAGCATTAATTACAAGGTTTGGTACTTTTCTCATTTCAGGTAATCCCTGTGGGTCTTGGGACATATTCCCCAAGGATGGTGGGGATCTACTACATACAAGAATGGGGAAAACTTGATTTTAAATTTTTCAAAATTTAGTGTTTTCTGATTATTAGTGTTGGTAATATCATTGTTTATTTACTGTACCAGTTCTCCTCTTTTAAAAATTCAATTTTACTGTATATATTCAAGGTATATAACGTGATGCTAATGGGATACATAAAGATGGTAAAATAGTTACTTTAGTGAAACAAATTAATATATCCCTTCATTTCACACAGTTTGTTCTTTCTCTCATTTTATTTTGTGGGAAGAGCCACTTAAATCTACCCATTTAGCTGCAATCCTAAGTACAGAAAATTTTTATGTCGGTGTTGGTCATGTTGCGCGTTAGATCTAGACTGGTTCTGATACTTGGTACCCTCTGACTTTGATCTCTCCATTTCCTCTCCCTGTAAGTTTCCCTGAAGGCTTTTTTAATGGGGCAGTGCTGATGTGTGGAAACAGTCTCTTAGCAGACATTTTTTAACATTTTCTCATAGGGTAGGTATTCCCCGTTTCTTTCTCTTGCCTTTGCATCTTTTTTATTTTTATTTATTTTTTTTTGTACCAGGGATTGAACCCAGGGGCACTTAACCCCTGAGTCACATCCCCAGCCCTTTTTTATATTTTCTTTAGAGAGACAGGGTCACTCTTGAGTTGCTTAGCGCCTCACCATTGCTGAGGCTGGCTTTGAACTACGGAGCCTTTGTATTTTACCTAAACTACTCAATGAAGTCTTAGTTGCTTTTCAGAGGTAAGAGAGTCTTGCTTTCTTTGAAGCATGAAAACATTCATAAAAATACTATTATTTGCAAATGCTTGTTCACTGGGTTTATTAGAACTGAAATATGACTGATTACTCAGTTAAAAATTTAAATTTGCTTAGTATGGTAGGGCATGCCTGTAATCCCAGCTAATCCTAGCATCTCCAGAGGAGGCTGAGGCAGGAGGATTGGGAGTTCAAAGCCAGTCTCAGCAAAAGCAAGGCGCTTAAGCAACTCACTGAGACCCTGTCTCTAAATAAAGTATAAAATAGGGCTGGGCATGTGGCTCAGTGGTTGAGTGCCCCTGAGTTCAATCCCTGGTACCAAAAATAAGAAAAAATTTGTAAAAACTTTTTATAAAAATGTACAAACCTATCTGCCTTACCTTAATATAAATTTAATCATTAACATTTTATCATACTTATTTGTGTTTGTGTTTGTATAATAAAACAAATCTTGTCCTTTTGAGTTTGCATTTTCTGACAACAAAAATGGGAAATTTTCTTTGTGTAATCATGTTACTGTTATCATCTGAAGCCAGCACTGATTTTTTTTTTTTTTTTCTTTTGGTACTGGGAATTGAACTCAGGGTTGCTTTACCATTGAGCTACATCCCCAGTCCTTTTTATTTTGTTTTTTTGAGATAGGGTCTTGCTAAGTTGCCCAGGTTGGCCTTGAATTTATGATCCTTCTGCCTCAGCCTCCCAAGCTGTTGGAATTGTGGGCCTGCACTAACTCTTTAACAGCATCTGTTTAATAGGTTTGTTGATTTTTTTTTTTTTTTATGCTATTGTTTCTGTTTTTCGGTGTGCATTGCATTTGGTTGTCATGTGTCTAAATCTTAGGCAGTGACTTCCGCTGCCTTTTTTAAATCATGCCATTGATTTGTTGAAAAGACCCCGTCAGTTGTCCAGCAGAGAGTCTCAAATTCTGGATATATCTTACATGATTTTTTCATAAGTTTTGAGGTAGATTCAAGGGCTGGATTAGATTCAGGTTTCAATATTTTGTGGTAAAAGTGCTTCGCAAGTGGTATTGCTTCATGTTTATACTTCTGGTAATCCGATGATCAGTGGTGACACCCTTATCTCCTGTTGGAAAGCTGCATAAATATGAGCCGTTTTTTATAAGGAGAAAAAAGGTCAGAAAGCAAAGAGTGTTAGTTAGCAGTCTTTAGCCCAACTTCAGGATTAGGGTGTCTTGTTTTCATCCATTTTCCTTTTCTGTGTTTTAAGACAGTTTCTACAGAGAATTTGTAGCTCTTTTTATAATATAATAAACAAGATAATTGATTTACTCAGTTTGATAGCTTTGAGAGATTGAAACAAAGGTTTTGTTATATATTCTTTTCATTAACAAGTATTGTGTAGTCTGAAATCTTTTGTAATAAAGGTCTGTAAAGGTAAATAAGAAACAAATCTAATGTTTACAGCTACCTGTGTAAGTTGTTAGACTCTTAATAGTCACTTGTCAAACCCTAACAACAGCAAAAAGTAAAGCTGGGAGGCTGTGAAGGAGAGGCCTTGTGCTCGTGCTGGAAATTGCCAGAACCACAGTCTTGCACACAGGCCACTTGAGAGGATGTCTGCCCAGCAGCTGCCTATATGGCCTTGAACTGCCACCATCTTGTTATCAAGCCTGGTAGCCAAGGGTTATTGTTTCAAGATAATTTATATGACGCTCCTTATTTTGCCTTTAAAACTTGGTGCTTGTCTCAGCCCCCTTGAATACACACATTGTTTATTTTGGCCAGACTGTTCCCATTGCAATGCTACTTACAAATGTATTTATTAATCTTTGGAGAATCTGTTTTTGAAGTTAACACATCCAATTACAATTCACAAATCAAATCTAGGTAAAAGTAAGTTTTATTAATAAATACTTAAAACAGTTAAGTCACAGTTACATAAATGTGTCTTTTGCCTCTTATCCTTGCTATCAGTTGGTGGTCCTGTGAGGGAATCTTAGTAGATGGATTTGGGGATATGTACTTCTCTCAGAATGGCTCCTGCCCATGATTATATTAAAGAGCCAGGTAGGTCTGTTTATGAAGAGTGTCAATTGCTTCAGTGAGCAGCTTGTTCTGCATTATTTTTATAAACTGAAGTATGTGTCAGAATTATAAAGTTGAACATTTTTCAGAAATCATTAAGTCCAGTCTTGTTGAGTAGTTTTTTTTTTCAATTAGAAGAACAAAATCATGTGTAAGGGATTATAAAAAAAAGTGGACTCTATTCACAGATTCTACATCTGCTATTCAACCAACTGCTTGAAAATATTTATAAAATAATATGTGTATATTGAACAAATAGACTTTTTTGTTGTCAATTTTCCTTAATAGTATAACAACTATTAACATGGCATTTATATTGTATTTGGTGTTGTTAAGTAGACGTACTTAAAGAATAGGGGAAGCTGTGCATAGGTTAATGCTTGACCATCTTGTCTCTGAGCAAGTCCCCCATGTGGACACAAGGAAAGGGACACGAAGCATGGCACGAGCTGACTGTGACATTGTGGCGCCTTATCTTTAAATACAGCTATCAGCAGGTGGTGGGAGGCTATAGACTTTGAGACAGTGGCCAGTTTGAGCCACTCCAAGCAGAAGCATCCTGTTGAGAGAGGCAGAAAAAGGGCAAAGATATCTGTGGTCCCAGGAATTCCCTTCTCTTGAACGCAGCTTCTTCCTGTGAGGTCACTGAGCTTCATTTGTGCCAATGAAATTGTTTTTATCTTTATACAGTTTTCTTCTTCACAATAAAAACATATCTTTGTTAAATAATATTGGACTTCATAATTTCTGAAAGTACATTTAACTTTATGATTGTGTAACATTTCACTTTATAAAAATAATTTAGACCAATGTCTTAATAAAGTAAACCTACTTTTAGACATTATTTTTGATGACATGAATCATTAGTATACTGTAGTGTGCTTAGTTGCTCTTCTCTGGCGTTTGGGATGTTTCTTATAACTTGACCTGTGAATGTTTGATAAATTCAGGTTTAAAGGGAGGAAAAGTTCAGTTAACATGCATTTTTTCTTTTTTAAAAGGATGTGATTAGATTGAATTATTAAGAAAAATATGGATGTTAGAAACAGAATTGCTATTATGAGAGAGGGTTTTAAGAGAATCAGCTCATAATATAATTAGGCAAGTTGCTCATGGCCTTTGATTTGACAGCCTTTAATTTTGTAGCTCTGTATTTTCCATGTGTGTGGATTGTGCATATATGAATATGTGCATATATACTTTTAGTACTCTGTAATCTGACATGGAATGGAGTGACTGCCATACATTAAGGTATACAGTATATATAAGTTTTATAGTGTGTTTCCTACTTGCTTTGTTTTCTCTGTGAAGAAAATTTTACTTATTCCTTTATAAAACCTATAGGGAAGAGACATCTGTTGGTCTTATTTTTCTAAGCCTCATGTTTCCACTGCCAAAATCCTGAGTAACACAAACTTTGGAAGATCTGCTCTTTTGAATCTTTGGAAGTTTTCCCTTAGGACTTTACAGATTAAAAACTTTATGAGCAAATGAAGTTAATGAGCGCACAGGCTTAAAAGTCCCTTCTGATCATAAAACCATGCTTAATATGGAAAGTTGAATAGATAAAGCAAATAAAAATTACCTAGTTGTACCACCTAGAACTTAGAAATAACTACTGTTTACATTTTGATAAATTTCTTTTGTTTGCTGGGCATAAATGTACTGTGAGCATTTTTCTCATGTTATAAATATTTGCCTCTAACAACAGCTTTAGATTATAAATTGATAAAAATGTGTTTTTCACATTCTCTCAAAATATCCATTTCCTTCTGTTTGCTTATACCCTCCTATCTAGATCATAAAAATTAAACTTTTATTGTGGACCACCTGTTTTTATTTTAGTTGAGGTAGTCAAGTTGCATACACACATTGAATGTTCAGTCTTTGACACAAGCATTGTTATTTTTCAAAAATTTTATGTATGCATACATATTCTTTTTCATTTAGAAAGTTAAAGAATAGGACAGTTTTGTTAATCCCAAAGTGAAAGGGTTATAGACTGGGCCAGAGAGGTTAAGTGATTTGCCCAAGATCAGTCACCTGGTTAATGGTTTTAGAATTTAAAAATACTGCATTATACTTTTTTTAAAAAAAGTCATAGGGCCTCGATAACAGAAGCTAGCTTCTCTCTCTCTCTCCAAATTTTCCAAAGAAATGAAGAGAATATAGTTAATTTGGTTTAAGTATTTTTATTTTAACGTGAAGGTGATGGAAGCATATTTAAGTATTTGTCCAGACAATATTATCCTGTGTGGAAGTGGTATGAAAGGAACAAAGGACCTGGCCCCTGCCTAAGTAGCTGCTTCTGAACTACAATTTTAGGTCTGTAGAGTGGAAAACTTTTTTTTTTTTCCTCAAATGACCACTTCTATAGTAAATGGATTTTGGAGATTTTTTTTTTCATGATAAATTCTGAAGCTGCTGATTGGTTTATTGGTTATATAATACAGTATGAATAAACTGGGCAGTAAGCAGTTTAACTAAAGCTTTTAAGTATTTAGAAGGTTAAGAAAAACAATGAGGTCTTGCTTTTGCTCTAATTTCAGGATCTATGCTTTTGTGATTAGGTTAGTGATATTTTATAAAGGAGTTTTTAGTACTCTAAGAACCTGTCTTTTTGAGTAGAAGTAGAGCTCGTTTGTCTCTTCAGAAGCTGGGGCTGCTTGTTTGTGCAGCAGTGTGTGTCAATCCTCCTTCCTGTGCGGGCCTGGTTCTGACTGCTGGGGATGTGGCCAGGAGCATTCATACACAATTTCTGATTCATGAATAAGTGCCAGCTGCTGTAAAAACTTATTACTGTCATTGTCACTGCCGTGGTTACTGTGGAAATTCTTAGTAGATAATCCATGTATTATACAGTATATGTTATTATTTTACAGTATGTGTTTCATAGTGCATAATTGTTCTACGTTAAAGTTAGAGTGGTACATATTTAGTAGCAGTATAACCATTGCGGAAGTGGGAAACTGTTTAGTGAGTGGTAGTTGTTTGCCAGAATCTATGGGGAGCATCCTTACCTATGTCGCCGCAGCTGCATGATTTATGTATTGGAGCTAAGCATCCGACGTTCTCCCAAGGGCTTTATCTTTCCTGTTTCAGTAAAGGTCGGATGAAAGTAAAAATGTAAGGGTTGGAATAAATGATTAATGGAGACCTAGAGTCATAACATTTGAAACAAAACATGCATACTTTTGTTAGGTTTTTTTTTTTTGCATGTTAATTAATAATTATTTATGTGGCCATTCAGTTATACTGCTAGTGTTCACTCAACAAGTGGATATTGAGCAGCTACTGTAAGTTAAAGCCTGTGTTCATTACTCCAGTTTTTTGGAATGAATTTATTATTTCTTGGGGAGCTTATAATGAAGGACATAAGACAGTAATGAAGGAACATGAGACAAGCCATGAGATAGGTACAGATTATATTTGGTGCTAGTTGTATGGTCAGCCATGTGTCTCCTTGTATTTATTCTTTGGTTCATTGCATTTGGTGCTGTTAAGTATCCAGAAGCCATTGGCTTGGCCTGCACATCATTGGCAAGAGCTTGGAAATAAGTTGTCAAGAATTGTGAAGGGACTAGAAATTTGGATGTTGCTAGGAGATATGAGACACCTGAATTAGACAGTGGACTTGATCGTGGTCCTAAGAGCTGTATGATCTTTATATTTGTGTTGGTTTTCCTCACCCACTTCAAGTTCCATGGTGGTGACGCAGTTCAGTTGGATGTTATCCCGGGATCTTAAAATGGACTGTTTTTAATAATTGTTTCCTAAATGTTAAACTAAACAAACATTTTGGGAAAATGACAGGTCTTTCTTCCTTTATAGGAATTCAGTTTCAGAAATTCTCAGAACATTACTATTTATTTTCTACAAAAATTGCTTCAGATGTTCACTTTCATCAAAATTGCTTTTAAGCATTTTTCAATTTTTAAGAAATTACATTAATCAGCTTTTTAACAATACTCTTTTATTCTAAAGAAAAATCTGAAAGTTAAAATTATCAAAAAATATACAGTGACCATTCAGAGTTGAGAATTAGAAAATTGGCCAGTATTCCAGAAAGCTTTGCTTGTACTTTCTTCTCATTAATCACCCCCTCCTCATGCTATACGTCTGACTATCATTCGGACTTTTATGGGAACCACTTCCTTGATATTCCCAACGGCTTAACCATCTAAGCACTGCAAAGCATGAGTTTTCATTTAGTAAAGCAGGAGATTATTGGTTTAATGCAGTGGTTCTTTAACACTGTTTGACCCCATATTTCATTTTTATGGTTGTATTTCATAACATTCCTTTCACTATTTCAAAATGCAATTCATATGCAAAATTACATATCAACATCCACAATTAAAATTTAATATAATGCCCTAAGTATGTATAATATAGGGGAGAAATAAAAAGGAAATATTTTAGTGAAAACTGTATTTCAATGTTTAAATGTTTGGACATGAGCACAATAGTAGACACAATAAAGTAGTGAGATGCTTGTACCTACTTGTAATGGGTTACTTATATTTAAGAGAAATATGACAAGTTGCTGAATAGTGCTGACAGTTTTAACGTTGATAATCAGAACACTCATGCATATTGGTGGAATCATGGGAGTGCGGTGAATGCTTGCTGATAGAGAAGTGTTGTCTTGGTGAATTAAGTATCACGAGTGGTGTTGGTAGAATGATTTTCTGTAATGGTGAACTTTTAAAGTTTTTAAGAAAAGAACAAAAATTTTGTTTTATATAACAGAGGTATTCTTAGAAAAAGATTTTTCAACCAATATGAGTTTTCAGAGTGTTAGTCAACTTTCCATTACTTAAACAAATGCCTGAGTTAATCAACTTAGAAAGATTTATTTTCACTCACAGTTCTGGAGGTTTCTGTCCACAGTCGATTTTGCCTGGTTGATTTGGGCCCTTGGTGGGGAGCATGTAGTGGTAGGATGGCCTGGTGGAGTGGAGGGCAAGTGATCTGGGAAAGTGAAGAGAGGAGGGAGGGCCCTATGGTCCCCAGTGACCTCGAGACCTCCCACTGGGCTGCACTGCCTGAGATCTCACCAGCTCTTAACTGCACTGTCTTGGGGACCAGGCCTGGGACGTGGGCCTTTGGGGGACACTGCAGACCCAAACTTCAGCAGGAAGAGTGTTTGAACATTTCATGGGATGCGGACATAGTATTGTGTCGGCCTGCCTGGGCATGGCAGAGTCTCCGCCATGCTGAGGTCTTCCACCTGCCCTGCTGTACCACCCAGTCATAATGCCAAACAAAACACCTTTTAGTGCAGTGGTATATGAATGGATCTGTTTGTAGCACTTCAGTAAGTCATGGATTTCTCATTGCTGAAGCTCCATATAGGTAGATTTCACCAAGTCTGTTTCACCAGCTTCACGTGGGTAGGGGTGACACAGCTGACCCCTTTAACCTTCTCTTACTCTAGCTACCCATAGAAATCAGTGTCCAGCTTCTGTGGATATGTGCTGAGTGTATTTGCCTGTGGTAGGAAGCAGCTTTCATGATTCTCAAGGGCTCTGCATCTCACAGAAGCACCAGACCTGTTTTTTAGGCTCTGAAACCTGGTGGTTATTATATTCCTGGTGGTCAAGACTTGGCTGATTTTCTATTTAACCAGGAAAATGGGCTCAGACTGTGAGCTGTCTCCTGGAGCGACACTCTTGGAGAGGCTTGCTTAAAGGAAGATAGTGCAGAGAAAATCTCAAATTTACTTGTTAAGTGGCTTTATTAGATAGATAATTTTACATTTGAATCATAAGGTTAACATGTCTAGTTAAGGATTTTGTTTTAAATTGGGGAGAGTTTTTTCTCTTGCCACAGTAACTTGTTTTTAATTTTAATTTTTTAAAATTTATTTATTCCAATTAGGTATATATGACAGCAGAATGCATTTTGATTCATTGTGCATAATTGCAGCACAACTTTTCATTTCTCTGGTTGTATGCGATGTAGTGTCGCACCATATGTGTAGTCAATTGTACCTAGGGTAATGATGTCCATCTCATTCCACCATCTTTCCTGACCCCATGCCCCCTTCCCACCCTTTTGCCCAATCACAGTTCCTATGTTTTTCCCCTGCCTCCCACCCCCTTATGGATCAACATCCACTTATCAGAGAGAACATTCAGCCTTTCGTTTTTTGGGGATTGGCTTACTTCATTTAGCATGATATTCTCCAACTCCATCCGTTTACCTGCAAATGCCATAATTTTATTATTTTTTTTAATGCTGAGTAATATTCATTGTGTATATGTACTCAGTTTCTTTATCCATTCATCTATTGAGGGGCATCTAGGTTGCTTCCACAGTGTAGCTCTTGTGAGTTGAGCTGCTATAAACATTGATGTGGCTGCGTTTCTATAGTATGCTGTTTTTAACACCATTGGGTATAGACTGAAGAGTGGGATAGCTGGGTCAAATGGTGGTTCCATTCCAAGTTTTCTAAGGACTTCTCCATACTGCTTTTTCCAGATTGTTTGCAAAAAAAAATAAATAAATAAAATTTGCAGTCCCACCAGCAGTGTATGAGTGTGCCTTTACCCCCACATCCTCGCCAAAACTTATTGTTGTCGTTTGTGTTCTTGTTGACTGCCATTCTGACTGGTGTGAGATGAAATCTTAGAGTAGTTTTGTTTGCATTTCCCTAATTGATAGAGATGTTGAACAGTTTTTCATATATTTGTTTGATTGATCATCTTTTGAGAAGTGACTGTTCAGCACCTTCGCCCATTTATTAATTGGATTGTTTTTCTGGTGTTAAGTTTTTTGAATTCTTTATATATCCTGGAGATTAATGCTCTGATGTGCATGTGGTAGAAATTTGCTCCCAAAATGTAGGCTGTCTCTTCACCTCTTTGTTTCTTTTGCTAAGAGAAGGATTTTTAGTTTTAATCCATCCCATTTATTGATTCTTGATTTTATTTCTTGTGCTTTAGGAGTCTTGTTAAGGAACTCGGGGCCTAATCCCACGTGATGGAGATTTGAGCCTATTTTTTTCCTCTGTTAGGTGCAGGGTCTCCTCTGGTCTAATTCCTAGGTCCTTGATCCACTTCGAATTGAGTTTTGTGCATATTTATGAAAGATAGGGGTTCAGTTTCATTTTGCTGCACATGGCTTTCCAGTTTTCCCAGCACCATTTGTTGAAGAGGCTGTCTTTTCTCCAGTGTATGTTTTTGGCACCTTTGTGTAGTATGAGTTAACAGTATTTATGTGGGTTTGTCTCTGTCTTCTATGAAAACTACAGAACAATAAATGAAATTGAAGAAGACCTTAGAAGATGGAAAGATCTCACATACTCTTGGATAGGCAGAGTTAATATTGTCAAAATGGCCATACTATCCAAAGTGCTATACAGCTTCAACATGATTCCCATTAAAATCCCAACGTCATTCCTTATAAAAATAGAAACAGCAATCACGAAATTCATGTGGAAAAATAAGAGACCCAGAATAGTCAAAGCAGTCCTTAGCAAGAAGAGTGAAGCAGGAAGCATCACAATGCCAGACCTTAAATTAATTATACTATAAAGCTATAGTAACAAAAATGGCATGGTATTGGCATCAACATAGGCATGTTAGTTTTTTTGATTTTAATTTTTTGACTAGAAAGACCAGAATCTATAATCCTTGGAGATTTATAATCACTAATAGCAATATCATAGCTTTTTAAAAAAATTATTTATTTTTATTCCAGTTTGTTATATATGACAGTAGAATGCATTACAATTCATATTACACCTATAGGGCACAATTTTTTCATATCTCTGGTGGTACGCAAAGTATATTCACACCATTTGTGTCTTTAACATGTACTTTGGATAATGATGTCCGTCTCATCCCACCATCTTTTCCACCAATATCATAGCATTTAAAGACTACTGAAGAATATATCTAATTCTTAGGGATTTGATGAAAAATAACATGGTGGTTTTTAAAAAATTTACCTCTTATTTTGGATAATTATTATATATTCAACTTGCAATTATAAAATCTAGGATTGTTCAGAATTAAATTTTTTTGAAATGATTCTTTTATCCTTTTACTAAGAACTTAGGCTTTTTAAAAATCCTGTCTGTGCTTGCTGTTAATGTTAGAGTCCTAGTCAAAATAGTGCTACAAAATTTTTATACTCTTGATTATCTGTAGTGACTTATGGGGCTTTGAGAACGTTAAGAAATGGAATTTGAGACCTAGTTCTATAAGTTTCAAAATGTTTTTGTGGATTCATGTGGTAAAAAGGACAGATGGGAATTTTCTTCTTTATTCTTATACCAGTTGTAGAGTAGAGCTGTTAACATTTGCTTTTCAAAAAATGCCAACAACTGAGGAACAGCGCAGGGGTGAGGGGTCTACAGACTGGACGATCACCTTCACCATGTAATTCAGCCAGCAGTTCAAAGGTCGAATGTATAGTGTGTGTATGAATGTGTATGTATGCATGTCTCCCCAAACAAGCCGACCTGTTCTATCAGATGGATTTTACATAAAAATGCTTTCTTTTCTCAAATAGTTCTCTGCCTTTTACATTTTCTTATTTCTGTCTCTTGCCTCTCATCCCAATTCCAGATCTTTATTTCTTAGAAAATATTTTTAACTCACAGACTAAGCATCGGATGAAATCACTGACTTCTTTACTTAAAATGACTTTCCTTAAAATCTGAACTTCATACTTGAAGTCGGCTTTATCTCCTGTTCCATTGGGCAGCACTGTGTTAGTGTTCACATCTTCCTGATGCCACTTCTTGTCTCCCTTTAAGTCTTTGTCTTAGATAATTTTGTAGCGTTAACAAAATGGCATAGTTGGAGAATTTTCTCAATTGGAAGTTCCATAATATGAATATTTTAAATTGGTTATAAAATGCTTATTTTTGTTCATGATTTAAATGAAGAAAAGGTAACCCTTACAGTAGTTTTCTTTTGTTTTAACCTTCTAACCTTTTTTAAAAAATGTTTATTTTTTAGTTATAGGTGGGCACAATATCTTTATTTTATTTTTATGTGGTGCTGAGGATCGAACCCAGTGCCTCACGCATGGTAGGCCAGTGCTCTGCTGCTCAGCCCTAGCCCCAGCCCTTTCTAATCTTTTCTTGTTTGTTTTTTCTTGGTTCTGGGGATCCAGGGCCTCTTGCTTGGCAGGCTCTGCCACTGAACTACCTGCCTCTCTTTTTAAAACATCACTTATAACTAACTGATTCTTACTAAAATCATTCCCAATTGTGTTTTCACAGTTTAGAGTGTGAGGTTATTGCTTCCCATTGGAACAGTTTTTTAAGCTGATCTTCTGATCCCAAATTAACAAGTAATTAATTTTGCTGTCTAAATTAATCCACACAATGCCTTTGACTTTTCTTTAAGAGCACAGTATCTGTAATCTTTCCACCTTACCTCCCTTGGAAGTGGGTGTGCTGATTTAACTCAGACAGGGCTGGGTCGGGGTTGAGGAGGAGAAGCAGGAACGTTGTTGGAGGTGGAGTGGGGCCTTCAGATGTAGAGTTTTGCAGTGGGTGCCTACTAAAGTAAATTTGAAAGATTGGCACTGGTTTGAGGACCATGGGGATTGAACTCGGGGGCACCTGACTGCTGAACCACACCCCTAGCCCTATTTTGTATTTTATTTAGAGACGAGAGTCTCACTGAGTTGCTTAGTGCCTCGCTTTTTGCTGAGGCTGGCTTTGAACTTGTGATCCTCCTGCCTCAGCCTCCTGAGCTGCTGGGATTACAGGTATGCACCACCATGCCTGCCCTGATATTTTCATTATGTGGTAAGGACATATTATAACTATGCAGTTGTGGGCTTATTTCATAGATTGAAGCTTCCAAAAGACTTTCAAAAAATAGAAATAATTTATGTTCACTGTAGGTTTGTAAATAGTGCTAAGAAGTGAAGAAAACAGATTTGTAAGATCTGTTTTATCTTGAGAATAAGATAAAACACCTGGAGAAAGGTGCTCTTGGCATTTGGTAACATTTATATGTGTACAGACATTAATTCATAAATTAGGTTATATTTATTAAGTTTTGGATATTGCTTTTGTTGTTGTGAATTCAACAAATTTTTTCCCCCTTTAATCCTCACAGGCCCCTTCACAGATGTAGTCACTACGAATCTTAAACTCCGAAATCCGTCCGATAGGAAGGTGTGTTTCAAAGTGAAGACTACGGCACCTCGGCGGTACTGTGTGCGGCCCAACAGTGGGATCATTGACCCAGGGTCCACTGTGACTGTTTCAGGTGGGAATCTCATCCTGAAGTCAAGGCAGTTGTGAATGTTGACATTTTATGATTGTGTCAAATTTGCTTTATCTAATGGTGTTTGATCTGGAGGGACGGACACAGTTTTTAAAGATGTTCTGTTATCTTCCTGTATGCAGATTGCCACAGAAAACTTCTCACCTTGTGTGTGCGGGGGTGTGAGGCTAACTTGTCATTATTGCCAATTTAAAACTTGGTGTCTGGATTCCTGCACCTCACCACTGCATTGCTGCCCTTGTTTTGTCTTTGAAAAATGACACCGTTTTGGTAACTAGATCACTACATAGTACACATTATGAGCAGCTGTGGAAGTGTTCTAATTCTTTTGCTTAAAATTGTGCAGTGCCTCTTTTTTGCCTTGTTGTATTCAGTGACATGAGTCTTTACGCCTGATATTGTGTTAACAATGTCTTGGAAATTTTATTTTTATTACTCTTTTTTACTGTTTCAAAGTGTACTTGGTTCTCCCCAGATAGAGGCCCCTTCCTCCTGCTGTGGAGTATGTACTGGTGCTGTGGTTAACACCTCTGTGGATTGTTTCTTTTCTTCCCAAGGTTGTGCTCCTTGACTGCCTTCTAGGCAGCTGGGAAACGGAGAATCATGTCTTCCTGGTGGGGAGCCCCTTAGGCCTCACACGATCCGAGATTGTCCTCTACTTTTTCTTGTGTAGCAGTGCTCAGTACCCACTGTGTCGTAGATGGCCCGTGGATTTTTACCCTCTCCCACATGAGCACCTCCAGGGTCATAGCCTAGAGGTGTGTAAATCCTTATGAGTATTCCTAAGATGCTGAGAATTCTCTACTGATTTTCTAGTTTTTAAGCCCACAGCAGATTAAAAATAGCAAGTTATACCAAGAATGAGAGCCTGGAGCAGACCCACTAAGACCCTTTTAGAAGTAGAACCTTACTGCAAGGCAATTATGGGCAGTCTTGGTGATACCAGACCCTCAAGGCACAACCTGGAGGAGGCTCTGCAGCTGATGTTCCTAGCCCCTGGGTTGAGGTGGCCTGGGAGAAGTGTTTTCAGCTGTGCTTGCTCAGGCAAACCCAGAGCTCTTGGGAAAGTGTGTGGGGAGTATGGAAGAGGAACACACGTGTTCTGCACATTGCTGTCTACATCTGTAAGCTGTCAACTGCATTGGGAGAAGGTGGAATTATTTCAGTCCATGTGGTTAAAAATGGTTCTTTGGTGCAGCGAATCCTTATGTATCCCTAAAACTATTGCTTTGAGGGTTTCATATTGCTGAAGTCTTACTATATTAATGTTTCTTTATGAGAGTTGATACTACTTCCAGAGTATTTTCTTCATACCTGGATTGTGAAAAGCTCTAAACTAGTCATAGCTGCACTGGTTTCTAATTCCTCCCCTCCAGCTAGCAGTTAGGCTTTTCTAGGGCTGAGTGTGGAGTCTTTCCACCAGTCCTTCATACCTCTGCTTCCTCTGGCAGCCACCTGCACACCTTATGCCACATGTTCATTTCATTTTCCCCTTTCTGTCCCTGTTACACATAGTTTTGTGGATTTGCTCTTCTGATCTGTACACACTTACGTGTATTTTTGAGATTGATTTCTTTTTATCATGTGGTCTGCACTTCTTTTAAAGAGTGTACATTGTAAAGTTATACCAAGTTTTACATTTTCTTTGTATCTGTGGACTTGTGGTTCCTAGTGATGAGCCTGTAGTGATGGGTTGGTGAAGTACTGGTGTAAACTGAGGCATCTATCTGGTGCATTTTCTGCTGCTATGGATTTGGCCCTTAAAAAGAATCTGAACCATGAAGGGAGTTAATGGGCTTCACAGACATACTTTATAGATAAATTTGTCTTATATAATAGATATTTCTTCCATTTGTCTTTTTGAAGATACTGCTGTAGATTTTAGAAATAATCTAAGGATTAGTAGGGAAAAATTTACATAATACCCTACACATATATTTTTATAATTGTTGATTTCTTCTTTTTTTTTATTCTAGTTCTGGGGATTGATCCCAGGACCTTATACATGCTAGGCAAGTGCTCTCCCACTGAGCTACACCCCCAGCCCTTGTTTATTCTTTGTGATTTCTTATTTTGGATTTATAAGTTTGGCATGACTTAAAACCACTTGGAACCTCTGAGCACCCTTATAGCCTATAGATAATCATAAGTGCTTAAAAAAATGAGAATATTATTTGTTGGGACTCCAGAATAAGTTCTATACTTCAAGAGCTTCTGATTTTCTTTTGTACCTTGTTTTCTTAGAATCAGATTTAAACAAATAGGTAGGCTCTTTCTTGAGTAACTGTGTATTTAAAATCCATTTTAGAAATATTAGTTATGTTAAAACAATATATGAAGGTGAGCTTTAAAGTCACTGAGTATTTCTCCCGTATCTCAAGTTGGACAACTATCCCAGTTGAGATAATTATCGAATACTGAAATGAAGCCTAATCCATATTATAAGTAGTTCTGATAGGTTTAATATATCTTAGGTTTAATATATCTTACAAACATAATAGCAGTTGATGTTAGCAAAGTTTTGAAAATATCACAAACTTCAGTGTAGAGGGGTCAGTCATAAGTCATTGTTATTTGTTTATTTGCAGGTTATCAAAGAATTAGCAAATCAGAAAAGCAGACAGTTTAAATATAATTGGAATCCATACAGTAGCTTCTAGATGCCAAGTGTAAACAGTGCAGCAGGAGGGCTCTTGGCCCGTCTCCTGCACCTTGGCCTCTTGCTGAGGCACTGGGGGGAGTGGTGAACAGGCCAAGGCAGAAGGCAGAGTAATGTGTCCTTTTTTCTTCAGTGATGCTGCAGCCCTTTGACTATGATCCCAATGAAAAGAGTAAACATAAGTTCATGGTGCAGACGATTTTTGCTCCACCAAACACTTCAGATATGGAAGCTGTGGTAAGTCTAATAAAAGAAGTTCAACAGAATTTATTTTGGCGAATGTAGTTTTATATTGTAGGTTTTGTGTAGCTGTCAATAGGGAAACCTGATTTTTAAAATAGTAAATGTGTAAGTCTGTCTGTTACAGAAAATCCTGGTTAGTCTCAGGGAAGAATTTCGAAGTAATATTTCTTAGCCTGTAATTGCTGGTGGTGTCAGTGTGATTTTTACCTGACAGTGATGGTAGGCCTGGGATCACCTAAGAGTTCCGTGAGGTTGGCGGGTACGTAGTGCAGCAGTGTTGCTGTCCTCTCTGCAGAGACTCGTGTGCTCTTCGGCACTCTAGGCAGCCTTACTGGTTCTTTAGTTGTCCCTTAGGTAGCACCTGTCTGCTGAGCCCTGAGCTCTTTTGTCTCATGTCTGGTTTTGTTTGTTTTCAGTGGAAAGAGGCAAAACCCGATGAATTAATGGATTCTAAATTGAGATGTGTTTTTGAAATGCCGAGTGAAAACGACAAGTTGGTAAGTAGTTAAGTGTAAGAAAATTGGACCTTATTGACCTTTGTTAGATTCTTTGTTTTTTTTTTTTTTTTAGCTTCTGTTTTTGACCTTTAGAGTATATGTGCTATGGCTAGTCCACTTAATGAAACTTAGTGCTTTTTTAAGTTCAAACAAGGTGATATGCTTTTTTCATAACCTTTTGCTCATCCAAGAAAGAAAGAAATACTCACCTCTTTGGTCCAAGGTGCAGAATGGGGACAACTTATTTAATTCTAAGTTTTGGCCACTTAAACCACTTCTAGTTCTCTTTTAGAATGAGATGCATACATATATAAGTATATTTAGGGAATGGATATAAGCTGCTTTTTGGCAGCTACATTTTGGAAGTCTTGGGATAAAGAATTTAATTTATATGGATACATATTTTTGCAGGGTTTGGCCTTTCCCAAATACTGTGTTCACTTTTGTTTTTGGTCAAAATCGATGTGATTTTATTTATTTATTTTTTAAACATCCCTTTAGTTGTTGATGGACCTTTATTTATTTATATGTGGTGCTGAGACTTGAACCCAGTGCCACACATATTAGGGAAGCGCTGTACCACTGAGCCACGACCTCAGCCCATGATTTTATTCTTTAGTAAATAATTTTTTGTTGCCTTTTGATGAGTATGAGGAAAATAGATTATTGAGGTCTGAGTTGGTAGGGTGTTCAGGAAGATCAAAATCAAACCATTAGTCTGTGAATGTGTATAGCTGTTTTGAAAAACTCAGAGTTAGAAAAACACCTAGAAAAGCAGGCAGGATTTACTACAGCGAGCCCCTGTGAACCTGTTACCATCTCAAATAATTACTTGTTCGTGCTTGATCTTATTTAATTAAACCCTACTACTTCCCATCACTTGATTGGTTCTAAGGCAAATCATAATTTCATCTGTAACTATTTTAATGCATATTTTTCAAAAGATTTTTTATAAGGATAAAAGTGTTTTAACATGAAGACCATTATTATGCCTTTAAAATTTGTTTCATGAATATCAAACTGTCCAGGAAGCATTCACATTTTTCTCATACCAGATTTTTTTGGAAGTTTGTTTGAATCGAAGTAAACGTAAAGTCTCAATGGTATTATGGATGAGGTGTGTCTTACGTCTTGTCATCTTGAGGTCCCTCCCTTTTTCTAATAAGGGAACTTGTTTGCCTCTAGACTTTTCCCCACATTTGGTCTTTGCTGTTGCATCCTCACAGCCTCATTTGACTTTGTCTGTCCTTGGCGTTTCCTAATTGGAACTTGGGTCTGGTGCCTGATGAAATCCAGCTTTGTTGTGCTGAGGGTAGGACTGGGCAGGACCTGAAGGCGCTGTTCTCGCTAGGAGGCACAGCACCACAGCCTCTCCCTCTGGTGAGAGTGGTTCTTATCCAGCATCCCCCCAGCGCAGGCAGCATGCCAACACTGGTAGGTGGGGAGCCTTGCTGCATGCATCTGTGTAGATGCTGCTCAGTTTCATACAGTGCACTGGATAATGGCTGTGACAAGGATTTGCCCAAAACATCAGTAATATTGAAATTGTATTAGTTCATTTAAGGTTCTTTACAAGTGATGTTTTGTTCCTACTTGATGTACTAAGAATTTTTATAGTGAGAAACTAGTGCTCATCTAACATTTGGTGATTGAATGATTTGAGTTTATAGGGGCAGTATATTCTCTTACTTATAGGTTTAAAAAGGTGAGTCGATTGGCAAGCCTCCCTGTGGTGATGCAGTCCTCCTCTTCCTCACTTATACTTTCTATACTGTTAAAACCATGGGTTTAAATAGAGGAAGGTTTGGATTCCTTTCTGTTGTTGTTGGCTCTCAGACTGGTTGGGAGGAGGTTTTGCAAGTTGATCTTTGGTCCCTTTGACAACTGCTAGTCTTTGGTACTTTCTTGGTGTCTAGCATGGCAGGGTCTTTCCAGGCCTAGACCTGAGCCACCTGTTCCTTCAAGGAGCTCAGGGCCCTCTAAGTGCAAGATGGCACATCTAGGGTGAGATTGATTTTGAATTTTATTGGCATTTTTATCAAACCATTCTTCTGACCAAGATGAGAGGGAGACCCGTTTGTCATTTGAAGGTACTCTTTCACATGGCAGAGTTTTAGTGGTAAAATCATGTCAACACATGACGATGTGGGTCCTTTCCTTTCTTTAATGATTGCATTTTGTGGTTAGGATATGTTTTTGAAGATTTTTGAATAATTCAGAATATGAAAATTATATTACTGATTCTAAGAAGAGTGGGTAGGTATTTGTATGAGCCAGCTGAAGTAGTGTTTTGATACAGCAGCACTGTAGATATGGGTTATGACTCATGGCTCGTTAGCCTTGCTCTTTTGATTTTTGATGGACATTCTTTAATTATTGAAACTCACTTTCAGGTTTTTCATATAAAATGAGACATACCACTTTCAAATTTGTCAAATAAAAATGTGTGAACATCGTGTCTATATTTTATACAGGCTTGAGATGACCTTCATTGATGAGTGCTTATGTTAAGAAGAAGAGGGGATTAAATATACCCTTTTTTGTTTTTGTTTTCTTTCTTTTTGACAGTAGTGGGCATCAAACCTCAGGGCCTTGTGCGTGCTGTGCAAGTACTGTACCACTTGAGCTACATCCCCAGACCACGGCTGTGTTTTTATATGGCAGTTTTCCCCAAAACATGAGCTTGGCAGAGTTTTATGGTCAATTGAGTTTGAAAAAGTACTTCAAAGACCATGGCTACCAGAAAGGGATCATGTTGTGTATTTGAGTAATATAGGCTCTGAGAGGGTCTGCAGTAAGTAAATATATGCAGACCAGCATTTAACAATTTAATATAACATAAGTAACTTTTGGATTATCCAGTGTTCAGAAAAATGCACTTTGAATATATTATTGCTACTTAAACTCATTCTTGTTGTGCTGCTGACCTTCAGATTCTGCAAGAAATGTTAATTCCTTAGAAATGTATGTATGTTCAGGACAGCCTGGCACAAGCCAGTTCTGTATTTTGGATGATGGTAGGACTTTCTGTCAAGTCATCAAGTCATCTTATCCTTTATGGAAAATGTGAAACCGAAGCACCGAATCTGAAGTCTTCATGACAGACTGTGTTTATGAGAAAGCTCTTGTTTACTTGTTCATAATGACGAATAAAAAATGAGACTTTTTTTAATCTATAAAATTACATGGAAAACATCTCCGCCATGTTACGTTATGTGTAATTAGACTGTGTTGATAACTTCTAGTTCATAATTGCCAATATGTGAGGTTGATTAAACTTCTTAAAGTTGTATTTGACATTATTGATTTCTTTCTAGCTGTCATAGATATGATTACTTAATATCTCCCCTCTGTGTATATTTAGCCTAGGTTTAGTATGAAATTTATCTTTAGAAAAGAAGGTTGGGCATTATTGGATAGTATGAGGTCTAGTCAGTTTTCTTCGGGTAAATTGATAAAATGCTCTACAAAGTTGAATTCTGACTTAGGAAACTTGATTAAAGATCACATTTCCTTACTCAAAGGATATACATTTCTAAATGTGAGAGATTGATGGAAATGTAATAAAAGAATAGAGGACAAAATGTGCTTTTTCGTTTGTAGTTATGATTGTAACAGCAAATTCTTTGAGATCTTTTGACTCTTTTGTAAGTTAACTTAGCCCTTCTGGGGTTGAAACCCAGGTGTGGTGCTAGGCAAGGGCTCAGCCACTGATTGATGCGCCTGGCCCTGTTTCTGTTGTGTGAAATATGTCAGCACTGCTCATCTTGGCTTGAGCAGGTGGCTGGTGACAGCGTGGCCTGATGTATGAGTCTTGGTGGCATGTGTGATACACATTCAGCCCTGTTCATTGCTGGCCGCAATGGACAAGCCCATGTTCAGTTCGTAACCCTGTGCGTGCACATTGTGAAATGATGGCCACAGTCAAGCTAATGTGTCAGCTTGCACAGTTACCAATTCTTTTTTTGGTCATTTATTTTGTAAAGAGTCTGTTATCAGAATTTGATCTTCATAGTCAAGAATTTGGATATTTTGGAGAGCAGATAGTTTGTAGTAGTAGCTGGATCAGTTGTTGATGCTTTTTTCCTCAAACGTGGCACAGGTCTAGGTGATTTTAGTTCAGTGTGTCCCACTCCTTCACATTACTGCCCCACTAGATTCTTGCCCTCCCAGTAAGTCTGCAGGCCTTTGAGTGTGGTCATGAAAGTATGACACACTGTTTTGAGAGTCATGATCTTTTTAGGTGTGCTGAGAGTTCTTGGGCATTTACACACTCTGAAAACAATGGGAAGAGAGTTGTGTTTTATTTCTCCAGAGATTTTAGGACATTGAATATTTAAATAAGAAAATGATTGAATTTTTGTGATCATCTTGTAAGGTATGAAAGGAGCCAGCCTTAGAAGTGGAGTGGTTGGATCTGTGTTTTCATTTTAACATTGTAAGAAATTATGTGTGACAAAATAGCTTTTATTTGAACCATCCATCATTACAGTGTGAGTTTCTTTTTGGGAAATGGCTAATTAGGATCATAGATAGGATGGCCAAGGAGACCCAAGAGCACTTTTGTTTTAGAATAAAATGAGGTAGGATTGTAACTTTCTCTGGACAACAGGTATACATTACTACTATCCTCAAGTACCCTCGGGGGCATGGTACCTGGTGCTAGGGAATGGCAGGTATGTGACTAAGTGTGTTGCAGTTCACCAGGGACCGAGGTGGCCAGTGCTAGCACTGGAGTTCAGCACGCTCCTGGGGGTGGACAACTGGAGGGAGGCAGGGGATACTTGGGTGTGGAATGTTCTGTAGAATGGGGTTCTTGGAACCATGGGCTTCATCTAATTTTTGACAGTTTTATATCATGTAATGCCTAATGTCGAATTAATGGTAGGTTTTCCCCCAGGATTTAATGTGAAATATTTATAACCTGTGTAGTGTTTTGTGTCCAAGAATTTAAAAAAAAATTTTGTGGTCTTAACTTCACTTGGCAATTTCCAGATTTCTTTAGTATTTAATTTTATTTATGTTTTTATTAGCTTATGATGACATTTTCTAGAAAAAATAACAGATTTGTTTTAATGAAGACTTCAAAACAATAAAATTTCAAGGGTCATACATAGAATGACATTTTATGGTTAAAAATATACTTTGTTTTCTAAGACAGAAAACATATCTGATACCAGTAAGTATTATTTCAGAGTCTATTCCAGCCTTTTATAGAATATTATTTTTGTCTGTACCAAAGGAAATTGAAGAGTTATAGAGCTGTGGAGTTAATAACTCCAGGTTCATTGTTCTGGGGTGTGTGTGTGTGTGTGTGTGTGTGTGTGTGTCTGCGTCTGTATGTTGAGTTTCTGAGTACAAAAAGAGGTTTGCAAATCATGGCGTTTTTGAACTTCAAAGGGAAAAAATGTTCAAGTTAAGTGGTATCAAAGGTAAGAAAACATGGAAGTGCTCTTTTGTTTTTCACATATCGACAAGTATAAATTAGTAAAAAAAAAACAAACAAACAGAAAAACAAATGTTAAGAACCTCAAAGTCAGAGTTATTCGAAGTTATTTTAGGACAATAAGAAGCTATCATAGTGTATATAGTTAACTGATCATAATACAAATAGATCATAGCTAATTTTATTTGAGAAATAAAAAGCTAGTTCAGAAACTTGTATTTTTTGCTTTCACAGAGCTATTATTTGTTCATATTGTTTCTTATGTGTAACACATTTTTATAGAGTAAAATATGAATGTTGTAGAGCCTAATACTGTCTGTCAGTCATTCCCAGTATCATACAGGAGAAGGCAGAATTTGGTTGAATCTGAGAATGTGTTTCCCATGCCATCTCAGGGCATAACTCCACCAGGGATTGTTTCGACTGTCACCTCAGGGAGCAGCATCAACAACACAGTTGCAACACCTGGCAGTTTTCACACGAAGAGTGACCCCAGGGGACTCAATGTGTTCAAACAGGAGAAGCAGAAGGTTTGTCACAGGGAGCTAACAGACTAGGCATCTACTAGTGCTACAGTTAAAGCAGATAAGTGGTATTGTGTGTTATATGATGTGGATAGAATTGAATTTTTGAACTGTTTAAGATTATAATAGAACCACAAAGCACTTAAAAATCATGCACACTGATGATTCTGTTCTAAAAAAAAAAAAAAACCTTATCACGTAATAAAATTGCAGTAATAAGCAGGACAAAGTAAGTGTGAACATTATTAAGCTGGTGTAATTTTTCCTGGGAATGAGATTTGGAAAACACTTGCTAACCAAGGCTTTTGTTGCTTATCTGAGTCAAGTCAGCAGGTGTAGCTGTAAAGATGGGAGCTGGCAGGCACTGCTTTCTGTTTATATTTTCTGGCAGGCACTGTATTTGTGTTTATATAAAAAAGATAAGTGAAATTACACTTTATATTTTGTTATCAAGTACAAATATAGTAACCTTCCTGTAACTGTCATTGTTGATGATTTGTAATGCCCCAAGTTCTTTGTAGCTAAAGCCCTCAAGTCCTTAGTTATAATTTTAATATTAACGTTTGTGTATGTGGCGTGTGTGTGCATGTGTGTACTTAATATACATTTGGATAAAATGCCACTCTATGACTAAGATTAACGCTGACTTTGGAGGAATGGGTGTAATATGATTCCCTTTATCATTTTTTATCATTTTTGCTTACAGGAAACTTGAGAGTTTTTTAACCCCCCCCCCCCTTTTTTTTACTGTATTGGGGACTTAAAAGGGTGCTCTGCCAGTGAGCTACCTCCCCAGTCCATACCCCTCCCCCCACCTTTAAATAATTTTGAGGCGGGGTCTCACTAAGTTGCCCAGGCTGACCATGAACTTATGATCCTTCTGCCTTCTAAATCGCCGAGATCACAGGCATGTGCCACTGTGTGTGGCAGAAAGCATGCAGTTTTAACAGATTATTTATACTTCGATTTGGCTTACAATGGATTTACATGCTAATAAGGCTTTGAAAATTATTATCCTTTATCTAAATGTCTTATACTTTTTTGTGATTTGGAGTTAAAACTGATTCTGGGAATAATGGTCCTAGAGAAATAGTAGATTGGTTGTTTAGAAAAGTGATTTCAGGCAACCTTGTTATTCAATTAATGGTTAAGGTTCTAATCCCGATGTTCATATCATAGGACCCCACTCCCTCCATGCTGCTGTCCCTTACTCTGAGAATGCAGCCTTGTGTTGGTGACATTCAGTTCCTTTGTTCTTCCCAGGGCTTGCAGTCACTCCTTTGCCTTACACTTGACCTTTCCCCTTCTGTTTCCAGACTGGTGTTCCCTCTATCTAATTGCCTTCAGTGGAATTGTTTGTAATATTGGAATTAAAATTCTGATCCCTTTTGAAAAGGAGTGCAGAGTATAGATGGAGGGACTTCCACAGACAGGCTAACTAATATAAAGCCGTGGAAGAATGCAATGTAGTACATGTTGTCCTGTCTTAAGTAATCCACTTCTTGACCTTTCAGTCTATTCTCAGCCGCAGTATTAAATGTTAATGTAACGTTACTGCTGTTCTTCAGTTTATCAAGAGTCACAGCATGTTGAATCCTTCTAGTTTGCTTGTTTCATGGTTCTCAGAACAACCAGTCTCCTCTTTCTGGACCAGTCTGAAGCACCTCTGAAGGGACAAGCTGTTTCCTGCAGCCGCCCTCACTAATGGAGCTCCTGAATGGAGGCATTCACTTAAAGTCACACCTGCCTAGTGCTTCCCATCAGGCTCTTCAGATTGTCACTACGTGAATGACAGCCCTCCCCCATTACCCCCCGCCAAGTTAGGTTATCTATGCTTCTACATTAAATATACTTAAATAAATTAGATTTCTTTGCATTTGATATGTATGTTGACTGGTTTGTAGGGGCTTAATAATATGTTATGTAACTATTCTGTGTAGCTTGTCTTATAGATTTGGCTCAAAGTATATTTAAGCTTTATTATATATCCTTTGCATTCTGGTCTTAATGGTTATTCTCCATTAGTTGGGTATGAAATATATTGTTATAAAAGCAATATAACAACATCTAGAAAACTTTCAATATGGAAATCAACATCTGATTCCATCACTATAAGAGGATAATTCATTGATGAGTTACTTAAAATCCCACAGAATGGGAAGCCTCTCATCAAACTCCTAACCAAAGTGAAATGTTTGATAAGGCACAGAACAGAATTCTTAATGATATGTTATATTTTAAATGAAAGTGAAAAGATACGCAAGCAAATCAAAAAGCAGAATGATATGCCTGGAGATTTTATAAAATGAGTATGAGAAACAGGAAGAAAACATGAGCCCATGTTGGGTTAGTGATTTTTAAACTTTTGAGAATTTTCATTTAAAAATAAAAATCCAGTGGTGAAGAGCTCAATGATTCTTTAATTCCTCTCACTGTTGGCCACATGTGTGTCTTCCTGATGTTTCAGTCAGCTTTCTGATATGAACATGATTTTTTCTTCAGTTCTTCACTAGAACCTGAAGATTGTTCGTTGCCATATTATTGAACATTGCCTCCTGCATGGAGGTAGCAGAAGTTGGCTTTGTGCGAGGATGCCCTTTGAGCACACTTGGACAGTCATTTAAAAGTTAATTTTAATTAGGGAAAAGAACAGGAAAGAATACTGGCAGAGAGCAAAGTCTACCTGAAATGGACTTTTAATAGTAGAGGTGGGATTGGTTGCTCACTGGGGAGATGAAAGTGAAGAACGAGAAGGCTAGAACAGAAAAGCTCAGAGGACGTTGAGTAGGCTCTGAGCCCCTCTCAGCCATGAAGCCTGAAGAAGAGCGGACAGGTGTGGAGACAAGTGCAGCTGTGTGGCGTGGTGTGTTAGAGCCTCTGCCAAGCAGAAGCATTCCTACGAGGGTCTAGACCCCGGGAAGCCAGTCTCCTGCCTGAGACGCACCCTTCTGCCTCTTGGGCAAATGGTCTCTTTACCCTCTGCTCGCCTTTGACAGCAGGGATGGTGTTTTCCTGCAGCTTCTAGAAAGTCTTATAAATGAGTTCTGTGGAAGGGCCACAGCATTGATTTTGCAGATGTCTTTGTTAGCAGTTTACAGCTGAGTATCTAGATATTTTATCTTAAAATTTTTTTGGTGGGGGGGGTTTACTGGGAATGGAACCCAGTACCTGTGCATGCTAGACAAAAGCTCTATACTGAGCTACACCCCAGGCCTGTGAGACTTAACCATAAAACATTTATTTAAAATGAGAAGGAAGGCTTGCCCCACTGCTGCTGATGCCATGTGTGGTGGTGAAAAGGGTGTTGGTCAAAGGGTTTTGAGGAGACGCGCAGGTACTGTGTGTGTATCTCTAGCCCTTCTCACCAGCTTGACGTGGTTAGTAGTGTCAGGAGGGAGGAAGACTTGGCCTTAGTGTGTAAAGGACCTCAGGTGCTACTTACTCTTATTCCACAGTGAGCCCCACATATTAAAGCTGACAGTATTACTAAGGGTTTAAGGTTTATGTTTAGATCATAGACTTCTTAAACTCCTTCCCTCTTTCTCTGCAAGAATATGTTTGTGTTTATCACCTCCATTTCAATATTTAAATTCTTCACATACTGTTTCCCATTAACAGAAGCGCTTTCTTTTGAGTCTTTTTTGCTTAGGTAGTTTCTGATTTCATTGTAATGATTAGGATAATATTCCCCAAGTCCCCAACCCCTCTTTGTGCAGAATCTGAGCACTGAAAATGACCTTCATATTTTGAGTGTTGGCATCATTCAGCATATTTTCATTGAATAACCAAAGTGTTGGGGTTAGGGGTTAAATGCAAAGGTAAATGGTTCTTGCTGTCCCAACCTTTGAAGTGTTGTAGGAAAGAACTTCACAGATACATGATTGTGATGTAGGATGAATGCTGTGGTAAGGTAAGTGCCAGGGGCCGTGGGAGTAGAGGATGGGAGTGCTGCCTATTTAGCTTCTCTACTGCTGGTACTTAACTGGTTAAGGACTTTTAAAATCATTTGCATATAACCATAATATTTGGTATAAAAAATCTTATTAATGAAATTAAAAATTGTCAAAAGTTTTCAAGAATTTTGGGGAAAGGAAAGATGTAGAATTTTACATGGTTGTTGAGTTTAAAAATTCTCCATATCTTTGTACAGAATGATATGGAACCTAGCAAAGCTGTTCCACTGAACGCATCTAAGCAAGATGGACCCATGCCAAAACCGCACAGTGTTTCACTCAACGATACCGAAACAAGGAAGCTCATGGAAGAGTGTAAAAGACTTCAGGGAGAGATGATGAAGCTGTCAGAAGAAAATCGACATCTGAGGGTAAGTGTGTTGGTTGAAGGAGTCGGAGGTGCACCCCCCAACCATTTTACAGGCCATGTTAGTGTGTCCAGAGTCACCGCTTCCTTCTTCCTCCCGGTTAGACTGTGTTCTGCCTTGTCCCCATCCTTGTCAGCCTGTCTCTTTCCCGTCTCACCCTGACCCTCCTGGCTTTAGCAGGCAGACCTCCTAGTTAGTCATTTGTGATCTGCTCACCTCCTCTGATTTCTACTGACCTTGTATCTCTGTATTGTCACCCTGAACTGCCTGAGACGTGTTGCTTGCTGTCCTCAGCAGTCACTAGTTGCGTGGAGCTGTCAAACATGAGTTCATACTAGGTGTCTGTGGGCATAAAACACAAGGTAGTGTTGAAGACTCAGTACCAAAAAAGTAGAATCTCTTTATTGTTTTGTTATTTACTGAGATAAAAATATTTTGGATTTACTGGGTTGAATAAAATATATTACTAAAACTTACCAAGCTCTCTATTTTTAATGTACAGTGGAAATGTATAGTGGCATGTGGTTCACGTCTGCAGTGCACAGTGGTCTGTGTTGACACTCTTGAACTACTGTGTTCTGAGGAAATGCCTCCTGTCATCCCTCTTTTGCTCTAGCATAGGCTCTTCTGACTGCAGGTGAATCCTGTCCCTTTCCTCACAATACACACTGTGCACAACTTCACCTGGGACATAGTGCTGTTGTCTTCAGTGTAGTCTTCTCTCCGTTCAGCAGGAGCATGGTCGAGGCCTGTTGCTGCCTCTGTGCCCAGCCGGCAGTGCTTCTTGGGCACGTGCACAGAGTCATTGTTCATGTGTTTAAGTGGTGAACTAGATGACTGGCAAGGGAGGCTGGAGTTGACCATGTGCGCAGTTGGTGAATGATTTGCTTTTGGCAAGTGATTACTTGATTTAAGACCTGAGTACTTTTAAATTTTCTTTTATCCTGATCACATTACAACATATATAAAAGTGTATATAAGGAAATCATCTAAATTCTGATATTTAGTCTGCATTTGATATTCCTTCTGTTAAATGTACTCAGGAAGTACACTCTGAATTGAGGCACAGTATCTTAAGTTGATCTCTGAACTCCACTGAAGAATTTTTTGAATGGATGTTTGGGACTTATTTCTTCACATTCCATAGCGCCTCCTCGAGGTCCCCCATTCCAGAAAGTGGAAAGAATGTCTCTCACATCCATACACCAAGGGGCTTTAGGATGATGTGCTTTTTTGCTTTTCCTGCGGTGACTTCTGTTCTTTGGTGAAGGGTGTGCTCCTTAGGATGCTCTGCAGACTTACTCTCAAGGCCACTGCAACTGAAGGGATGGCATAGGTGGGGAGGGACAGGGAATAGGTAGGGGAACCAGGGATAGCAACAGGCAAGGCTTGGTTCCTGGCCTCTGCTCTTATGGGATTTTATTTGAAAAGGATTCTACTGTTTAAAAAAAGAAAAATGAGACACCCAGAAAGATCACTGGCTTACAGAATAAACCCTAGGCCCCTAGCATCCCACACAAGGCCCATCATACTGTGTTGTCAGATTTGCTCTTGCTCGTGTCTGGTCATTACTCTCTGTAACTCCTCTAGTCCTGTGATAATTTAGTCCAGATTGCATCTCAGTCACCCACTGGGCTTTTAAAAAACAAAACTATATACTCCTAGACCTAGGGAGTCAGAATCCCGGGGAATAGTTAAAAGTCTTCAGATGTTGGTGCTGTGTAGCTGGAGCTTATTGCTCTTTTTACTTGGAACTTCTTTTTACTTTGTGTAAGATCAAAAAAAGCCCAATTCCAGAAAATCTAGTAATGGCTCTTATTCCAGTTAGTGCTTACAGATGGATGCTCCTTGGCTTTTGGTGGAATTGCATACTGAGAAGCCCTTCATAACCTGAAAATATCAAAAAGTCAGACATGGATTTGATGCACTCATCAATCATCCCAGCTTAGGAACAAAGCACACCGTAGGGTGTTGGTGGCTCCCCTTGTGATCATGTAGCTTCAGGCATGGCAAGAGAGGACTGTGCCCTGTGTTGCTTATACTAGAAAGAGGTCAAAGTTCAGAGCATTTTTTACTGAATATATATCATTGTCACACTACCCTACAGTCAAAAATTGTAAGTTGAACCATCATAAAGTTGAGGATCATGTGTTTATAAGCAGAGTAGAGCAATTGTGCGAGACAAGAAAGAGGAGCTTGCGTTTGAGACTAGGCTGGTGGGGGGTGTCAGTGTTTCCCAGCATGTGCCCTGCACAGCACTGGGCATCATCGCTGCCTCATGCTTTGGGCCTGTGCCGCCTTGTCATGAGAAACTCTGCTCCGTGGTACACAGACTGTCCTGCACTTGGCTGTGAGAAGCCATTTCACTTGGAGGGAAGTGGCCTATTGCTGCCTGGATCCAAGTCACTTTGACACTAAAGGCAAGACATCAGTCTCTAGTCCAGGTGCAGAGCTTCCGATGGGTGCTCTGTGTGCAGTATCCCACCTCTGCCTTAATATGCCGCTTTTAAGGAAATGTGATTCTTCTTGCTATGTAGTCCATACCCAGAGCTCGCCCTCTGCACACCAGCATCCCTGCTTTGAGTTATTTAAATTTCATACTGAAATCTTCCTGGCCCCCCAATCCTGTAGTGTCCCATCTCTTCCCCCTGTTCCTCTGCCATGTAGGTTCCTGAGCCAAAGTGAACCAATAGACTTGTCAGAAAATCTAGTAATGACTGTGATTGGGTCAAGACAGGTGTAACCTTTTTTAAATACCTTGGGCCATCATAGAAATAAATGTATGTACACAGTTAGTTTTAGGGAGTATATATTTTTTCATTTTCAATTTTATTTGTTGATTGATTGTGGTACTGGGATTGAACAGAGACACTGTACCACTGAGCTGCACCCCTAGTCTTTTTTTTATCTTTTGAGATAGGGTCTTGCCAAGTTGCTGAGGCCGGCCTTCAACTTGTGATCCTCCTGCCTCAGCCTCCTGTGTTGCTGGGATTTCAGGCCTGGGCCACTATGCCGGTGTCATTGAGGTATAATTTACATCCTGTGAAGACACTCCTTGGGAGTGTATGGTTAGTGATATTTGGGAGATTTAGAGAATTGTGCAGCCAGCACTATAATCCAATTTTTCAAGTCTTTCCAAGACTCCAAAAAGTTTCCTAACGCATTGGCAGTTATCCTTGCTCACACTGCCCCTAGGCAAGCCCTGATCTTTCCATCTCTATAGACTTAACCATCCCTCCCCCCCCAGTTGCATATGTTTGTTTTTAAAATCTTTTTGTGCATTTTTTTCCTCTGCAGGATGAAGGCTTGAGGCTCAGAAAGGTAGCACATTCGGATAAACCTGGATCCACCTCAACTGCGTCCTTCAGAGATAACGTCACCAGTCCTCTTCCTTCACTTCTTGTTGTAATTGCAGCCATTTTCATTGGATTCTTTCTAGGGAAATTCATCTTGTAGAGCGAAGCATGCAGAGTGCTATTTCTTTTTTTTTTTTTCTCTTGACCAGAAAAAGATTTGTTTACCTACCATTTCATTGGTAGTATGGCCCGCGGTGACCATTTTTTTGTGTGTACAGCGTCATATAGGCTTTGCCTTTAATGATCTCTTACGGTTAGAAAACACAATAAAAACAAACTGTTCGGCTACTGGACAAATTGTACATTACCAGATCATCACTAGCAGATGTCAGTTGCACATTCAGTCCTTTATGAAATTCATAAATAAAGAATTGTTCTTTCTTTGTGGTTTTAATAAGAGTTCAAGAATTGTTCCGAGTCTTGTAAATGTTATTTTAATAATCCCTTTAAATTTTATCTGTTGCTGTTGCCTCTTGAAATATGATTTGTTTAGATTGCTAATCCCACTCATTCAGGAAGCGCCAAGAGGTGTTCTGTGGGAAGTGGTGCCTCTTAGTGTAAATCTCCCTCTACCTTTGCTAATATCATGGCAGAACTTTTCTTATCCCTCGTGAGGCAGTTGTTGACTGAGTTTTTCATCCTTACAATCCTGTCCCATGGTATTTAACATAAAAAATAAAACTGTTAACAGATTCTTGCTCGATAGCCTGCTTGTGTCCGTGGTGTCATTGGAGGGGGACCAGTGTCCACTGTGTGGTGATTGGAAATTCATGGTGCACCATTCTCTTGCGTTGAAACCCGTCCAGATGCTACCTGATTGTAATTTATAGTCTGTGTTTTATTAAGGAAAGGAATGGATAAAATTTCAGCTTTTTTGATATTTTGGAAGATAATTGTCTTTTTAAGAAGTATAAAGTAACCAAATGCCACGAGAATAAAAGTGAAATGATTTTAGTGTGTGTGCGTGCCACGTGGCTTGCATTTGTTTCCTTTACCCCTTAGTAGGTTCTTTAGTGCCTTCTCAGGAAGACCTACTCAGCTTGAGGTGTTTTCAACAGCTTAATCATTCTTATTACTTTATAACATACCTCATAGCTAAAAGTCAAATGACTTCTTCCTGCTCAATTTGACACTCAAATTTCCATTGTGGAAATTTAGTATTACTGAGTAAACCTGGAATTTTCTGGGGGAAAAAATTCGTCTCCTTCGCAAGATCTGTTAACCATGTGAAATATATTCTCAGTATGGGTGTTCATTATGGGGTCTGCCACTTTCTGCAATTATGTCTTTATTTTATTTGTACTATTCCAAAATAAAAATTTTTGGGACCAGAGAAAAGATGGTCAGTTTTCAACTGAGTATAGCGTAGTACAAGTGAATTTTTATTCTTGAACATAGGTGTTGGTTTTGTAAAAGACGCACACTCTACGTGAGGGAAGTGGGGTTTGGGGGCTACATGTGGTGCGGTGAAGCATGGCAGCTCAGGTCACGCATACGTTTTGTAAAAATAGTGACATGTTCTCAGGTATTGTGTTACTTTTTATTTCAAAATTGTTTTGGATTTGTCAGATCCCATGCATTGTTATTTTGAATAAAAATCTCTTGCATGTATCCAAAACCTACTAAAAACAGTGGTGCGGAGACATTGCTTGCCTGCTGTGGGTCATGTCTCCACTGCTGTCGGCTTTGTTGCCAGGTAAAGACCCGGCCCCTCGCAACTGGGAAAGTGCTGCTAAAGGAAAAGGGAGTCTGGCAGGTACAGTGCTCTGGAGGCTGGGGCAGGAGTACTGGGAGTTCAGAGCCAGCATCAGCAATGGGGAGGTGCTAAGCAACTCAGTGAGACCCTGTCTCTAAATGAAATACAAAGAACTAGTGCTGAGGATGTGGCTTGGGGGTCAAGTGCCCCAGAGCTCAATCTCTGGTACTAAAAAAAAAAAGAGTCTGACATTTTTATCCTGTAAACGCACATCAATCCCTTGTCTTAAAACTCTCCATGTAGTCAGCGTCACTGATGAGAGTATCAAGTTTGATGATTCACAGATACCTTTAAGAAGGTTTTAGGTTTTCAAAAATTAAGCAAAATCCTGTCTTATTGGACTGCTCCTTAGAAGTCATTGTGCTCATCCCCTTTGTTTATAGCTGAGGAATCTGAGGCTTTCCCAGAGCTTAGAGTTTTCCTTGCCTTCCAGGTAGAGGCAGAGCTGTAACTGGAAACTTTGTAGGGGAAAAACTTGTTTGACGAAGATGACTGTCCTGATGAGCAGAAGTGCCCTTCAAGGTGCCTGTGAGACTTACCGCCCTGTGGAGTGGCGCTGGTGCTCAGGCCGGCCACCTCCCTGCTGGCCACACCTGCACTGATGTCTGTGTTCTCAGGAAGGCATCTACAGAGTGCCTCACGGGCTGGTCCAGGTAGGTTGTAGCCTGGACAGCACCTCACAAGTCCATGTGGCCTCCAGGGCCTCCCCAGTCATGTGTGCTGAGTACAGAGTTCCTTTCTGTGCTTGTCAGTCACTCTGTGAAGTGTGCTCAGATGGGCTACCTACAGCCACCCTTCCACAGGGTCCTGCTCTATCCATGGATGGTCTGCAGGTTACGTGGTCTCCGCTGTCAGGAGTTTTGTCTTGAGAACCTGCTGGCTGGTGTGTGTGGAGCGGGTACTCAGGTGGCCAGCAGCCCAGGCCTTGGGTTTGGGGGCACTGGGGGCACTGCTTTCCTTCCTCCGTTCTCTCACGTGCCCTACTTTTGTCCATTCTTGTATTTATAAGAAGCAAATTTAAGAATTGTGTTCTGAGGGCTGGGGATGTGGCTCAAGCAGTAGCGCGCTCGCCTGGCATGCGTGCGGTCCGGGTTCGATCCTCAGCACCACATACAAACAAAGATGCTGTGTCCACCGAAAAACTAAAAAATAAATATTAAAATTCTCTCTCTCTCTCTCTCTCAAGAATTGTGTTCTGAGTGTGTGGTGTGTTACCTGTAAACAAAGAAAATACACTGAGAAAAAAGGGTCAAATTTAGGAATTCTGGTCAAAATAATATTTTTAATTTCTTTGAGACGTCCTCCTGAAGTTGTTACATGTTGGGGGGCTGTGACCTTTGGAAGTATACCATTATGTCTAACAATAAGGTTACAAAAAACCCCACATTTTATGGAGTATGTCCCCTAATTTTGGTCTGCCACTGTAGACAGACTCAACTAATTGCTTTCCCAGAGCTTTGCACATTTCTGTCCAGTGATTTTGGTGTGTTCATAGATTTTAAAAATTTGACCTTTATGAAGAGATTTTGGTGTGTTCATAGATTTTAAAAATTTGACCTTTATGAGTGCTTACTGCAGGAAAACAAAACAAATCCAGGTCCATAGGCAATCTTTATTTTCTAGCTTTCAAGGGAAGGTAAACCATTATTTATTGTGAATAAATAGACTTGAAAAATGGGATGTGTAATTTTCTTTTTCACAACACAAAAATTTTGCTTCCACATAGCATGATGGTTTGTGTATTAGCTCACAGCTGGGTGTCTGCTGGGACTGGGGTCTGATGGCAGGTGTGCTCCTGACCTCAAGGTACTTCTTGGTAGGAAATGAGAGCAGCTGAGTTTTCAGTTCCGTATTTGGCAGCCTGCTGTGGGGGAAGTTGAGCTCCAGGGGAGTTCTCTGCAGGACAGTGAGTGACACTTGGGAATGTCCAGCCTGCTAGGGATGGTGCAAAGACATTTGAACATACATCCCTGGGGAAAAGGCATTTTACTTTCTTCTTCCTGCATGTTGGATTGCAGAATAGCGTGCATTTTAAGCAATTTGGAAAGTAAATGTAGAAAAGTCCGAATTCTGTCCTCCAGTTGCTATGGACATTTTATTTTCCTGTAATATTAAACTCTAAGCACATCACAGATTATATACTACTTTATCCTATTTTTTCATCTTGATCATTTGTCCAGTTTATTGAAAACCAAGTGTAAGTGATGACAAAAGTATTTTGCTTTATTTTTAGTCAACTTTCTTGCTTAAGGTTAGGGATGTTTTACAAGGGCTACTGGGTTGGCCCGCCTCCTCCTGGTTATGCATACAGCCCTATCAGTCTTTCATTTTAGAACCAAGTTCTTGTTTTCCAGTTGTTACTATGTGGAACACCCACCTAGGACTTTTATTTCCTATAATATGGTGAAACTTTTTCAGAAATTTTTCTTTTAAACAAGAAATTGGAGAGGCCGGGGTTGTGGTTCAGGGGTAGAGTGCTTGCCTAGCATGTGTGAGCAGGCACTGGGTTCGATCCCTGGCATTACATAAAAATAAAAACAAAGGAGTTGTGTCCATCTACAACTAAAAAAAAAAAAGAAAATTGGAGGAGTCACCTGTAAGCATGGCTTAGAGAGCCGCCTCTGTGAAATCAGGTTGCTAGGACACAGGAAAAAGGCTTTTACTTCGTAAATAAGTGGGAGCTGTGAATGCCAAAGCAGGGCAATTTTGAGAAGTTTTTAATTTCTAAGTGCAAGTTGTGTGAAATTATAAAGCACTTTGAGGAATTTCCTGAACGTGTGATTTAAGTGTCCACCTAGGAGATGGATTTTGCTTTTGTATTTCTCAATATTTAATGATGTTTTCAAGGTGCTTGTTGCTGTGTGTCAGTTTGCTTGGTCTTCACAGACCTCAGGAGAAGGATACCTCCTGGATGGCAGAGATTTAAGTAAAGGGAAGGGTAGGGCTTAGGTATTCCGGTGCAGGGCTGTGGTCCTCAGCCACGTGAAGGAATCTCCTGTGTGCTGGTCAAGGCAAGTGTCTCTAAAGAGGAAATAAGTATGGTAATTTTGTGATGCCTTTGTTTTCCATTAAAGACGTAGGTATTTCTCAGTGATGTCTTCAAGACATTGCAGGTTTAAAGTTTTCAGACTTTCTTTTTTCCTGTTTATCCCCAGAAGTAGTGAGGAGGGATAAAACACTGCTCATCATCTCAACCTCGAACGAAAAGCCAACATGAACATGTTTTCCTTCAGAATTTGATGATGGTTTAAACCAAATGGCTAGGTTTTTAAAACTGACTTCAAAGTTAACATTCTTGATACTGTTTGTAGTTACAAAGAAATGACATGTAATAATACTTAAGAAATTTGAATACAGGGACATTATATTTTGGGGAAGAAAAGTTACTGACAATATTAAGTTCTTTAAAAAACGGTTGAAATTGCAAATTAAGTAATGGAAATCTGTTTTCATGTTCTGGAGCAGTAAGTTTTCTTAGTTCCTTGTTTGAGAAAAGTAGAAGTTTGTTAGGAATTATGTAAACATTTTTAATATAATTGGCAAAGTACTTTTTGTATGCTATTGTAATTCAATGTATATTACTAATTGTATATAGTCAGTCGATAAAAATGAATATTAAACTTTGAAGTAAACAATGTCACTTGAAAAGTCTTAGGTGTGGTGACATACCTGTAATCCCAGTGACTCTGGAGGCTGAGGCAGGAGGATTGCAAGTGCAAGGCCAGCCTCAGCAATTTAGCAAGACCTTGTCTCAAAATTAAAAGGGCTTGGGATGTAATTCAGTGGTATGGCACCCCTGGGTTAAATCTCCAGTATAAAAAAATAAACCTTTGGAGAATCCAAAAAGTCATTTTGCAAAGTACTTTGCAAAAGTGTTTCTTTGGGTACTTTGAGATCAAAAACATTTTATGAGACAAAGTTCAAGAAATCAAGTTCAGGTTTTCTTTTAAAAGTTCATTGATCATGTTCAACTATGTCAAGTAATTCTCATCCCTCTGATGAAAAATGCTCTTTGATTTTGGACTTGAATCCATCAGTGGTTGAGGAGATGTTTCCCTATGTATGTTTAGGCGACGAGGGCCGTGGTGGCTGTCACTCAGCATCTAGGGAGCCCTTAGCATTTGTGCATTTGGGTGGGGAAATGGAGCATAGCATTTCCAACAGCACTTAAGCTCCTTGGAGACTGCTGAGCTGTCCTGCCAACCAGCTGTGTCCTGGTATTTGGGCGGAGGTTTCGGACATTAGGCATGAGTGTGTGCCTTGAAGGGAAGCCTGTTGACATAGCTAGGTTACCGTTCTGCCCTGTCACTTCCCTTGTGATCTTGGGCAATTTTTCTCTGTCCCAGCTTCCTCCTGTACAGCAGGTAACAACCATCATTCACTGGACAGAAGGTATTAAAGGGGTGTGGCTCGGTGGGTGCTACAGCATGTGCTTGGCATGTGTGGAGGCCTGGGCTCGATCCCTGGCACATACACAAAAGTGTACACCTCTTAGATGAGTGCGTGGCCCAAAGCAGAGACTCGGCAAGTGTTAACATCTATGTGAATGAAATGGAAAACTGGACAATGTTTATTTAGGTTAAAATATAAGATATGCAGACAATGGGTGTTTGACTTATAACTTGGGTTTTGAAGTCTTTAGTTCTCCAGCTGATGGTATTTACTCGCCACAGTGGGCTTTCGTGAGTACCTGCAGGGCCGCAGGAGAACAGCTTGAGGTTCAGATTGGCAAACCTGGATTCAGTGCCCGACTCTGCCCATGACCAAGTTTTGGACCCTCTCCAAAACACGCTTCCTCCCCCCTGCCACTTGAAACCTAGGATAGCTCGACTTAGGTGGCTTTGGACTTGGCAATGGGGCATGAATGTTTCTGACCAACTGCTTTGGAGTACAGTAGCCAGCAGCTACATGATCTATTTTAGCACTTCACTTTAAGTAGGCTCTGTTAGGTAGTTTTTGGCCCACTGCAGGCCAGTGTGCTCTGTGTAAGGCAGGGTAGTTCATGCCAGGGTGCTCTGTAGGTTGGACATGTGATGATAAGTTCCACCCTTTGAAAGTTGGGGAGCAGCTGTGTGTAGGCTCAGAACCGCCTGTGGTTTCAGGCATCCTTGGGGCCCTGGGAACCTCCCTTGGGTGACGGCCCTTTTTGGAAGTTTGGAAATGACAGGAAAGTGGCTGTGAGGAAAGGATTCCAACACCCACTGTGCAGACAACTCTGCCCTGAGAAGGCCCAACTGCAAGTCCAATGTGTATAGTGATACTATCAGCATTGTGGAAACCAAGGTGGTGGTTTTTGTAAATCAATAAATTGGTATTAAAAGAATTCACTTTTACCTGGAAGCGGTTTTTGAGCTTGTTGTAAGGCAAGGTGCAAGAGTAGCCACAAGATCCCCACACGCTGGTTGTCACCCTTGACCGTGGTCACGCTGGCTTCACTGCCTCCTCTCACTCTCCTCACACGTATGAGCACATGTGCCCACAAGCTCACACATCCGCACAGGTGTGTGTACCTGTCCATACAAATTCTCTTGAGACCATCCAAGAATAGACTGCACATGTCAGATGACGTACTGTGTCATCCCCGAGTACTTCAGGGTGCCACTCCTGACTGAAGACAGCTCTCAGCTTCAGTAAATCACACGTGGATACAACCCCCCCCCCTCATCTGACATCCATTTCCACATTGACTGATGTCATTCACAGCATTGTCCCTTCAGTGCAGTGCCAGTCCAGGGATTAGTTGTCATCCCTCTGATCTTCTGGTCTGAACTAGTTCCTCAGGATTAAATCCCCCCAGGCGCTTTTACCACTGAGCTACTTCCCCAGTTTTTCAAATTTTGATTTCCAGACAGGGTCTTGCTAAGTTGTTGAGGCTAGTCTCCAACTTGGGATCCACCTGCCTCAGCCTCCCAAGTTGCTTGGATTACTGGTTTGGCTGCTGCACCCACCTGGCTCCTTTGTCTTATCATACCGATGGTTTGAAGAATATAGTCCTCTCCCATCCCCACCCTGCACAGTAGAAAGGTCTTCATGTTTCCTTGTGGTTAGAGTCTGGAGTTGGTCCTCAGCTGGATTACTTACAGACGTGATGTGTCCTACTCCAGGTATCATCTTGGACACTGAGGTTCCCTGCCCCTCATGGAGTCGGTCTGCTTGGGTCGAAGGCCAACTGGGGTAGCCGTCAACATTATTGTTTCCTCTGTGAAAGGGCCTCCAAGAGGGCACCCCAGAAGCTGCTGGTGAAGGTTGGAATTCAGAGCCCTCCCTCAGTGTCCGGCTGCCTGTGGCGACTGGCCGCGGTCACACGGTGTGAAACTCTCCCCACTCCCAGGCTCACAGTCTTTGTTTTTGGCAGGACTTGGTGAGCACGCCCTGTGCTGCAGGGTCCTGAAGCCTCTCAGGCGTGGGGTTTCTTCTTTCTTCCTCCTAGGTGCTTGCTGTGGGTGAGGCTCTGGCCTTGGAGAGAGAAATGGACAGAACTTGTTCACTCAGAACCCAGTGATGGTTTTTTTTTTTTGAAATCTCTACCACTGGATAAAACAGATGAATCTTTGGACATTGGTAGAAAGTATTTGAAATGTGAAAATGGTGCTGATTTCCACATCTTCACATCTCCTCTCAGGCATTTAGATAAAATCTGAAGTTCCCGGTTATGTGAAGTGACCTTACCTGTGTGTGTGTGGAACAGGGACCACTGAGGACTGGCCTCTGCCTCTCTCCTGTTTTCCTTTGTGGGATGTGGGGAAGAGCCCAGGCTTTGCTTTCCCATTTGAACAGGTGGAGGACACACAGGTCAAGCAGTCTAGTTCCTCTCTCTCTCTCCCCTTCATTCTCCTAGATGCTCAAGACGGCCCTAATCTCTTTTGGGAAGGGATGTGGAGGCGCAGGGATCTTACTGCATTGGGTTTTCTGGGGTGAAGCCCAGCCATCTGGAGATTGTTCTGAAATGTGAGGGTTGCATGCAGGTAGAAACACACCCACCCGTGACAGTCACTTGTCCTGGTGGGGACTGAGCCTAGGGGTGGGACGCTGAGTTGGGCACCATCACTCTTTCCCTCTTCTTCCTGAAGTCTGCTCTGCTTTCCTTCTGGAAGGCTGTTACTTTTCCTGTTTGTGGCTGTAAAAGATGACCAGAAGTTCAGTGACTCAATACATCTTAAAATCTGTCTGGGGGTGGCCGGGGCCGGGGCCGGGACAATCCTGGAGCCTGCCAAGAACCTGGTCCTTTCCTTTTCCGGCCACGAGAGGGCGCCTGTGCCCCGGCTGCTTTCCTGTCCTGCGCCCAGACTCCGGGGCCCTTTCTGGCTCTGATCTGCTGCCTCCCTCCTGCGGTGAGTCACCATGGCCGAGGGCGCAGGGTCACCCCAGCTGCGGTTGCTGAGACCGCGGTTCCTGCTTACAGGTCTGGGGTTAGCGGGGCGTGGTGGGGGCACCGCCAATGACCACTTCTTCATGTTGGGCTCCACGTCCAGCAGAGGGGAAGCAGAGGATGCAGGCTGGTCACTCCATCTGTTGGTTCAGGGACTGGGAAGTCAGTCGAGGAAGCAGAATAGAATGTCCCCCAGGCAGATCCAGTTCCTCCTGGCGCACTTGGTTACTTTGGTCTCTTTCCATTCAAAGCCCCAGATCCAGTCTGGCCTCAGACGTGGGTCTCACTGGTGCTCCTGCTCCTCTGGGTCTCCCTGCTCCGGCCTCTGCTGGCCCTCCATTGTCCGTTCCCAGTGCAGCCCTGGCCAGCCCGGGCCTTTCTCTCCTGTCCCAGGAGCCTCTCTCTCCCTGACTTTCCTCTGAGCACCCAGCCACACCCATCTTTCCCGAGGCCGCTCCTGCCCCACGCTGTGCAGGGTGGCACTGTTACAGGTCTCCCCAGATCCCCAGCAGGAAGTGGGGCCGAACACCTGAGGGCTGCAATCCTTCCTCCTTCCCCCACTCTCCCCAGCCCAAATGGCTCCCTGAATTCAGATCTTGATCGTCACGGCCATCTGTGTGACACTGTGGGTTAGATACAGCCCTCCTCTGTGGCATCTGAGGACTCAACCGACTGCAGGTGGGAAATATTTGGAGAAAAACTGCAGCTGTGCCAACATGGGCAGACCTTTCCTGTCGCCCCTCAACACTGCAGCACAAGGTGGAGGTCCGCCAGCGCAATTTAGTGAGACCCTTGTCTCAAACGGGGCTGGGGGTAGAGCCCCGTGTGGAGGGCCCAGGTTCAACCCCAGAACCACATGGACACCAAACAACCTGCATCCAAAGTGCATCCGGAATCCCCCTCTCCCCACTGCCTCCGTGGCCATCTCCCAATCTACCCCTTGGTCTCCCTCTTCTCAGGTCTTCTAGCAGCTCTGCTGGACCCCACCCTGTCCCCTGCTCCATCAGGCAGGACTTGGAGCACTCTCCTAGCTCTGCGTGCCCCAAGGCCTCTGGTTTCAGTTGGAGGGAAGTGAAGTCCCTGGGGCCTGCAGGACTCTGGTCTCTTCCCCCCCCCCCCCCC
>NW_025999992.1:1647197-1654733 GCF_001458135.2 Marmota marmota marmota
CCCCCCCCCCGCCCCCGATTTGGCTCTGCAGGTCCAGTTCCTTCCGCCTCTCGCTCCCTCCACGAGTGCCCCTGGCCTCTCTGGGCCTGCGCAGTCTCCTCCCTCTATATGGCTGTCCTCCCCTCTCCCAGGCCCCCTTTGAGGCCCTCACCCCTGGCCCTCAGCTGGGTCCTCCCTGCCTCCCACCAGCGTGCTGTATGCTGCTCCCCAGGGTGAGGTCTGACTGCAGGGCCATCTTCTGTGGGGGGTCCATGCTGCATCCCAGTTCCTACTACCTCTAACCCACAGGGGTGCCCAGCAAGCCTCAGCTGAGAGGAGGCGGGGGTGGGGTGGGGAGAGGGAAATGACACCCAGGAGAGGGTGCACAGCTCTGCAGGCTCCGCACAGGGATGAGCAACGGAAATGTCCTCCCCGTGGATTGTGGTGGAAGGAAAAGAGGAAAGCCCTGCTGCATAGGCCCGTCCCGCCTGCCCTGGTCCAGAGTTCCAGAGTTGGTCGCAGGGTCCCACAACCGTCCTGCCCCCACTGGCTCCTGCTGCTGCTCTCTGTGACGTCAGAGCAGGTTCTGACCCTTGCCTCCCTTTCTGGGCCGTGGAGTCAGTCACCACCTAGACAGAAGCATCCCCTTGCAGACACCACTTCCCATCGGGCTCATCCTTATGTCCTAGGTGTGGATGTCCTCTGAGGCCACAGCTTTCCCCCAGAGGCCCGCCTTTCCTCCCGGACAACAGCCTCCTCCTGGCCCTTGGCTGGCATCGACCCACTGTCCTTGACCCAGCCACTCAGTGGGAGCATCAGGGCCGCGGGCCCCCTATCTGGGCACGGGTTCTTCTGGGGTGGCAGCTGATGTGATGTGCACGAAGAAGATGAAAAGTCGACTTTGGATTTTGGTGACTCTTGGGGACATGGGGACATGGAGACTTCTGCAAAGGCACTGGTGTGGCCGCTAGTCACCCTGAGAAGGTACCAGTATGGCTGCTTGCCATCCTGGGAAGTGATCATTTGGAAACAGGGTGAGGCCTGGACCCTGGGGGAGGAGGGCTCTCCTCACTGCCCAGGCAGCAGGGAGGACAGGAGCCGGGGCTTGGATGGGCGGGATTTGCCTGTGTCTGTGGCCTCTCATGTGGGGGAGAGGGGCAGAGCCCTGGAGGGTCCTTCCAGCCCTGGGGCCTTGTCTGTGCTCTGGTCCCCCTGGAGAGCAACAGGAGGAAGGTGGGGGTCAGCCCCTGCCAGTGAGGCCTCTCAGCTCCAGGGTCAGGGTCTTGGGGAGGATGGCTCCCGGGTGTGGATCCCAGGAGATCTTGGGCTAGCAGTTCTTCCCAGGGAACCCTTGAAACCTCTGTGAGGAGTGTTGCTTTCTGCTTAAAAAGACATGTTAGACAGGGCTGGGGGCTGCAGGGACGAGCCAGAGGGACTTGTGTGCCTTGCTGTCGGTGACAGCCTATGGCAACTGAGGCACTGGCCACAGAAACCATCTGCGTGTCCCTGTGAGTGTCTAGGGAGGCACTGCTGGGAAGGCCACGGGTGCTTGGCTCCAGTGCCCGCTTGGAAACACCTGTGGCCTCCACTGGATCATGGGGTCAAAATCGTGCAACAGTCATGGTTTAGTGAAAGTTGAATTGTTTCAAAATAGGAATCAATTTTGCTCAATTTTTCTAGGATTGTAAAGCTCCAATCCTCTGAGGGAAGGGCTGAGTTGATGGGTACCACTCAGAATGGCCCTTGAGGTGGACGCTTGAGGGGACTTCAGGGAAATGCCCCACCTGAGCACATGGCTGAGCATCCCCTCTCCTTGTCCAGCCACTGTTGGCTGCTGCGATGTCACCTTTCCTCAGGAAACTCTTCTTAATTTCAAACTCAATATTTTAATTATTGTGGCCTGTTTGAAACAGGAATCAGGAGCATTTACTAGATTCCAGTGGCACCTTGGTTTTTTATTTTTATTTCAGACTAAAACTAGTTCAGCACAGTGGTTGCCCTTATCCACAGGGGACAGAGACATTCTAAGACCTCCAGTGGGTACTGGAAATCCAGAGAGCACCAAACTACAGTTTTCCTATACGTACATATCTGTGATTGTTTAATTTATAAATTAGGCACAGCAGATTATCAACAACTCATAATAAAGCAGAACAATCATTCTGGTATTCTGTAAAAAAAGCTATGTGGTCTCCAGATATCTACTCTCTCTGACCCTCCTTTGGCACATCCTAAGCCAGCGTCACCACCCGTGAGCTCTGGGGCCGGGATTAGGTAGAGTTGAGTAAGTAGGGTTAAACTCAGCACTGACACCTCCACAGTGTGTCTGACGGTTCCTAAGTGACCATCTGCAGGTCGTGTGTATGGTGAGGTTGTGCCAGACACAGGGGTGACATGTGTCACAACAGGATGGAGCAGAATAGCATGGAATTGCATCATGGTACCGGGAACTGTACGCAGCTTCAAACTTGAGTTGCTTCTGGAATGTTCAGACTGCTAAGCTGTGGGAGGAGCCCCTAAGGGGGCCACTGAACCAGTTTGGTCTGCTAACCTCAAAGGCCCTCCAACGCCATCTAGTAACTGGCTGTGCAGGATTTAGGTCCCTGCAGGAGGGTTCCCAGAGGTCCCAGTGTCTGTCTCCATCCAGGGCCCATTTTCATTGACTTAGGCCGAGCAGAAGGGATTAGGCTGGAGAATTTTTCTTGGCACTGAAAGAACTTGTTTTCATTCAGTGCCTCCAACGCCTGGTCCTCCAGATTCTTTCATTTTTCTTGGAGTTACACTGGACACAGTTAAAACACACTTTTCCCCTCTAACTCCTGGATGAAAGACCGCTGAGCCATCAAAATCGGTTGTTGTGAAACTTGACCTTGCCACCAGGTGGCAGTGTTGTCTCATTTCTGGAACTTCTGACTCAGGAAACCCAAGATGGCTTGTCCCATCTGTGCAAAGTAAACACCTTTCCAAACCCACATCTCAAACTAAATCAAGCTGTAATTACAGACTGAAGGAAGCTCTTGCCTTGATCTGAAGGATAGATATAAAACTTCCTCCTCCTTTAGTTAAAACAAAGCTTGTTTTTCCAATTTAAAATTGGGCTAGTTATAGCGTTAATGTGGGCAAGCCCTTGTGATTAAAAGAGACATTAGAATAATACCTTTAATTTCATTACCGACTTTCATCTGTGAAACTTATTTTGTTGCAAGCATTCATTTTTTTATGATGCCTTTTTCTTATGCAAGGTGTTGTGTGTCTGTCTTTACTTGGCCTTTCCCCAGACGTCGACTAACTTTGATATAATGGTTGAGATCATTGGACTCTGGGTGCCAGGCATAGCATACCCCTCTGCCTCCAGGCTAACGTGTCCACGGCCTGTCTTCTCCACCACCACCAAGTGGAACCCCTGACCAGGGGAGAGCAGAGCTTGAATAAGGGCTTCAAAATAACAGTAATTTAGAGCAAAAATTTCTAAAAAAAAAATCGTTTTTTTGCTAGAAACATTGTATGTAATTGTCTTTAGAACTCTAATGAGGGTGACCTCATTAACTTTATTAGTTTGGAAACTCAATTTGGCATTAACTTTGCCATCAGGTAGGCAGGCAGGCGTGTTCCCGTGGTTTTGCCCAAGCCCGCTCCAGCTGAATCACTACCTGTCACCCACGGACGCCCCACCTGGAGCTAAGGACCAGGAGGATGGCTAGTGCAGGTGAAAATCCCTGTTCTTGAGTGTCTGAATTGCACCTGGTGGAAAGGTCACCCAGCCTGGGCCAGGTAGGAGTGTGGGGGTAGAGGAGGGGGTCGGGGCATGCGTGGGTGTGGACCTCGGCCCCAGAACCTGGCCAAGGTGGGAATCTCAGCTGAGCAAACACCTCCTCTGTGACTGCTAGCCCATCACTTGAGCTCATGGGGTCCTTCCACATCCCTGTATCCTCCCACCCAGAGGAGAAAGCAGGTGTGCCAAGGACGGTTGGCAGAATAGCAGCCCCTTCTCTGGACACACTGGTGAGGTACATTACAGGTGCTGGTCAGTTGACCTGAAGGGAGGAAGCCTGGTGTGGATTGTCTGGGTGGCCCTACGGCATCATAAGGGTCCTTGGAGTTAAAAGGGGGAGCACAGAGAGACAGCAGCATGAAGAGACCTCAGCCAGTGGCTGCTGGCTTCCAAGATGGGGAAACAGTCAAGTGGCCTCTAGAATCTGTAAAAGACAAAAATGGATTCTCCTCTGTAGCCTCCAGAGGTCTGGCTCAGCTGACACCTTGATTTTAGCCCAGCAATACCTGATTTGAGTTCTGCTTCCCAACTTGTAAGACAATGAATGTGTGCCGTTCTAAGCCACCAAATGCATAGTAATTTGTTACGGCAGCAATAGGAGTCTCACACACCCGAGTTAGTGCAGTTTACACATGTCCTGTGGCCAGTTCCAGATTTAAATCAGCTCAGATGTCCGGGAACATGAAACTCTTCCTTTTATGCAGAGGTGATATTTTTCACTTGGTAGGTAGAGGATGAAGGGGAAATTCACTTTCAGTTCTGTTGGATATGAAATTTAGCCTTCACCTAACAATTTTTTAAAAAATCCCTTCAAACAGTGCTGCATTTTATTTTTAATGACTTCTCACCGTTTTACTTTCCTCCTTTGCACCTTCTCTTTTGTGAGGGGCGCCTGTGTCAGGTGGCGTGTGCGGGGTGGGGTCAAGGGTCCCACTGCCCTTGCTCACGAGGTTTCCTGGTGCCTCTCTGGGCAGGGCCATGGGGCGTGGCTACAGGCAGGGTGTGGGCGGGGCTCGGACTGGGCGTAGGGCGGGGTCTCGAGGGGGATTGGCATGGGGCGGGGTCTTGGCGGTTGGTGGTGACGGATGAGCAGGCCCTCAGGGCTCTGCAGGACCTGCCGCTGCTGCCGCCTCCTTATTATTTCAGCCCCTGCAGCCTGTGCCAGCGCCAAGTCACCTCAGTGCCTGGGTAGCTCTAGAATCTTCCCTCCCAGGATCTGCCCCAGAGCCCCCTGCTCCTGTGTCCCCTCGCTACCCAGCTCTACTGCCTGCTGCAGTCTGTGGTCTGACCTTTGTCCTCTCTTCCCCTCACCAGCTCCTGGTCTAGTCATGATGATTGGCAGGGGCGGTAAGGACGCGAAGTCTCCGTTCTTCAAAAGCTAAATAAAATTGCAGCTCCCATCCCAGTCTGCCTTCAGCCTTTGGTCCTGCCCTCTGGTGCCCCAGGGACAGAGCCTGGAAACCTAAGAGCAACGTGTTTCGGAGGGGTCTGTTGAAACTCAGGCTTTCCAGTAGCTGAAGTGTCTGCAGCAGAAGCCCGGTGGGGACTGGAGCCTGGCCTGCCCTCAAGGCCCATGGTGCTCACGTTCTGCGTGCTTCAGAGGCGCAGAACCCAGCGGTTGGGAGTCTCCAGGTAGGGCCGTCTGGTCCCAGCACAGGCAGGCGGGGAATGGTGTCTTGCCCAGGTAATTAAAGAGGTGGGCATGGTCCCTTGGGGAGAAGGGAATTCCTCCATCTTCCAGAACCAGCCGGTTCTGCGCAGAGCTGTCTGCACGGCAGGTGGGGTGCCCACGGGTGTGCCAGCCTCTCCCCAAGTTGTGTGCAGGCAGAGAAGCTGGGTGGAGTTCATGAGCATCATCAGATGGCTTGTCCTAGGGCTGATAAATAAATACATTACCTCTACCTTCCTGGGAAGGGGAGCCTGGTGGTGCTAGAGGAGAAGGAGGGAGAAAAGAAAAAAAGAAGACTTTAACTTTTTTGGGGGGAATAGCTTTAAGTTTATTCCAAACGTGCCACTTTCTTATGTTCTTTGACTTCTAAGAGAACATTTTTTATTGACCATAAAGAATAAAACAATCTTTGTGGTGCCCAAACCATGTTCCTCAAATTTATCTTGGAGGCATCTGCAAACAGCAAGCAAGCAAAACAAACAAACAACAAACAGAAACCACCATCCAGATGTTCAGAACAGAGTGCAATTGTTAAGAAAGCTTTCACCACACAGAATAAAGACATGTTGGAAGTCCAAGCAGGAATTGCAATCAGTCTTTGCATAGGGAGTTGGAGTAATGGATCCCCTGTGCCACTGCCTGCCCGGCTCCAGCTCTTCCTTCCCCTGGTGACCGAATCCTGCTTTTGTTTGGGGTGGCATTGTGCACACTAAAAAGTTACTTTTTGGGGCTTCCTTTGCACTGGGGAGAAGGGACATGTGATACCATTCTGGACAGTCAGGAGTGGAAGGCTGCTGGGCACTTCTGGGAAGATTTATATTCCTATTTTAGCTTCCACTACTTTCTACACGTGCTTGCCCCCCCTTTCTTTCCCCAGACTGAAGCATGAATTTGATTGGCTGTACCTTTAGTGGCCATTGTAAGGCTGTGGAATGAAGAGTAAGAGAATCACAGAGCCACTCAGCCTTGACACATTTGAGCTGTTGAATCAGTTCCTATTGCGCTGCCTTCAGATTTCACATCTAGTGAGGGAAACAATAGCCCTAATTTATTTAAGTGACTTGTTAACTTCTGTATAGTGCACATGTGTATGTGTGACATTTCACCAATGTGCGTATAATTACACTTTTCACTTTTTCTTAGAAAGCACGTCAGCTGCCACACGCCCACATTTGCAGGAAGTGCAGCCTCTTCACCTCGAACCACTTCTCTTGATGACCTTCCAACCCCTTGCAGTTAACCAGAGGTATCTGTCTTGCTTCCATGGCCAAGCTCAGGGAGAGTAGGAAACTCTGATTGGTCACCAACCACACGACATTGTAGAAAACCACCACCGGAGCAGTCTGAGGATTCATAACCTGCCTATGTACAGCCCGGTGCCTCTCTGGGCAGGGCCATGGGGCGTGGCCACAGGCAGGGTGTTGTGTGTCTGTCTTTATTTTTTTTAAATCTGAATTTTTTTAAAATCTGAAAATAATCTCCATTCTTTTCTAATAAGTAGAGAGTAAAATGTATTTATTTAAATGTTTTATGTATTTTTAAAAATTTGTTCATTTTAGTCACCTCCATTCTTGAAGAATATTTTAATTGGTATACAATTCTAGATTTTAATTTATTTTCCTTCATCCCTTGAAAATTATTATCTTTGGCTTTCCCTATTTCTGTAAGTAGTCAGATATTACTTTATTTATTGCTTTTTAAAAAAATTTTTTTATTGTTGGCTGTTCAAAGCATTACATAGTTCTTGATATATTTCACACTTTGATTCAAGTGGGTTATGAGCTCCCATTTTTACCCCATATACAGATTGCAGAATCACATCAGTTACACATCCATTGATTTACATATTGCCATACTAGTGTCTGTTGTGTTCTGCTGCCTTTCCTATCCTCTACTATCCCCCCTCCCCTCCCCTCCCCTCGCCTCTTCTCTCTCTGCCCCCTCTACTGACATTCATTTGTCCCCCTTGTATTATTTTTCCCTTTCCCCTCACTTCCTCTTGTATGTACTTTTGTATAACTCTGAGGGTCTCCTTCCATTTCCATGCAATTTCCCTTCTCTCTCCCTTTCCCTCCCACCTCTCATCCCTGTTTAATGTTAATCTTCTTCTCATGCT
>NW_025999992.1:1657553-1741352 GCF_001458135.2 Marmota marmota marmota
GGGGGGCGGCTCTGCCTCTCAGCAGGCCGCTGCTCCTCTTCTTCAGGTGGGTTGCAGGCCCGCCTACCTTGCAGGAGTGATTGGAAGCTCTCTATTTATTGCTTCTCTAAAAGAATTTGTTCATTTTTCTAAGGCTTTAAAAGGATATTGTCTTTGTCTTTGATTTTCAGCAGTTTTAGTATGATGCAATGAAATAGGGAGTTTCATTTGTTAAATCATTTGGGGGATTGAAAGTCTTTTAGTCTTTGTGACTTACACTTTTCATCAGTTTTGGAAAAATTTCCATCATTATCTCTTCTAATAAAGCTTCTACCTACTTCTTTCTTCTCACTTGATGAGGCAATTATTTATATACTAGATCTTGTTTTACCCCCTATGTGTCTTAACCTCTTTTTGTAATTTACTTCCACTGTCTCTCTATAATTTATTCTTGAGCATTTTCTTCTGATCTGTTTTCTACCTTACCATGTCTCTCTTCAGCTGTATCTAATCTGTGGGTAAGCCTATATACTAATTTCTTAATTTTGAGTGCTATATTTTTCATTTCTACAACTTCCTTTTAAAAAAATTTTCCACTTATGTGACTAGATTTAAAGAACATCTTTTATCTCCTTGTACACATTGAGGATAGCTATTTAAAATTCTGTGCCTTATACCTTATTTTTTGGAATCTAAAGGATCTGTTTCCATTTTGTTGTATTCTTGTTATTTTCCCCAATATTCTTGGTTATTTTAATTTTAATGACAAACATAATATATGAAACATGGTAGAGTAATTGGAAGTACAATGGTTTTCTCTTCTTATGAAAAAGATGAATGAACATAACCTTAGTATGTTCTGCATGGTTAGAATCACCAGAGAGTTTTAAAAATTACTGCTGTCCATGCTGAAAACTCAAGGATTCGGACTTCCTTAGTCAAGAGTTAGGCCTGGACATCAATTTTCTGTGATTATTCTCCTAGTGATTCTAATGAACTCCAGGCTTGAGACCTACCCTAACATGAAACACAACAAAGATAGTACAAAAGGAAAAATAACAGTTCAGTTAGTAAGTGACATAAAGGACACTATTAACATAGCTGCAAAAATATTCATATACAGAATGCACTATTATAAAAAATTACAAACTTTGACTAAATAGACCATTCTAGAAGCAAACATACAGATGATTTCCTCACAGAATGTTTGTGAGCACAGTTTATTGCATTACATTTGCTATGGCGAAAGCCGCAGGCACATAGCAATAGATGCTGGAATTTTTAAAACCACACAAAACATTTTAACAGGAATGGAAGGAGTAACTGAGATGTATTGAAGTGTGTTTGGTGCTCTTTCTTTCCTTCTGAGGTGTCTGGCTGGTGGTGCTCCGGGTCTCTCTGAGTGGAAGTGGGTGAGCTGTTTGGTTAGGGGGCTGGAGAGGTAGTGCTGCCCCTCTGCAGTCAAGGTGTGGAGAGTGGGTGGGAGCCCCATGTGCTCTTCCTCCACCGTGGGGACATTTTGGGTGTCCTTATGCCTCTCCTGGGGAGCAGCAAGCCTGGAGGTTTGTTGAGAACCACAGCTGGCTGTGAGAGAAAAAGTAGTGTGTTAAGCCACTGGGATTTGGGAGCGGCTTGACACTGTGCATAGCCTGCCTTGACCAGGCCTTGTGGGAGAACTTCTGCAGTGGACCAGATGGCTGAGACTTTGCAGCTCATGTGGTGTCTGTCATGATAGCTCCACACTCCCATAGTAGCAGAAAGCACCTGCAAGTCACAGGTAGGTAAATGTGCATGCCTGTGTTTCAATAAAGTTTTATTAACAAAAGTGCATGGTAGATTGGGCTCATGGGCCATTATATGCTGAGCTCTTGACTAATACTTTTGCCTACTCATATCTTATTGCAAATATAATTCTATAATATAAAATCCTAAATCCATTTAAATTAAAAACAGGAATAAGTAGGGCTGACCATGATGGCTAGTTAATAACAGTATTTTAGAGGGTCTGGTGAGTGAATGCAAGCAGTTGAAGTAAGTAAAATTTTGTAAAATTTTAGTAAACTAAAATTTTGTTTGGTGATTATGTACCCAGAAGAATCCAAGAAACACTAGTAGAAGTGGTTAGGATTTGAGGGCAATTTGCAATTTGGTAAGATGAATCAGTTAGATAGGTTTACTGTACAAAAACCAATAGTTTTAGTTTATGTGGGTAAAGCTGTCATGTATCCCAAATAACACGGGAAGCAAAGTGTTCGTCACAGCTGTGAAAACCACACAGTGGCTAGGGGCAAGTTAATAAGAAAGCTGTAGTATTTTATGAAGGAGGCATTCCCTGATGGGAGGATTTAAGGTCACAAGAATTCAGTTTTTCCAAAATTATATTTAGAAAACAAAGTGAGAATACCCAAGAAAAATCTGAAAAAAAAAGTAAAAAGTAAAAGGGGGGTATATATGGCTTGACTCACTCAGATATTAGAATGCACAAAACCCAACAAAATAAAAAATCACGGTGCTGGGCTAGGATGGAGCAGGAAACACGAATGTGGAGAAGAAAACCAAAGGGCACAACCACCTGCCACCCAGAGCTGTTTCTAGGAAGGTCCCCGAGGTCGCAGTGTGCACTCTGTGATCTAGCGGCTGTCCTGGGCACAGTGCTCACAGCGTGGGCTTCGAGGGGAGCCCAAGGAGGTCTTTCAAACTGCTAATGGTGTTAGGATGGCAGAGTTTAGGTGAATGTTTCTTGCTTCCTGGTCGCCTTTGGGTGTATTAGCATATTGACCATGTGTTCTTCACCAAATGGGAGAAAATAAAACTTCTAGAATTATAAACACAAAAAGTAGCAATGAGACAAAAGAAATGAAGCCGTAAGACGCCACACTTAGGGCGCTGGTGCCTGGGCTCCCTGATGGCAGGAGTCACCAAGGAGCCAGCTTGGCTCTCCTGCGAGGCCTCGAGGTGCGGGTCCTGCAGCAGGTGTCTTCCCGGGTAAGACGTTGTGGGCACTGGAGAGACGCCCTCGTGGGGGCTCCTGGCAAGGGACAAAAGCCAGAGGCCGGCATGGAGCTCACAGGACCCCAGAAGCACTTGCTCCTGTGAGAACGGGCAGCTGGAGACCCCACCTTTTTGTCTTTCAGAGGGGGATTGTTGACAAGTGCTAATCCCCAGGTCTCCACATTTCCAATTTTAAAAACTTGAAAAAGGACTGGATGACTCCAAGAACGACTCTTGTAGTTCTGGAGCATTGGCTGTGACTCTGTCACCACTGTCATTATGTGGCCTGGTGACGGGTGCATTTGTCCACCTAAAGGGGACAGAGAGGCCATCCCCTGCCTTGTGGCTATCAGAGCTCTTGCCATAGGATTCAATTCCTTAGGCGTTTGTGGAGGGCTGTGAGCTCAGACCTGTGTCCTCACTGCCTTCTCAGCTGTGGTCCAGCAACTTACTAGAGGCACGATTTTGTCCCTTAATGGAAATTTCTGTCAGTCTGATTGCAGTGGCTTTATAAGAAGGGACAGAGACCAGAGGTTACAGATGTGATGCCCTGTGCCATCTTGAGACTGCCTGAGAAAAGGTCACCACCAGATGTGGCCCCTTGACCTTGCACCTCCAGAAGGTGAACCAAAACAAGACTTTTCTCTTTATAAGGTTAATTTGCCTCAGGTGTTTCATTTCTGGATGGGAATTGGAGGAGGGCAGTTCTCTTCACTGAGAATGCAGAGTAGCCCCAGCTGGCAGACCTGGGGGCAGGGCCTGTGGGTAAGATGTGTCCTTAGGCCACTGCCTGCTCTGAGGCTCAGATCTCAGCAGCCACTGGCCAGGGCTGGTGGCCAATGAACTCAGCTTTTGTTAAGTCTGCATCTGATCCCATAGTGACTGCCCAGTACATCTACCCAGGTGCTTTTGTGAGAGAACTTATGAGGTTGTTCAGCACAGAAGAAGCATGTGTTAAAAGGTTTTGAAACTTCTGGGGTCCCTAAGGCCGTCTTCCTGATGTCATCAAATGCCACCGCCGTTTCTTGATTTTTACAGTGGTATGCCTGCTTAACTGAAACCCACCACTCAATCCCACCACTCCTCAGTCGGCTGAGCTCTGTGCTCAGCACCAGGCTGGGGGCTTCTGAGACCACAGAAGATGGCCTCGACCTCGACAGATGCTTCCGCCCGGAAGTTAATGAAAAACAGTGAAAGGCTCATCACCACTTTGAAGAATTCCCTTCTTAGGAACTTGTCCAGTTCATTGGCAGAAGTACGTTCAGGTAGACAGTGTCGTGATTGGAGGGGAGATAGGAGATGGTGAGGACGCGGGCTCCTCCCCAGGACAAGCTCAGCTGGCACGCTGTGGGAAGTAATTTATGCTTTCCTCAACTCTGTCCCTGTTCCCACCGCAAATTCTGGCTGCTCATTTAGTCTGATGAAAGTGTCGTTTTTGCTCTAAAACGCCCAGATGTGTGGCATGATATTAAATGAATAGGTTGCTGGTCTCTGCAATTGCTCCTATGCCCAGCATTCAGGATCCAAGGCACAGGAAATGCCTGAAAGATTTGCAGAGCCCGTGACCAGAGGCGCAGGCACAGGGAGAAGTGGAAATCCCAGCCGGCCCTGGAGGGGCAGGCAAGCCTACAGTCAAGGACAGAGACAACCACATGAAAGGGGACTTGCCTCTGGCCTTCCCTTTTTGAGCACACTGTGAGTCTGTTTGTTAAATGCAACTGTCATGTGAGGGCTCCTGTGATTTGATTTCCTGATATCTGCATTAATTCACAGGCCTTTGAAAGCTGGGGTGTTGTGGGCACCTGGTGGGGGAGCGCTGTGCTTTTCCTTTGGAAAGAGCAGGGCAAAGTCCACCTGTGTTCCTGAGGCGTAGTGGTGGTCAGGGCTCCTCCCCTGGGGGGCTGTGCGCCCGGGCTTAGGAGAAGGCTTGACATCAGGTTTCCTGATTACTTTTAGACTCAGTTCCACAAAGACCCCAAGTGCTGGGTGCAGTTGACCTGCTGTGTCACCAAGGTCTGCACCTTCCATTCTACCAACTGCTGGATGAGATTATCACATGGAGAGGCGCACACTTTCTTGACACAGTGTAACATCTGTTTCCACGACCTTCACATTGTATTGGGTGCTGTGGGCCCCGGGAGAAGGTCAGTGAGGTAGGTTATGGGCAGATGCTGCAGGGCTTCACACGGGGGCTCAAGCTTCCCTGGACTTGGGTACCTGCTGCGGACCCAGAACCAGGGCTCTTTGGATCCCGAGGGACGACTACATTCTGTTTTTCAGATGCGGAATAGGAGGCGCAGGGATGCTGTGTCACCTGCCCAAGGTGCCCACCTGCCAGTGTGTGGCCACGTCTTTCTGCCCAGGAGGCTGTGGGCCTTGCAGGACTCTCCTTTAGCACTGGGCAGAGAGCAGAGGCCACTCAGGATGGTTTTGGATCAGGCCCTGCGGACCAGGCTCCAGGTCCACCCACCTGCAGACCCCACAGCCGGCCGGCTCAGAATCTCTGCGCACGCAGGTGAGTGAAGCTTTCCAGCAAAAGCAGTCTGTAAGGACTGGGAAAGGAGACTGCTCCTTTAATGCTCTGACAACCGCACACTGTCCCCAGATCTCAATTGATCAGGGGAACGTGTCACCAGTGAGGAGAAAGAGCACCAGAAACTGACCACGGGAAGAGGGGACCCACAAACTTCTGGACACAGATCTTAAAATGACCATCTTTAAGGAGCTAAGTGAACTGCAAAAGAGCAAGATGGAAAGGGAAATCAACTCAGGAAAACCAAACATGGCTCAACAGGAAGTTCACAAAAAGAACCAGACAGCAAGAATGAGGCTGGCCGAGGAGCACAGGATGGGATGGGACATTAACAGCGCCCTGTATCAGCAGCCTCAATGGAACAGAAGAGCGAATCGGGGACCAGGAGACAGACCCTCTGAATTCACCCAGTTGGGGACAAGGGAAGGAGGAGGAAAGAGCACAGAGACCTCCGGGCTCACGAGACCCCACCCAGCACTAGCCGCATGTGGTGGGAGTCCCAGGAGCAGGGACAGGCAGGGACAAAGCGCTGGCAGGAGACCTCGAGTCTGGACACGGGCACGGAGGGTGGACCTATGTGGCCTGAAGAGCCTGGATGCATGTTCTGATGACATCCTCCAAGGACAGAGAGAGAGATCATGAACATGGTCAGAGCAGGTGACTCCTCATGACAGGGCAGACCCGTAAATCCAGCAGCGGGTTCCTAGCAGAGACCCTGTAGGCCCTGAAAGGAAGGACCACCATCAAGAAAACTGTGACTGGCCAAGGGGCTGCTCAGAAATGGAGACATCGAGACTTCCCCAGCCAAAGTCCCAGGGAGTCCATTACCACGAGGCCAGCCTTGCCAGAAGTGCTCAGGGACGCTCTTCAGGTTGAGATGAAAGGACACTGGTGACGAGCAGACCTAAGATGGCTGGGAATGCAGCACACAGCAGGCCCTGCTGACCGGCTGCTTCCTTCCATATTCCAGTCTCCTGTGGTCAACAACAGCATGAAAATATGAGATGGAAAGTTCCAGGAGGAGAGAAGTAGGAAACTTAAATCACAGGGCACGCGGGGTAGCTGACGACATCTTGCCCATCCTGCTCCGGCTGTGATTGTCCCTCTGTACGCATTTCATGCCGTGATTACAGCCTGCCCACTGGTCACCTGGGGCCATTGCCATTACTCATCAAGGGTCCAGGTGTGGCTCTGCCTGTCTTCAGGTAACCCTGCTTTGACTCAATAGTGGTCCCCAAGACAAGGCAGTGAAGCCGGCAATTCAGCTACGTCAAAGGGGCACCCTGACGGGCTCCCTTGAAGAGCAAAGGGGACATCAGTAAGGACAGACGAAGCCCTGTGCGGAGTCCCCAGATCCACAGCGAGGACCCATCTCCTGCCGTGGAAGCAGGAGGAGGCAGAGAGACTCGCGCTACTTTTACTCTTGCACCTCACACTGCAGAGGTGTGGCCGCAGCATGTGGTCAGGGTCCAGCCATTTGCTTTATCTCTTCTCACAAGTGGACACCGTGTCATCTCAGGCCGTCCCAAGAGGACGGTGAGCACGGTACAGTAAGATGTCAGGGTGACAGAGACACAGGGGAGGGGTGGACGGGCCGCACACAGCTCTCGCTGCAGGATACTGTTAAGAAGGCTCTACTTTACTTATTGTTAACCTCTCACTGTGCCTATTTATGAGCTAAATTTTTTGCGAGACAGATGCATAGGGAAAACCAGTTCTGACTGTGGTTTCAAACATCTGCGGAGAGTTTAGAACAGATCCTCCATGGGTCAGATTGAGGGTGACGGTTCTTACACAAACCACCTTCAACGCCACTAGGAAAGCTAAGAGGCAAACTATTAAAATGACCTACAGTTGTAAGGATTTCTTAATTGCTATGCAGTATATAAACATGTAAAGTGTGACACCAATGGCATAAAGTGTGAGTAAGAAGTAAAAATGTACAGGTTTTGTATGTGACTGTTGCTAGGTTGCTGTAAGCTTAGACTCTTACAGCTATGGTGTGTTTTATAGAGTCTCATGGTAACTACAAAGACAAATCTCTATGGGTACATAAAAGATAAAAAAGGAATCAGAGCTACCACTACCCACCCCCCAAAAAAAATCAGCAAAAAAGGGGAAAAAAGGAACATAAAAACTATGGAAGAATTTTAAAGGTTAACAAAGTGGCAACAGGAAGTAATTACCACTGGGCACCTGAAGTGTAAAGTCAGTATATCCTCCAACAAGACAGGGAGTGGCCGATGGGTTTTAGGACAAGATCCAAGAGCCTGCTGTGCTCAAGAGGCTCCCTGAGCTTTAGGGCCACACAGGCTGGCACAGCAGCCGCCACCTGACAGGTGCAGGGTCTTCCGCCTCCGAGCCTGGGCCTCTCTTCCTCTCTTTTTCTCTCGTCTGCTTCCCTGGTGTGGAGTGTCCTGGTCCCCAAGGGGACGTCCCTCCTGCATCAGGTCGTCTTTCCCAGCTTGCTGTTTGTATTTTTCTTGTGACACTGTAACTATTTTAGCTCTCTGTAGGTTTCCCTGAGGGCAGCAATGGTGACTTCTCAGCCTTTGGAGGCTGTAGTGTCTTGTAGGTATCAGGCCCAGGTGGACGTTAAATTGAGTTGAATTTCTATTAAGTGACGATTCACCTGAGAGCCACGTTTCTTTAGCCACGTGAGACAGGCTTGGCCTGTTATTCCAGGATGCACAGCCGCACCAACTAGCCAACCAGACCCTGCCAGGATCTACAAAACCTGCTGCCCAGGATGCCCTGGATGCAAGGCCCTGTCCCTAAAGTACCTAGGAGGGAGGTACCAGGACCCGGGAGGAGCTCTGGCTTTGGCGCCCTAAGGTGGGACAGCACCCCAGGGGCTGGTGTGTGGGAGCCCAGGATCTCCACATTCGTTGCGTCTTATCCCTTCTAACTGTGACACAAGGCAGGTGTCCGTTGCCACCAAGACACCAGAGCTAGTACTGCGCTGGTGAGGTGCCTGTCCAAGACACCACCATCGTCCTGGGCACCTGGTGGGACCCAAGCTGGCGGGCAACTGAGTGCACTCCCCACGCTGACTGCCTTTAATTTCTCTTTCCATTCTCAACATTTCAACCTGAGAGTTTTGGGGGTTAGAGAACTTGCTCTGTCCTCTTGGGTCTCAGGGCGACACGGATGTTGAAGATGGTGACCCAGGAGGTTGGTGGCAGTGTTGAGGACAAGGTGGGCATGGCAGCAGCCTTCTTGGATGCCACGTTTCTGCCCTCTACTCTGGTCCCATTTCCTCAGGACGTCCTGCAGTGGTCCCAGGGGCAGCTGGGTCAGTAAGTGGCCATGTGCTAACACAGAGGCACCAGAACCCCAGGACCCTCCGCCCCTTAGATGAATCTTTGTGCTCCTTCTGAGTCTTATTTTTAGAAGTGTTGTGGGGTGGAGCATCTACAAATGTGCATTTCAATCCACAGCTCAGGGTTAGTGGCTACCTGGCAGATGGCCTGTGAGGATCGTGTGCATCGAACATGCTGGAATCCTCCTTGCAGCACTTGTTGCTGGGGCGGGTGGTGAGGAGGGGCCTCCCAGGCAGGTGTGACAGGCCTGCAGTTTCCTGGTTCATGAGAGAGAAATGTACTTTCATGTTTCTGCAGCCACATCCTGCTGTCTGGCCTCCCGGGAAATCAAAGAGACTCATGCCTGGAGAGGAGAGGCTGGACATGACCCTGACTCAGCTGCTGGGTGAAGTGGGCGCATCCCCAAGTCCTCCCTACTGAAGAGGCACGTGATGTCGCCATAGGCCGTGGGATCTGGTAAATGGCCCTCCTGTACTTTCCTCCCATCTGCGGACTTCAAAGGACCCGAAAATCAGAATTTCATGCCTCACTCTTATTTCTTGGTTGCTAAATGCTGTGGCCACTTGTCCACTCTCAAATCCCCAGGGCTCGAGACTGGGTTCAGAGTCAAACCGCTTCCTCAGAACCCGCTTTCTCTTTGTGCCCACGGGTTGGACAGTGACCTTCCTCACTTCATGGGATGCCGAGATGCAGGGAGCACTGCAGGTGTGGACTCCACTGCAGGGGCCACACGCATCGCTGCTGGTGCCCCCACAGGCAGGGCACAGGAGCTCACCAAAAAGGCAGTAGCGGTGCGTCTGCCATTTCCATTTTATGAAGTTCCAGTGTGTGTCCGACAGAGCTGGGCCGTCCTGTGTTCTTCCAAGGTCCTGGCTGCTCCACGGCCGTCAGTCACTGGGCACAGTCCAGTGGACCAAGTGTCCAGCCCCACGTTCATCTGGCACATGAGGCAAGCTGATGGGGGCCCCAGACCTCAGTTCTTTGTTTGGGAACAGGTGAGAAGGAGGCTGCTGTCCACGCTGCCCACGGTGGACACGGATTTGACTGTGGTTGTCAGTGTTTGTAAGGTGACTGCTGATGGGCAGAGCTCCGCCTCTGCCATCCCTTTCACCCTCTGACCCCTGGAGACCAACTGTACTCTTACTTTTCCCTTCTACAGGCGAAGCAGCCACAGCACTGGAGAGGTTGAGCCTGTTTCTCATAGTAAGAGAGTGAGTCAGGGGCAGGCTCCAGCCGGGTGTGCAGACTCGAGGTCCTGGTTCCTCAGGCACAGTCCCCTGTGGCCCAGGAATGTCTAGGATGAACCCCGGGGCTGTTCAGAATCAGAGGTCATTGGCCTTCCCAGTTACTCTTGCTCAGGTACTGCCTTGGCACGGACTCCCTCCTGCTCCTTACCCTGTGCGTCCTTCTTCCTCATCACATTTCTCATTACCTGGTGCTCCTGAAAAGGAACTTTGGGGATTATGATCCTCTCCATTTTTTCACCTCTCTACTCTCCAAAGAACATTAAACAGATTAGCAGTTTTGGGAAAAAAAATCACACAAAGTGATCAAGGCTCCGTCTTGAAGCATATATAGAACATCTTCAGCCTTGCAGGTCTCGGGTGTCTTTCCATCCACCATGCATCCGACCCAAGCATGCACGCGCTCAGAATCCACTTGTGCCCTCACACAAACACACACGCATGCTCACACCATCCACCATGCATGCTCTCAAGATCCACCTATGCATCAACACAAACACCCATGTGCACCAACCACGCAAGCCTGAATGCACTGTGCAATCCTGACTGCACATCTACAATGGGCCAGGCCCTCCGAGGCATCAAGCAGGACCTACAGGACCTTCCTTCGAGGACCTCTCCTTACTGGAGGACACTGAGGAGTGAGTGGACAAGCTCAGTGTCCTGTGAGAAGTGCTCTGCTGGGGGCGTCGGGCTGATCCAGCCTGGGTGATGCTTGCTGCTTGTCCTTGAGCCCTTGCTCAGATCCCAGCTTCCCGCCGAGTATTCTACCAAGGCTCACTTCCCACCAAGGGACATCACTGTCTGCTGCCTCGGGTGCTGTTGTACTTCTGTGCTCCCGATCACCTCTGGCACACATGTCCTGTGCTCTGCTGGCTGGGGCAGGTGACGCAGCCGGCTTGAGGTTTGGTGCTGGGACCAGGAGTACGGAGGAGCATGGAGGGCAAGGGGCGGCGGGTGCATGGGGTGTCCTGTCTGTCCTCTGGACTGGGCTGGCTCTCGGGGAGGAAGCTAAGGGAGATCTGTGGGATGTGGGCGGTGGTTCTCCCCATTTCTGTCAGACGCCACACTCCTCGGCACAGTAAGGGCTGGTGTCTGAAGCCATGGGAGACACACCTGGACCAGAAGGGATGTGAGCAGCTCCCAGGTGGGTGCTTCAAGGTTATTGGTGGGTATGCTTGGGAGCCCCAGGGGACAGAGGCTCTGGGATGCAGCCGCCGGTCTGGCTGTGGGCAGAAGGTTTCCTCGGGTGCTCCCAGGGTCCTCGGGGGCACACAGAGGGGGCCGAGGCCAGGCGGTCTGCTATGCGCCCCGTGTGCTCCTGTGTGTCCGCCGCATTGGGGACTGTGCTCTGGGCCCATCCTTTGTGGGCCAGCCCCATGCTGCCCAGGCACATGGGGCTCAGAGATGGTGTATCCGGGGATTGCTCTCTGCTGCAGAAGTGCTGTGGGATCTGAGCTCAGAACGTGGCTTCGCCCTTGTCCTGTTCTTGTGGCCACCACACCCTGGCTCACAGGTGTGCTCCCACTGAAGCCCCCCTTCCCTCCCCACCACCCGACATTCCAGCTCCCACCACCCGCGAGGGCCCAGTGGAAAAGTGGGCTCCCGACCCTCCTCTCCATTGTGCTGGCCTCCTCTCATCGAGGTCCAGAGAACGCTGGCCTGGCTTCTCTGAGGGCACTTTTCACTTTCCCACCTTTGGCTGAAGTCATTTCCTGTGGGACCCTCTGGCTTTAGCCTGTAGCTGCAGGGACCACGTGGGGTTTGCCCAGTGCCCGGCACCCTACCCTGCTCAGGAAGGGGCCACCTTCCCGAGCTCTCCCAGCCAGGACTCCCTCCAGAGGAGGCGAGTTTGCAGCCCAGCTGCCTGGGGGAGTGTTCCTGCCCACCTGGAGCCCTCCCTGGAGGTCATGTGCCTCCTGGCACAAACACCTCTGAAGTTACACTTGAAGTCTTTCAGCTGGTTAAGGCAGACTCAGCCCTTCCCGACCTTATCTGTAGGCACTTCCTCATAAAAGAACAAACCCAATATTTTGAGTGACATCATGACTGACAAGAGCTGCAAAGGAAAACCAAGGACACAGCAGGCTCAGTGCTCCGCCTCAGAACCGCTGAGTGTGTAAAACAAACAACCCACCAAGGTAAACACAGCGCCAGGCTGGTCGTGTGGTTCCTGTTCTCGAGGCTGGAGGTGCTCTCTGCCACGCTGCCTGCTGCTTGCTCAGTCTCCCCCAGAAGACTGGGGGGTTTCTCCAGCCGACCCGGGCACCATTATCAATCGGGCACATGATCCTGCAGCTCCTCCCAGCTCGCCCAGGTGCTCAGAGCCAACAGGAAAACATCCTGCCAATCTGCCCAGGAGATTCCCTGGCACAACAGCTCCCAAATTCCACTGGATCAATGTGATAGAAATCTCCCTGCACCCAGGATTGCTGCAGCCCAGGCTGCACCCACTGAGAATTGCACTCTATGTAGTTAAAATGCCAAAATCCCTGCAGAGCTGTGTGGTTGGGCTTTTTGGTTCTCAGAACAGTCTTTGAGGCAGCTGGGGAAAGTGCCAAATGCAGTATAATTAGAGTTCTTTAAGCAGCATGGAGATTCCCCAGAAAACTTGGAATGGGACCACTATTTGACCCAGTCATCCCACTCCTCAGCATATACCGAAAGGACTTAAACCAGCATGCCACAGTGATGCAGCTACACCAATGTTTATAGCAGCTCAATTTACAATAGCTAAGCCATGGAAACAGTCTAGGTGACCTTCAACAGATGAATGGATACAGAAAATGTGGTACATATACACAATGGAATATTACTCAGCCATTAAAGAAGAATGAAATTATGGCATTTTCTGGTAAATGGATGGAATTGGAGACTATAAGACTATCATCCTAAGTGAAATTAGTCAATCCCAAAAAACCAAAGGCCGAATGTTCTCTCCGATATGCGGATGCTGACTCACAATAGGTAGGGAGTGGGGGTGGGGGGTGGGAGAAGGGGAAGTTCATGGGGTTGGACAGGGTGGAGTGGGGGGAAAGGAAGAGGGATGGGAATGGTAAAGACAGTGGAATGGATTGGACGTCACTTTCCTGGGCTCATATATGAATACACGACCAGTGTAACTCCACATCACGTACAACTGCAAGAATGGGAAGTTATATTCCACGTCTGAATGATATCTAAAATGCACTCTACTGTCATGTATACCTAAAAAGAACAAATTAAAAAATAATCAGAGTTCTTTGGTGGCAAGCAACAGAAACTGATTTGGGCTAACTTGGACAAAGAGTGGATTTACTGGGGGATACAGAGGGCTCCTCGGATGAGCTGAAGAATCAGGATGAGATGCATTTTCTCACCGTGTCCGTCCTTGGGACCCATCACAAGAGTCAAGGATTTGGGAGAATTCTCCGAGGCCTGGTGTGGGTGGGCACCCTGGCTCTGGCAGGACAGGGTCTCCGATGACAGAGGCTGCCAAGGTGGTAAGCGGGGGAGGGTGCATGGGCCAGAAGCTGAGGGAGGACATCCCTCAAGGTGGATCTGACATGTTCTTACCAGAGGAGAGTCACGGAGGTTGTGAGTCAGAAACAACGGGTACCGTCTTCCCATTTGCAGATAAGGACACTGGGATGCCCAGAAGTCCAGTTTATCTGCCTGGAGAGCCACACAGTTCAGGACAAGCCGGAGTGCATGGGGGACACCCCGCCGTGCAGAGATGAAGACCCTCTGGACTTCGGCTCCGTGCTCACCCAAGATTACACTGAGCTCCTTTGTGATCCCAGGACGACCACTCAACCAAGCGACAGGGATCCAGCGAGCCACACCCTGGCCGCCTGTCCCCTTCCACTCACTGTGGAAACCACGGGAGCAGCAGGACGCCCGGACACACCCGCCGTCCAGCTGCCCGCTCGGCACTCCCTCTCCTTTCCACTCGTGTTCAGCACAGAGTCCTCGTCACAGGGCTCCATCTCTGGTCCCTGCGCCCTCCCCCCTCCTCTGCGTGGCTCCCGGGCTGGCACCTTCTGCTGGCTTTGGTTTCTGTGGTGCAAAGAGCCAACCACCAACAGAAGGCCGTGTGGTTTGGGGCCGGTGGGTCCTTGTAAGTTATCCCAGAGGGAATTATGTGTCGTGGGAGGATATAGCCGTCCATGGGCTCTTTGATGACAGCACAGTCCAGCTGAGGCTTCTCCCAGGTCTCCCTTCGGTTTGAGGCCCGGGGTGGGCAGCAGCAGATGGATGTGGGGAGACCCAGGCCTTCCATCACATGGTCAAGCAGCCGTGAGCACAGAACGCCCATCTGCCCTTCCCGATCCCAACAGCACTGAAGAGGTCAAAGCCAATGTGGCTCCCAGCAGGTGGCTGCAGGCTGAGTGTCAGGGGCTTGGCCCCACGATCCCCCAGTGCAGGCCAAGATCCAGGGGTAAAGTGGCACAGTATGTGCCCATGAGCAGAGTGTCCTCTCCACAGGGTCACTCTCCCCTGGGTCACTGAGGATGCCAACTACAGTGTACATGCCATGCAAGTCGTGTATTTTTAAGGGAATAAGGATAGGAAAAATGTTCCCACATGTTCAGTATGGGTGCAGTTTTTCCCCCAAATACTTGTGACTTGTGGCAGGGGTCCAGGGACGAGGATTTTGTGGGCATGAGGGCCAGCTGCACAGCTCTGAAGGAAAAGACGTCAGGGCTCGTGTCCAGAGGGCATCAGGGTGCACCGGCAGCTACACGGACCCTTTCCTTGTGTTCTGCTGGCCCTGCCTGTGGCCAGGCTGAGCACCTGGGATCTGAGCGGAGCCGGGTGGAATTTAGGCCTCACCTGGCACCTCTGACTCCCCTGTGCCTGGGTCAGGTCCCTGCCCCCTTAGCTGGCTCTCCAGCGGTGACAGGGCCCGGGCAGCTGGCATCGGGGGCTGTGGACTCCGAGGGGCGTCCTGGTGCCTGCTTGCTTTCTGGCCCATGTGGGGGAGTGGCCCTTGTGGGCAGGCTCTCCCAGTTCCTGGCCTGGACTTCAGACAAAAGGCTTTGGGACTCTGCCCAGGGGACGTGGAGAGATTATTCTGATTCATGGACAATCCGATGTTTTTAGGGCCTGAGGCTGCATTTATGGCCCAGTTCTTAGAAAGAAGCTTGGGGACTGTCCAGTGGGCAGCAGGGACCAGCAGGAGGGGTGCTGCACGTCCCCAGGAGACTGCAACGCTGGGGAGGTCAGGTGGGACTTCATCTCTTGCTGTCCTCAGGGAGGCGGAGGGCCCTGGACACTGGAAGGATGCTCTGCTCGGGTGTGATGTGGTCTGAGTGTCCCTGAAGTGTCCCTTGTTGAAATTCACCCCTGTGATATATTAGCAGGGTGGACGCTTCAGCCACCTCTTGCTCAGAGCTGGTCAGGGTGAGAGGAATTGGTGGGGTGCAGCCAACACCGTCCTGTTGCCAGCGACCTCTGAGAGGGAGGGAGACATGGGGTGATGCAAGTGACCTGAGACTTCCATTCTGCCTTTGCCAGAGTTTGGATGTGGTTTTTGCTCCCAAACTCACGTTGGAATTTACTTGTCAAAGTAATAGTGCTCAATGGTGGGAGCATGGAGAGGTGACAGGGCCCCGGGCTCCACCCTCCTGAGGGGATCTGAGCCATGGCTGTGAGAGTGGGTCAGTTGTCAGGAGAGTGGGTGGCCATATAGTGAGCTGACCCCTCTGGCCTCTCCCTCTCTCTGCATGCCTCTGCTGCTGTTCCTCTTCTCTGCCTGTTCTGGAGTGGCACGAGGAGGCCGGCACCAGAACAGCTGAGCAGCTACTGGCACTATGCTCTTTGACGTCCAGAACCGTGAGCCAAAATAAATTTCTTTTCTTCATAAATTACTCAGGGTCGTGTATTTTGTTATAGTACCAGAAAACAGACCAAGACTTCCTCTCTCCAGAGCTCTGTCTTGCTGGCTGTTTCCTCCTCTAGGACCTGCAGACATCCGACTGATCATGTTCAGCACTGAGCTGGGCTTCTGTGCCTGTATTTTCCATGCTCTCAAACCGCACGTTCTGACTGACATGCTCCACGTGCTCTGTTTTCTGCCTGGAATCCCATGGGTGCTGCAGGTGCAGAGAGGCAAACTCTCTTCTGATTGCCACCCACTGTTCTTGAACCACGAAAATGCTGTATGCGCAGCATGGGGAGGTGGAGCAGCAGTGGCTGCTGGCCCTGGGGGCAGGAAGAAGAAACAGAACGGCAGAGGTGACAGGAAGCAAAGGGCCACACATGGTGCGAAGAGCTGTAGAAAACAGGCTGGTCTCCGAGGCTGGGCAGTCAGGTCCTCCCGCCACTGCCTGGTGGTCACATGCCCAGCTGTCCTCCCTGTCTGACCTCCCAGAAGCACTGAAGCTCTCTCTGACTTCCGGGAGGTCCCTCCAAGCCATCCCTCCCCAAGCCTGGGCCAACACTGGGGGGAGAAGTCAAATGCGTGACGGAAAGCCTAAAAGCTTTGTCAATAATCGTGCATTAAAGCCACCCACAGAACGCATGGTCTACAAGTGTTTGCAGTGCTAACAGAGACAGGATGTGACTGATGGTAAAATAAATCCTGAACATGGAAAACCACTGAACAAGTGATTCATCTAAAAATATTTCAGATGACTTAAACATTTACAATTCATTTTGGACTTCTGGATGGGTAAATACCCAAAGATAGGCAAATAAACCTTAAGCCCGTTTCAGGGTGGAATGGCTGAGGTGGAAAGCGAAGACCCTCTGTTGGTAAAATCATGACAATCGTAGGAAGGGACGAATGCAGTCCGGCAGCCAGAGTGAAGGCAGGTGCTGGGGACGGATTTCAGGACCGATGGTCATGTTCACACGTGCTGGGCAAACAGGATTTTATAGAGTGTGTCCTTATAAACATGTGCGAAGGCTCGTCGGGGCTGCAAAGTTGTCTCAGTAGCATCACTGGATTCTGGGACAAGTGTCCCGAGCACTGTGGTGGGTGAAGCAGACACTCAAGTGGCCTTTGTCCACAGAGGATGAGTTGACTCGGATTCCTGTGCTGCCAGTGACCACATGCACGAAAATGTGTCATTTGGAGGTTAACCCTGCTCACCAGTGGTCCTTTTCTAGCCTAGATCCTCTTTCCAATCGGAAGCTCTCAGTGTGGGTGGGTGAGAAGCACCATTGGCCTAGCGTGCTCTGCATAAGTCGCTCACGTCTTCTGAGCACATGTGACACGGTTATGCAGGAAGATCTTTTAAGTTTTTAATCGACCCACAGCAGTTTATGTGTTTATGTGCTATGCTGGGTAGTTAGCATGTCCATGACCTCAAACACTCATTTATTAGGTTGGGAGCTTACCGTGTGCGAAAGTGGTTAGAGGAGTAGTGAGCCTAGTGTTCGACAGTGCAGTAGAGACACTGTGATTTACAGTAATTTATTGTGTGTTTCAAAATATCTGGAAGAGAAGATTTTGAGGATTCTCAACACGGTTCTATTTTACCAAGAGTCTCCAGGAATCCTGTGGGTGGCCAGCATTGGGGAGGGAGCGTGTGAGGGGAGGAAGGAAGTGGGTCAGGTCAGTGGGGGAACTGCAGGAGGGACTGCCTGGCCTGGCCCTCCTAGAGCAGGGAAAGGGAGGGGACACCTGCGTTTGCTGAGTGCAGGGCACACGCTGTTCCCAGCAAACACACCCAGCGCTCTCCTGGTCTGGCATGAAGGCTCTTCACGGGGAGAGCTTTTCCTGTCCTCCTCGCCGGTGAATGAGAAAACAGCTGGGAGAAGTGAATAATCTTTGCTATCGTTGCAAAACGGTGAAGGGGCCAAGCGGATCCCTGTGTGTTACCTGTGGCGCTAGAACTAGAAGAGGCGTTTTCATCAGGAGGCTGGGAAGGATCTTCACTCTCGAAAGCACAGGACGATTCTAGATGGAATGTAAGAGGATGGGGTTGGGCATCAGGTCTGAAAAGCACTTCCGGCTTTAAGGCCGAGGGTTTAAATAAAAGACGTTGAGTCGTGAATCTGCTCAGGGGCGGTTAGCACGTGAGGTACGCTCAGCCCTGGTGCACTTGGCGGCGCGGCGTGGGGGGGCCTCAAGGGTGTGGGCGTGCATAGAGTACTCAGGATGGGTGCAGCGGGGAGCCCTGAGGGGCTCAGCCAGCGTCCTCCGCACCAGTGGGCATGGCTTCACCTTGTCTGTTTCCGTCTAGGATGCAGGCTCCTCAATGGCAGAGGGCCTGTCCCCCAATATCTTATTGTTCTTATGCTGCCTGGAACCATCTGCAAGTTGCCTTCATTCATTTGTTCTGAAAATAAGCCTTGAGTGTCCACTGGGCACTGAGGCTGGAGTCCAGGGTGAGCGGCGCCTGCTCTAGATCACTCTCGCCAAGAGCTTCGGGATGCGCAGTTAGGGTGACCAAACAACTAAATCGCCAATGACCTTTCACTGATTTGAATGTAAATATCCACATGTGTCCAGGGTATCATAGTGGACACCACAGGGCTGGGCTAATCTTAAGTTATATTTTGTAAAAGAAAAGAAAATGTTATGTACACCGGAGGCTGTGTATTATTGTTAAAAGTTTAGTAACATTGTCCACTGCACAGGAACAAGCGATGGAGATCAACGCTATTCCTATGGAAGGGGCCCCCAGCTGTTCCCAGGCGTCGGGGTCTGCAGGATGGCAGGCCCTGGTAGGTTCTAAGGGACTGGGGGCAAGACTGAGGTGCATGCCCAGGGTGCACCTTTACACCTGCACACCACCACCAGGTAACCGCCGACGACCTCGGCAGACCTGCCCCAGGTCTCCTCGATGCCTGCTCCTCTGTCGGAGAAGCTGAACACTTCCTAAGAACAGGGAGCCCCCCCCCCCCGGAAGTCCCTTGCCTTCCCCATTCTTCCTCCGCCTGAGTTTCAGCACGTGTCCACCCGTTTAAGCGACCCTGGTGAGGACGGGGTGATGGCCCAGCTGGGAGCCCTCAGGATTCCACCTCCTCCCAGGATGGACGCCTGAACAACGCCGGAGTTCAGCCCTGGGTGCTGGAGTCTGAGCGGCCCTCGCCCACCACCTGTCCACGCCTCTGCCCAGCGGTCCTGGCACACGGTGAGCGGCTGGGTGTCTGCCCAGGGGCTCGGCTCCTGTGGAGGCCGTGGACCACAGCGGTGTTTCCCTGTTGGACAAGAGCTCTCCAGGGCTAGCGTGGTCTTCTTCGTCTTTGAAGCTCGACACCCAGCGCGGTCCAGGGCAAACCCGGAGCTCGATGAACGTTTGTCCAACTGAATAAGGGTTTAATCAGGCGCAACCCAGCCCCACACCTCCCTTTCTTGCTTATTCTTCCAGAGACTACACCTGTCGGTCTAGGCTGCGGGTGACTTGGAGGGGACACTTAAAGAAGAGAAAGAGTAGGCAGGCAGGTAGCAGCTGAAGCAGGGGACAGGCCCAAGAGAACAATGTCAACTTGGTAGATGGTGACTGGCAGGGACACAGGGAGACAAACTAACTGAACTCCACCTGCCCTCATGTCACCTCAGGCTACAGAAAGCTCCTTCCAAGGCCACCTCTCTTGCAAACCCTGGGCCCTTCAGGTCCTTGGCCTCCCTGCCTTCTGCACCAGCTCTTCTTGCAGGGGACTGGGTCTCTAGACCCTGAACTTGGGGACTGACTAACCCCCACAGCTTCACAAACACAGGCCCCCAGTAAGCCAAGTCCAGGTTTAATTCCATCCAACCTGGAGGAATAAGTGACTCCTCAGAGCCAACGGACTGAGGGCTTCTTGGCTCACGAGGAAAATGTTCTACGATCACATGAGCCCAGAGAAAACTCAACTGGTCAGTGTGGTGTGAGCAGAAACTCTGAGGTGGACCAAGCATCGAGCTCTGCAAAGCTGATGTGATCGGCTCCTGGCCCATGGACTAATTCACACAGAACTTAAGACCATCCCATCCAGCTGCAGCCCTGGCCGGTCCCCTGTGATTTCACCATTGCCTTCTCGCCTGGCTGAACAACTCAGGCGCACCTGGGGCTTCTCCCTGGGAAGTGTCTGGGGTGTGGGATGCCCATGCACTGACCGCTTTTCCCCCTCTCAGGGATTGAGAAGCTGGGGGCCTGAACAGGACACCAGTGTGCCTGGACCTCATGGCCTGGTCTCCATGGGAAGGTGCCCTGCGAGCTGGGACGTGGCTTCAGCCCTGCCAGGCGCAGGCGGAGGCTCATCCACGAGGAACAGTGTGGCGGGGCCTTACCTATGGTGTAGATCATATCGCCCACGGGGCAGGAAGGGTCTGCTTCTCCAAATTAACTTTCTGATGGCTTTCCAGTGACAAAAATATTGCAGGCAATTGCAGGGACTCAGGACCAAATTTTGTCCTCAGTGGTAACTGCTTCTCAGATTCTAGGGCCTAGACTCAACCATTTATTTGCCCCTTTGGCTGATTTTGACAGAACAGGGGGAAAGGCCGGCAGCTCCTGGGCACCCTGGTGAGAGATTCTGGGTCTTGTAGCCCTGCTGACCAGCTCCTTGCAAGAATCCTGCAGAAATCTAGACATCGATGAGAGATCTCAGGGATGAGACTGAATGTCCCAGGCCCTTTACATGGGACAAGTCTCACCCACGGTCCACAGAAAGCAAGGCCAAGTCCAGTCAAGGCATATCGACTGCTAAAGAAATCTGAAGCGATGGCAGGTGTCGCTTAGAAAACGATTTCCTCCACTGAGTGAAATGGATAAGCCTCCGTCATAAAGCCTTTAATTGCCTGTTAAATATTTGACTACACTAAGTAGTTTTCCTTCGGGGCAAGCACTCCTACATCACAGCAAAGGGGAGGTCTGTAAGATCCGCCAAAGCCCCTGTGCATGTATACACAGCGGCGAGTGGTCAGCGAGCGGACCATTTTCCCCACTGCTAGGCTTACGCTCAGTGTTGATTTCTAAAAACCATGCCACTTTTACGAGGAATCTTAGGAGCCAAACCCATAGAAACAGCAGGCAGAGGGGAGGCTGCTGGGCCCATGGGCCCGGAGGGTGAGTTGCAGAAAGGGACAGTCTGACTTCTGAGGAAGGAGAAGCCGTGGAGCCCGGCACTGTGGGCAGACCCTACACCATGACCTCGCTGCACCCCCACGGCAGGCAGCTCAAGGGGGTGGGCGGAGGGCTCAAGGCCCACCCAGGCTGCCTTGCTGCTCAGCTCCTGGAGCCCCTGAGGGGGGTTTGACCTGTCCCTTGCTGGTCCTATTCAGCAGTAGGTGCCCCTCCCTCTGCCTGGGGCTGAGGTCTCAGTGCAGCTCCAGGGCCAAGTACCCGCAGCCTCTCTGTGCTGTGGTTCCCCCGCCCCCCACTCATTAACCCTGTGGGATGTGGTCAGCCAGGTCTGTCCTCCTCAGATCTGATCTCGCTCCGCTCACTCTCTAGGTTCAGCGTCCCCTTCTCCCCTTGGCCTGGGAGGTCCCAGCGTCCTCCTCCCTCTGGGTCCCAGCCTCTCAGCAAGAACACTTACTCCGCTGATGGTCCATGTGACCCTGTGGGACCCTGTGGGACTCGGTCAGCCTTGCCCTGGGCTCCCGTCTCAGCTTCCTCATGCAGAGCTGTGGCCCTGACCCCCTCCTGGGCCTTCTCCGTTGGCCTGGCTGTCCTGCTGTCCATCATCAGTGCAGGCACCTGGCTGAAATCTGTCTTGATCTCTTTCTCTTTTTCACTGATGTTCTTATCCGTTTTCTAATCTTGTCCTGCCTCCAACTTCTCCTTTGTGTTGTCTTCAAATGTAATTTTATAAACTTCAAATGGCGTAGATAGAACAAAGCCGGACTCAGCCGTGATCCGGGATGTCAGAGGGCAGGATGCCCAACCTCTGCCCTGGGCTCACAGTTGATGCCAAATTGGAGCCCCAGGTGCTCCTGGACATTCATGTGTGGCACCCTGACCTCATGTCTCATTTCTGTGCCCACTTGATCTCCCCCTCATTTGACCTGCTTGCTTGGAGGGTGGTGTCTATGAGCAGCGTCTCCACGGAGGGATGACAGGTGAATGGGCTGAGTGGACGAGGAAGGAGAGGAGGAAAGTGGGTCTCCCCCCAGGGCTGTAGCTGGATCTCACACAGGAGGGGGCACCTGTGCAGGGCATCTTCTGCCCCTCAGTTCCCACTGGGTGCCCCCTGTAGGTCACTGACCCTTCTCTGGAGTCATTTTAAAGGGGGTCAAGTTTTCTACTCCATGGCGGAAAATGCTGAGAACATGATTGCAGAGAGTAAAAACAGAGGGGCGACCCTGCAGTCCATCATTACAGTTGTAACTTATGTAACCACAAATGTAAGAACCAATTGACTGAGGTGTGAACACACTTTGTGAGGTGCACAGGGTGATCGGCAGGGTCAGAATGGAAGGAGGGAACTGTAGGGAATGACAGGCCCTGGTGAGGAGGGGCCAGGGGTTTGCTGATCCTGTGTCTGACAGTTTGGGCACAGGTGGCCACAGGCAAAGGGACCCCTCCTGAGCCAGGATGCTTTAGGGCAGGTTGTTTGCGTCAGGAGAGGCCCAGGCCGTGGCCTTCCCAGCATGGGGACATGGCCTAGCAGAGGTCTTGAATTTGAAGGGGAAAAAGGATGGGATATAATTCTATGTTCCAATGAATAGAACGACATCATCTTTGTCCCTTTGACACTGGCACTCGAAGGCCTGTTGCCATGGTGCGTTAACTCTGAGCGGATTGCGTGCCTCACAGTGTGGTCGAGTTCCTCCAGGCTGCCCCATGATGCTTAGCATTTGTATGTGAAAGAAGTGAGCACTCGTGGTGTGGATTCAAAGTGTTATTACTGGTGTTTCGAGGGCGGTGGTGCTGGTGTTAGAATAGGGGCCAGATGGTTTTCATTTCCAAAGCCCGTGCTTTTCTTTACACCATGGTCCTCAAATGCTGGCTGCATGAGGGTCACCCGGGAGCCCACCTGAAAGACTCCGATTCAGTGCTTTGGAAGCGGGTGTCTGAGCCTTTCTGATAACCCCCCCCCCCCCCCCCCCCCNGGAGCACAGGGGCCGCCCAGCCCCCAGGGCTAGCTGGGGCCCTTCTCTGCACTGCTGGCAGGAGCACAGGGGCCGTCTGCTGAGCCGCTGTTCTCCAGCAGGGAGTGTGGAGCTGCTGTCTTCCCTTCTACTCAGAAAATGCTGGTGGGCATCCGGCCACGGGAAGCAGCTGTGGCAAGGGCCTTGGTGGGATCCCTGGCAGGGCGGGAAGGGTCACCAGACCCAGAGACAAAAGCAAACCCCAAGAGTCAGCCAAACAACACACACAGACCCCCCACCAACAGACACCCAGTTAAATTTGAATTTTCAAGTGAAAATTTCAACAAAAGCCTATACTGTGCAACATCTGAGGTTGTACTTACGTTATTCATAAGAGCCTGGAACTCACGTGCCTTGTTCCAACCCAGGAGGGCGTCCTGGGTTTCACCTGGAGCCTATCTGAGCAGGACTTTACTTTCTTCAAGCGCGGCCCATGAAGCCAGGTTCTCACGCTGTCCCTGAGGGGGCAGAAGAGCTGTTGTTCTCTCTGTCTCTCCTGCTCACCAGGAAATGGTTGAGGAGCTGGGCCCCAGGCCCCGGCTTGGTGAGGCAGGGAGCAGCCAGGGCTCAGCTTTCTTCTGCTGACTTTGCTCCTGCCTCTGGAGGTGAGGGGGAAGCACACCTAAGCACCGTCTCTGCTGAATGAGCAGGGCCTGAGCGCCACCTGATTACAGCTCCTGACAGGGAGTGTGAGTTGAGCTGACCACAGTGCTGGGGGACAGCTGGAGGGAAAGCTGCTCACCCCTGCCTGGAGGGCCACTCCAGGGCCTCCAGGGCCTCCGCTGCAGCCACTTAGAGCAGCAGAGGCCAGCAGACACCCACTCTGGGCCTGTGTGTAGGACCTGAAGGGCAGGATGGGGCCCCCTGTCCCGAGAGAGGCACTGTTGAGGGCCCACGACGAGGTGGCCAGGACCCCTGAAAAGCAAAGGAGTATGGGGGCAGGGGGTCGGCATTCTGGGGAGAGGGGTGGAGGCCTGTTGGGGAGCTCCAAGGGCCCGCCCTGCCTGAAGGAAGCAGGTGGTGGGTGGCCTGCGTGGAGGTGAGAAAAGGCTGCGGTCAGGTTTAATGGGGGTTAGCAAAGCAAAGGGCTATTTTCAAAGCTCAAGGACCAAACAAACAAACAAAAAACCCACCCCACCACCAACAGAAAACAAAATAAACGAAAAGCCCAGCAAGGCACAGCGTCCTTCCCGCTTGGCTCCGCTTGGACACTCGGCTCGTTCACCCACGGGACAGCTCCGCGACACCCGGCCGCGTCCGCGTTTTGTTCCAGGGGCCGAGACCAAATATCGGGTTTAGTTGGAGCGAAAAACTACTCTTAGATGACGGTCGTTCCTGGCAGGAAATGTGCAGCGCATGCTGCGGAAGGTCGAGCCAGGCTGTTGGTGATGGACGCCACAGGTGCCACAGAGGCCCTGGTGGACGCGGCGCGTCCCCGATGCACACCACCTTGCGCACCTTCTCTTCTCTCCTCCTCCCGGAGCCGGGCCTCACACCCGGGCACGCCCAGCCTCTTATTCCTGAGCCTACTGTCTCCCCCACTTCTGTCCCCTGCGTCCGGAGGCAGTTAGACTGAGGCTGGAGACTGGCTGCCCGACCTCTTCAGGAAGGCCCTTCATTCCTTCAGCGGGTCTGGAACCTGGTCACCCTCAGGGCAGGTGGTGATGGCCCCTGGAGGATGGCAGTGAGAGGGCCGCTCCGTGCAGCAAGCAGACCCCCTAGAGCCCGGAACTCACGTGCCTAGTACAGGTTGTGATTGGCAGTTCCCCATGTCGCCTGGTGTACCCCAGACAGAGCAAGGTGACGTCCTTGCCTCCATCCTCCACAGGGGCTGGGTGCTGGGTGGTGGGGCCATTCAGGCACCTAGTTCCCACAGTGGTCAGGGCCCTCCCTGCCTGGATGCCAGGTGGCAGGCGCATCTGTGGGTCAGCAGACGGAAGCTACATGACTGGTCAGCTCTTTAAACACCCAGGAGAAGTCATCTGGAAGCGGGTTTGGACATGGTGTGTTCTGCAATGCGCACGGATGCAGGGTCTCTAACAGGATGGTTTCCCTCACTACAACTTCCCTAATAACTGAAGGAAATAATGCACTTTGTGGAAAATCGGAACATACAGACAGGCAAGGAAAGAACAAACGGTGAGCAGGCTCAGGGCTCTGTGAGGGCCTGGGCCGTGGTGTGGTGGGCTGCTCGGCCTCCTCTGTGTACACCTGCTGGGTTCAGTTTGATTTTATAGAACTGAAGTCCTGCTGCACTTCTGTCTTGTAATCAAGTTATTTTCTTTAGTGATATATGCTGAACATTCTTCCCGTTGTGCAGATATATTCTGAGGTTGCTTAATAGTCTACTGTCATCACATGGGTTTATTTGATGTCCCCAATTGTGGAACATTTCATTAGTTAATTAATTTAATTTTTTGAATTTTTGCTGGTGCTGGGAATTGAACCCAGGGCCTCCTGCATGCCGGGTAAGTGCTGAGCCACTGAACTACACCCCAGTCCTGTTGGTGTTTTATGTCTTGAGTGTCTAGAGTGGTAAATGATTAGCCAGTAGAGGTATCTGCAGGGTCTTTCTTTGAGGAATGTATTAGCCCAGCTTTCCATGGACTGTGTAATGAGCTCTCTGTATGATTGGTGTCGGGTTTTCATTCTCACACTAAATTCCTAACAATGCAGGAATTGTTAGGCCCTGTCCCTTGTTGGAAGCCTCCTCCCGGGAGGCCAGCTTTCTCTGTCTCCATGGTGTTCAGCTCCCTGGACTGTGTTCACCTGAGTGTGACCTACAAGCCTAAGGTATTAATTCCTGTTGTTCCCGACTCAGATTAATATCTGTTGCAAAATTAGTCAGGGAACAAAGATGTGCTCCTTGCCCGCCCAGCGCTTCCCAGTGGGAGGGTGCAGACGCTGGAGGAAGAGATGATGTTACGCCCCAGGGCTGGCCGCTGGGCGGCTGGGGGCACATGCCTTTGATAATCAGCATCAGTATCTCTTTCATGTCACTGAACACAAGAGGAGCCTGCATCAAAGAGACTGTTTCAGAAAAGGAATTGTTGAACAGGCTGCACAGGGTGGAACATGTGCACTGGCCGGATTAGTGGTCAGGTCAGTCCCCGGGCGTGGGGCAGGGGCCATGCATTCTCTGGCCTCCAGGCTCCTGCAGCTCGGCATTGTCTAGTGCCCTGTGCCTCCCTCCTGCTCCTGCCTGTGCTGGGCCACCCGAGGGTGGCCACAAGTTCCTTAGTCGGAGCTTTTGAACTGCAGTTCTATCGCCTCTCTGATTTTTTTCCTCTTCCCTAAAAACTGACTTTTTCTTAAGTTAATCTTGTAGTACATACTTGCCCTTCTTCTGAGACGCACAAAAGAACAGCTCCTTGTTCGCTTGCCTTCAGGAATTGGCCCCTGAGCTCCAAGTAGGGGAGGGCTTTGTCCCAGTCACAGTTTTCTTCCCTGGGGGCTGCTGGGGACCAGGGACCTACTCAGGTCCCATTGTGAGAGTACGAGACGCAACCCCTCCCCACGTCTCCTCCTGGCCTGTCTGCATTGCTAGCACTACTGAGTCACCCATGAGTTTTTCTGTTCTTTTACGTTTTCAATCTTAACTACGTAAAGCGAAACATTTGAAATCTAGGAGGAGATTCAACCACGCAGACCTTTCAAATTCCAGGTTGAGCATTCCTGATCTGAAGTCCCAGCTGCACGATGCTCAAACCCCCAAACACTTTGGAGCACCAGGAGGGCACTGCAAGTCAGTCCCACATCTGACCTCATGGGACAGGCCCCAGTGAAAGGGCAGGTACACCCGAAATACAAGGTCACCTGCAGGCTGTGTGCTCGAGGCCTGTGTGAATCATGGTGCGTTTGGTGTTTAGACTTGGTCTCATCCTCAAGACAGCTCATTTCGGACATGCAAATATTCTAAAATCTGAAACAATAAGAAATCTGAAGCCCTTCTGACCTCAAGCGTTTTGGATGAGGGCAACCTCTTTTCCACTGAAGGGGGTGAGGTGGGATTGGCATCCCTTGGAACTCCCAGTCGTTGTTGAGGAACAAGAAGAACTTTGCAACTAGCATTCAGGGTCAGGAGGTGAAAGGCTCGGAGTCCCTGGGAGACATCTGTGGGGTTTGCTTACAACCCCTTCTCTGCCTTGAGAGCTCTGCTTAGCCTCCTCTCCGTTAGTGCTCCTTGATTCTTTCACTTCTAATTAGACCGCAACGCCCAGGCAGGAACCTCAGCCACCGAGGAATCAGGAGGCACCTGAAGCCTTCGATGCCTGAGGCTCCTGGGCAGAGCTGGGTGCAGGGTGCTCCTGGACGGGATCCACCTTCCCTGTCCCATCTGGGCAGAGGGAGATGTTACTTGGCATGAGTGGTGCTCACTGGTGAGTCCAGACTTACCCTTCTTTGTTGGATGGGAGGCTGGACCTTGTTCTGACGATGTGGTGTTGGAGGGGACAGAACAGTCAGGGAGGGTGCTGAGAGCCTGTGTGTTCTGCTCCATTCCCTGGAGTCCTGGGAAACAAGTGCCCGAATTACGCCCCTTGGAACACTCTGGGCTTTGATCAATATAAGGTGAGCACTTTGCTGACCAACCAGCCTAGCCAGGAGTCCCCCAAGCCACATCCAAGTGCAACTCCAGGCTGGGCAGGACTCTGTTCACCTGACGTCCAGCCTGGGCCAGACCATGTACAGGGGCTACCTCCAGGGTCCCCTCTGGCCCACAGCTGTCCCTCTCGGGCTGCGGCTCCCTCTGGGCACTGGCTCTGGGAACCCAGGCCTCGTCACCTTGTGCCCTGTGCTCATGTCCTGTGCTTGGTGCCAGATGCGTTGTGTTGCTGATGAAGGAAGGGACTTGGGCTCCCGGACTCCACGGATGGCACCCTCATCTCCCAGCTCTCCCGCGGCTGCCTCGGGTTCTTCTTCCTTCTCCTACATGGACGTCTTCTCAAGGGCCTGTCCCTGCCTCCTTCTCCCTCTCCTTCTCCTTCTTCTGAAGCGTTCTCATGTTGATCCCAAGATCCTAACAATTCGAGTCTGCCCTCCAGGCACCTGGGGGAGATCCATGCTGGGCTGGCCAGAGCATCCTCGGAGCTCAGCGCTGCACGTGGAAGACACCTGCTGAGTTCACCAACGCTTGTGCTTTATCTGGGATGGTGGTTTTGCCAAGAGGTGCCCACGAGTGGGGAGGACATGTGGCTAGAGAATGCAGAAGCTCCCCCCCCACCAGCCCAGGCTGACGGCGACAGGTCTGCGGAAGCATGTGGGGCAGGTGGCCTTTGGGTAAAGACTTGTTTTCAAGTTGGCTGTGAGGTGTCCTGGGCATAGCCATCCTGGGTTGAGTCCAGGACACTGGTACTGACACAGGACATGGACACAGGTGGTTGAGCACCAGGAACATCTAAGGCCCTGTCTGGTTGCTGGTGTGAGGTTGGAAAGGTCACCGAGACAAACCTTGTGTCCCCATGAATCTTGAGTCTAGTGAGGCCACCATCCAGCATGGGATTTCCTGCATAGCCTGCCGAGTGCCTGCCATCTATGCCGGGGACCGGGAAGCAGGGAAGGGGACCCCAAAGAAGGAGGCAGGCTGGTCAGGATGCCGTGTCCCTGGGCCAGCACGTGGAGTCTCCTGTAAGAGGGTCTAGAGAGCCAGCCAAGGTGTCTGTTGCAGAACTGGTTGGGCAGGTTGGAGCCTGGACTTGTGAGCCGATGCCTTTTGTGGTGGGCACCTGGGGTGGGCTGCCTCTGCCCCACTCATCTGCTTCCGTTGCCTTCCTGGAGGTACGCTGTCCTCTTCTCTGGGAACCCTGCAGACCAGGGAGCAGGAATCACCAGATGGTGACATGCTGTAGGGGAGGAAGCCATCTTAGGGAGAGGCGGGAGTGAGGCGGGAGCTGAAGGAGGTTCGAGGCTGTGGTGTGAACTGAGATGTGAAGGAAGGGGGGGACACCACACTGGGGTCATCCATGAGCAGGATGGACGCACACCAAGCACGCAGATGGCTGTGGGTTCTGAAGTCTCGTCTAATTGAAAGAAAAAGCGCTGGCACTTAGATTTCTGCACACACATGCCAGGTGGCCTCCCCACCGTCCCTGTGGACACCCAACTGTCAGGCAGACCTGAGCTGATCAGGCCACCACCTCGAGTGGTGGCACTGCAGGGTGAGGTAGATTTCCATCTACACCAGGGGGGCACCGAGTTGGGCCGGAGTGTCAATACTGTCCACACAGAGGGCTCTGTGCCGTGCTGTCCATCTGGGGAGCAGCAGAGACCCTCCTCTCCTGGGCCAGTGGCCATTCCTGTGGCTCCTGGGACGCTGTCCTGAGGTTCTTACTCTGTCCCTATCTGTTACAAGAACTGTCGAATGTGACAAGCTGTGGCTGGAAAACCTAGCGGAGACTGGGACACTCTCTTGCCATGAGCTGGGACCAAGGTGCTGTCTGCCACCATCACAAACAGACCTGGGTGACCAGGGCAGGGTGTACTGGGACCGGGGATTTCCTGGGACGTGGGACTCCTAGGAAGATTCTGGTCACAGCGGCTTGCAGAGTGACAGGGGAGGTCATGCTCTGCAGGCCAGGAGCACCTCGGGTGTGCACATGACACCGTGTTCCCCATCCTGCTGAGGTCTCATGGACGTATGTTAAGTGCTGCTCTCTGGCCAATTTCTCACTCCCCTTGCACCCGGCTGGAACCTGGCACTGGCCACCATGTATCTGCCACCGTGTCCTTGGCGTGGGTTGGACTCAGCCTTGGGGGTTCGCAGTGGGTCATGCCGAGGCAGTGAAGGGAGCCTCCGGGGGACGTGGAGCCGGGGACTGGGAGTCCTGACCTCCAGCTACCTGTCCTTGGGTGTGGCCTCAGAGGACAGAAAGGACATGTGTCCAGACAAGCAGACGGCCTTTAAAGGAACCCAGACGCTCAGCGGGGGACACACGAAGGGCGCTGAGCGCGGAGGCTGGGCCTCTAGGCTCTGCCTCCCACCATCTGGGCTCGAGGTGGGTGCTGGGCCGCATACAGACTCCTATGCAGGCTGCTGGGCATCCGGAAGGTTCTGGGGTGGGAGCTGGCCGTGCTTCCTGCTTTCCAAGAGTGTCTTTGAGCAGCCACGGAGCCTCCTGGTCCCTGCCTTCTCTCCTTCTCGAGGAAGGAGGAGAGGTTCCAGAACAATCACTGGAAGCTCGAGGAGCCTCTGTCCCCCAGCTGTCCCCCTCCCACTGCCCCCAGGACCAGGCCGTGTTGGTCTCTCACCTGTGGCTCCTTATTTCAATTCACAACCTGTTCAGAGGGAGGACAGGTTTTGCTTATCACAACTCCCTGGGGTTACACTGGCCTCCACGCGTGGACAGGGCAGATGGAGGCAGAGGGTCCCAGACTCCGCGGGGCACACAGGGAACCCAAGGCTGGAGTCCGGCCCCAGCTCCTGACTCCACCATGCCTCTCCAGAGCGGCCGAAGCTCCAGGGGCTCCATGAGCCGAGCAGTGGCACTGTCCTCGAGGGAATCCTGAGATAACTGTCCTCACTCACATTGTGGCCAACGTTGTAGCCACACTTTGAGGTTTCTGTCCCTATGAGCCTGTGGCAGGCACCTCAATGGAAAATGGTGACAGAACCCGTACTGTTCTGGGTCACCCAGGGTCCTGGAAGCCATTTTCGATGTGCTTACTAGCTGCCAGTCCATAAGCAACAAGAGGGCAGGCCCTCGTCTGCCTCCAGAGCTCAACACGGCCTGGCAGGTGGAAAGCCTTCAACAGATACTGGCACGGTTGAAGCTGGTTTTAGTTGTTAGGATACTTGTTCTGTGTATTAGTCAACTTTCAGTACTATAACAAAATACATAAGGCAGCCTAGTTTATGAGTAAAAGAGGTTGATGTGGCTCACAGTTTGGGACTGGAAGTCTGGAGCAGTATGATGCAGCTCTGGAGAGGGCCTCCTTCCTGCATCTGTGGGGAGAGCCTGTGTCTGTCTGTGTATCTCTACCAATGTGTGGTCCCAGCACCCTCTCAGTACAAAGCCACTGGGAATCAATCATGCGACCCACCCGAAGGGCCTAATCCAACCCAGTCACTCCCCAAAGGCCCACCTCTCAACACAAGAGTTGGTTAAACAAGTTCCATTACACGAGACTTTGGGGATGAAACTCCTGCCTGGGTTCGGGGGACAAATCATGTTCAAGCTCTGGTGTTCTGTGATGGCTTCTAGGCAGGTCCCAAGATGCTGCGGGCACTTACTGCATTATTTCTGGTTTTTCACTGTTCTATAATCTCCCTCTTTTTGTTGGAGGAACTGGACGAGGGGTGAGCTGACTCAGCAGGACCCCGTAGCCGTAAGTGGCCAAGCTACGACCCAGGCCCGACTCCAAAACCCAAAGTCTTCCAAAGTAGCTCCCCAGTGCCCCACCACACACTTCCACGCAGCCCGAAGAGCAGTTGCTCGAGGAAAGTCAGCCCCCTGCACAAGCTGGCCGGACCTGGCACACTCAGGTTGCTGTGGCTGCTCAGAGTGGGTTGAAATGATGCACATGAAAGTAATGCAGTACCGTGTGGCTAAGGCCACGTGGCGTGCCTGCACATGCGCACCCAACATGCCTGCACATGTGTGATCGAAATGCATGCACACATGTGGTTGATACACATGCACATGTGTGACCAACACGCCTATGCACATGACCGACACGTGTGCACACATAACTGGAGACGGGAACACGGGGTTCGGGAAGGCCATGCCCTGCAGGTGGTGGGAAGACAGGCAGCAGCCCTCCCAGGTCCCTGCAGGTGTCTGCCGAGCTCAGCATCTCACCGTGATGCATGCCTTTGTGCAGATATGGCTCCATACGTGATTCCTGTCCCTGAGAAGCCGTTGGCCAAGCGAGAAGACAGAGAGGACAGGAGACCAAGAAGAAAGTGGCAGGATTCTTTGGCGGAGACCTGGGTGGAGCCCCAGCCTCAGCACTAGGTGGACACGCAGGGCCAGTGCCTCCGCCTCTCCCGGACGTCCTCAGGTCTTCAACGTGAGAACGTCAAGGCCGACTCCAGCCTGGGCTGATGGGTGGGAATGTCTGTGGACGGCTCCCTGTGACCCAGGGAGAGTGCCCGGCTGGGCTGCATCCTGATGCCTCCCCTGGATGGGCTTCACTGACTGCTTTAGGGGCCTCCCTGGCCTGGTCAAGGCCAAGGTGCTGTCCTGTGGACATCAGGGGCTGCGTGTGTCAGAGAACCTTTCCTGGGAGGAGGGAGACAGAGGCCTGGGACGGTGGCCTTGTGTGTGCCTGAGCCTGGCGCATGCTGCCAGTTGAGCCTGTCCACCGGCCCTGGGTTGGAAAAGCCCACCCTCACCTTGACCGTCAAGAGTGCTGTGAAGGACGACGGGCTTTGTCACACACAGGGCCATCCACTCCCTCCTCCCCAAAGCCTGGGGTGAGACTGTGGAGCCCGTCTGGTTGTGGATCTGAGGGCTTGTGGTGGCCAGGGACACATGGCAGGAGGACGTGCCCTCTGTGCCTCTCGTTCCTGCAGGGCCAGCCCTTCATCAGGCGGGGGCCAGGGCTGGGCCAGGCCACTGCTGTGAGGACGCTGGGCCTCCCCAACAGAGGTTTCTGCCCATCCTGAGGGGCTGTCAGTTCTCCCTGACAGGGACCTCTGTCCATCTCGAGAAGCCATCAGGATTCTGTGACAGGCCTGTCTGTTGGTGCTGGGAAGACCCGAGGAGGCTGGAGGCTGAAGTCTGGAGTCTGGAGGCTGGAGTCTGAAGGCTGGAAGTTGGAGGGTGGAGGCTGGAGGGTGGAGGCTGGAGAGTGGAGGCTGGAGTGCGCTCCCCTGGGAAGGCAGCAACCTGGAGTCTGCCTAGGACTGAGTGCCAGGATTAACCAAATGGTTCCAGCACAGCCAAGAGGTCCTGGTGAACTTCATGGTCATTTCCACACTGTTTGCCAACGATTCCTTGTTCAGACGTGAAGCTCCCCACGGTGACATTGCATGATGCTGGCAGGAGGTGGCTTAGTTCCTGGGACACAGTAATATTCACTGACCAGCAACAGGCTTGGGGAGGTCTCTCCACAGCCGTGGTGCAGGTCTCTCTGGCCCAGCTCCGGGGGAGGCCGTTTGATGATTATTCAGCTGGGGTTAAGGGAGCAGAGTGTCCTCCTCTCCAAGCTGGGGACAAGTGTGACAGGCTCAGCCGGCCAGGGTTCCAGGTCTGCTTTGCCTTCCTCATGAGCGCAGCTAGATTTTTGTAGCACCTCAAGTCTCAAAAACATCCCACAATTCCAGGAGAGCTACTGCGTAGCAAGGTCCAGCGGCGGCTTTCCTCTCTGCCTGGCTGACGGCTCCCTGTCCCAGAGGCCCCTGGGAGCTGTGTGTCCTGAGAGCGTCACCCTGGTCCTCCAGAAGGTTGGCTGGGCCTTCCTGTCACTCCAGGGCAGTTCAGGAAGAGCATCCTTGTGCCTGAGTCAGCCAAGGACTGCAAGGCTGCATCTCTCATCGTCTGAATGTCCCATCCTCTCCAGGGTCTTGGAGACCGTCACTGCCCTGTCGGTGGCAGAGACCAACACACGATTGGGTTTTGCTGCAAAATGCTTTCACCGATGTTTTCTGGTGTGATCATCCAAACAACCCTGTGTACGTGCGTGGGTGTTTGCATGTGTCCAGCATCTGGGACAGGCCATCTGTGCTGGCCGGGGCCCGAGTTCAGAGCCACAGACAGGCTGACGCTGAGCCACGGCTGGTCTGTGGCCACATGTGGCCCCAGGGTCGCCCCCACTGCTGGGCACTGTAGTGAGGCAGCCTCAGTTTGTGCTCCTACCCCATGGGTGGCCGTGGGGCCCGAAGGGCCCTGTGTGTGGTGGGAATGTGGAACGGCCTTGCCGGCGTGTCTGGCTTCCGCTGTGCAGGTCGACCTCAGCCCATGTGTCCCTGGGGACGGCCCCACTGGTCCCCCTGCGTCTTGCCCCTGCTGGGTCCACCCCATCAGCCTGTCCTCATGATGGCAACAGGGATCCACAGACCTCAATAACAGGTCCGTCCAGGTGTCCTGGGGGAGGCCAGTACCCCAGAGTGTCAAAAACAGCCTCCTATGTGCGGAATTCAGAGACTGTAAACAAAGGGCCCTACAGGAGAATCACTGTGAGCAACGCTAGGGCCTGAGAGGCAGTGCACATGGCCGTTGCTCCAGGTGGGTGGACATGCGACCACAGGACACCACACTGCATTGCAGCCCTGCTAGAGGGTGTGTGGGTAGAGGTTCCTGGGTTCTGGGTGGCCCCCAAGATCACGCCCCCTGCCCCTGCCAGGGCTCACCCTGAGAGCACTACCACCTGGTGCAGCACTTGTGCCTCCTGGAGAAGGGGTTAGATGTGGTCAGCAAGGCCACAGGGAAGGGTGGACACTGCTTAGCATCTGAAGGCGACAGTGTGTGAACAGAGCGTTAAAGTCACCTGTGTGTGAAAAGGTGGAGTGCATCGAGCACTGCCGTCTGTCCCGTTGTCACATCTGCTGTGAGAAACGGCAGGGGCCACTTTACAGGGAGACACACCCTCTAGAACAAATATCCAAGACGGAGAAGCGTGGAGAGTCAAGTGGCCCCTCCCGCTGCTCCTTGGCCACTGGCCAGTGCTACTTTTTGTTTCCTCTTTTTGTTGGAAACGGCGACTTCCCTTTCGGTGGAACTTAAAAGCCACAGCCGGGATAGGCAAGGGCACAGGGCAGGTGCAGGGGCCTGAGCAGGGCCCAGGGGCACTGAGAAGGGACAGCTCGCAGCTGGAGGTTCCCAGGACCATGGCGAGGGGTGGGTGATGGGATCCACCTCTGCTCTGCACCAGGTGCAGCTGGTGGGCACTGTGTTAACTGGTCACTAAGATGGACGAGCAGGAGGAAGCTTAGTGCAGGGCTCGTCCCCTTCTTGGAAGATGGCCCTGGGCTGTGGTTTGAAACCAGAGCTGCTCTGAAGGATTAGATGTGTTTTCAAAAACCACATCAGATGGAAACCAGGCACAGAGACCGGGCTTGGCTGAGAGGTGGACGTGTTGCAATATGTGAACCAGGAGTGACCTCACGGGTGACAGCCCCACAGGGCCGCGTCTCACTGAGCCCCCACCTGGGCCCTGAGAGTACACACCTTGACAGCTAACGGCTAGGCCTGGCCCCCATGTCCACCGTCCCCCAGCTTGGAGGGTCCCCCACGGTCCTTTGAAGGTTAGAATGCTCCAGGGTGGGGCTAGAGACGGGGTGCCACAGCACCCAGAGTCGTTCCCAGCTCTGGCAGGATGGTGAGGAATTCTCTGTGGTTTGATTTGCTTCGTAACTTGTCAGAGACTCTGTGGCCCCAGATGAATGGGCCCCAACAGCCAGCTTTTGTTTTTTCTTTGTTAGTGGGGACTGAACTCAGGATAGCTCCACCACTGAGCCACAGTTTCAGCCCTTTTCATTTTTTAAATTTGGAGACAGGGTCTTACTAACTTGCTGAGGGTCTCACTAAGCTGCTGAGGCTGGCCTTGAATTTGCCATCCTCCTGCGTCCCTGGGACTACAGGAGTGTGGCTCCACACCTGGCTAACATCCACTTTCCAACTTCTTCTCTCACCACAGGGAGGCACTGGGCACCGGGGAGCATGGTGGGCTGCAGAAGGTCGAGACGAGGGACCTTGGAGATGACATCAGAGAGCTCTGCACAGAGATCTGGGGTTGCCGTGTATTCCTTGATGCTCTAATAAAAATGCAACGGCCCTGGGGGCTGCTATCCACCACCTAAGGATGGTCATTGTCCCAGTCAGCATGGGCTGTGTAACAAACACACCAGGGGTGGAGTGGGCTTTTTTTTTTTTTTAATTTTATTTTTAAATTTGATCTGATTAGTACGAGTGGGCTTTTGAACAGTGGAAATGCATTTCTGACCATTCTGGAGGCCAGGAAGTGCAGGGTCAAGGTGCAGGCAGGTGTGGGGTCTGCTCAGACAGCTGTTGGGCTGCTGGGTCTTCACAAGTGGAAGGGGCCAGGTGGCTCTCTGGGCTTGTAAGGTCCCTCTCCTGAGGACTCCAGCCTCGCCACCTGACCACCCTGACCATTGTGGACGTGTCCAGCCCAGTGTATTGATCATGTCCACACTGCTGTGCACCCAGGGCCACCGTCCATCTCCAGGCTTTTTATCTTCACAAATGGAACTCTGGGCCCACGATGCAGCAACCCTGTTCCCTCGGCTCCTGGCTCCCTGCAAGCTCTGCTCAACCTTTCCTGGCTGGACTGCAGGACCCGAGGCACCTCCATGCAGGAGGGTCGGTCTGCCCCGTTCACCGAGCCCAGGAGCTGAGGGTCCCTCCTTCCGAACATTCAGTGCAGAGCCACATTAAATGGTTTCCTAAATTGCACCTCCCCGTGGCTTTCCCTTTTATACCCAGACGTGCTCCTGAGGTGCGGGGCGTGTCACGGTAGCTCTGCCCTGGCCCCTCTCTGGGTTTTCTGGGAACTGGGGCCGGCTGTGGGGACAAGCTTCCCGGAGCTACAGGATGGCTTTTTGCTTCTGAGTTAAGCAGAGGAAGAATGGGATTCAACTAGGGGCAGCATAACAAAAACCGAGGTGGGTTTTAAAGGAAACCCCCTCCATTCCCACTGGGGAGCTGGCTCTGAAGTCCTGATGCTGTCCCCACCTCCCCGCCCACTCCACGTTTCCCTCAGATGGTCAGACTTCTGGGAGGCCTCAGGGCCCAGGGGAGGCGAAGGCACGGGCATTAGAGTCTTGCTGCCTCTGGTAAAGCCACCTGTGAGGACGGAGCCCCATTGTCCCCATTTCTTCCTTTCTGCGTGGGTTATTAGCACCTGAGATACCTGTGACTTTCAGGAGCGTGGTAGTTCCTCTTATTCACAAGGCACATTCTCTACGAGCTCCACTGGTTACCTGAAACCACGGAGAGCACCAGACACTACGGACCCCACTTATGAACGTGGGCTCTGTTGGGCATCATATTGCAGAAGAACTGGTCTCATGGCACCTGGAGGCTGGTTCTGAATGGCATCCTTTCTCCTCACTCAGTCTCTTTAATTCTGCTGGAAACTTGGCAGCAGCTTATTCATCAGCAGACACATATGAGTCTAAACGTACTTCCTGAATGAGAGGGTAGCGTATACAGTGTGGATACACTGGATAGGGGGTGATTCACATACCAGTCTGGACAGAGCTGGATGATACTAGATCTCCTCACACTACTCAGAAGGGTGCATGATTATGCTGGGATGTAGCTCAGTGGTAGAGTGTTTGCTGAGCATGCACAAGGCCCTGGGTTCTACCCTGGCTTAAACAAAATAAAAACAAAACAAAACAAAAAACCCTTATAAATCACTTATTTCTGAAAATTTCCATTTAATATTTTTGGGCTGCTGTTGACCATGGGTAACTAAGCCTTGAAACTGAAACTGTGGTTGGGAACTACTGTAGATTTGGAAAATACTGAAGATGCTAATACAGTAAGTTTCCATCTCCAAATCAACCCTCAAGAGCACTTTGCAGAGAAATGAGACCCTCTTCATGGTCATGCTCCATGGGCTCTGATTTGCCATCGTTCTTTGGCAGGCAAAAGAGATGGGAGGAGATTTCAGGGATTTTTCTTAGTTGAGAAAAGCGACTGCTCGTGGAACCCACAACAGGAACAGCGAGGACACTGTGGTGTGACTGTCACTGCAGGCTCCGTGCGGAGCTTTGCAGTTTTTGTTATAAACCCCTGCTTCAACCCCTAGCCCGAGGCCAGTGCTCTCAATCATGTTAGGCCACCTGGTGATGATGCTCATGGCCTGAGTTGACAGCTCTCAACCAGGGCGAGGTGACAGAGGTGGGTTGCCTCCTTCTCTTGCAGACCCGTGCCTTGGGCTGTACCCTTCTCCACTGATTTGCTTGGGTCTGTTCTTTTTTAAGAGAATAGTTCGTCCCGTGAAGCAGCCATTCATCTACTGTTCTGAGGGGGACTGAGGAAGCCCTCAGGTCTCTCGGGGCAATGCTATTTCAGAAGGTGCACTTCAGAGGTTAGGGGGACGAGAAGGCAGAGGGAATCCTCCAAAGGCAAAGGGAAGCCGGGTTGACGTGAGTCCTGAGAGAAGGGGTCAGAGGGGAACAAGCCTCCTTGGAGCAGCAGCTGGGCGTGGCCGAAGAAGGACCCAACTGGGAAACGTCCCGAGGCCCGGGGGACCCGAGGCCCACACCAGCCTTTGGGTAGCGAAGGCCGCAGGAGAAGCAGCAGCTATTCCTCCTGGAAGGTCACTTGGGGCTGGCCTCTGTGTGTTGTTGATCCCTTTGCCTGAAGAATACCATGCAGGTTCTGGAAGAACTCTCTAGAACGCGAGATGTGTTCTACTGATTCGCCTCTCTAAAAGCTGAAGCACCCCACCTCTGTCTTTCTTGCCTCCCTCCAGCCCCCCCACTCCCCTCCCAGAGGCTCCCCTCTCTCCCCTGAAATCATTAGGAAAAATGAATGATCTTCTTAAGGAGATTGGTCTGTGGGTGCAGCTCTGTGGCATGGTGCCTGCCTAGCACGTGCAAAGCCCTGGGATCCATCCCCAGCACCATGAGAAAGCTCAAGAGGACTGTGAGGGTTGTCTTCTTCCCTAGACTCTGGGGAAACTCCGTGACACCACGTGGAGGACAGAGTTCCTGAAGCTGTTCCTGCCCTTGCCTTTATTTTCACACTCAGGAGTCAATGGAGAAACCAGACCTTCCCAAGATGGCAGCCCGTGGCAGCTGGGGCAGGCTCTCTCTCTGCGTGGGAAGCTTGCCAAGGCCGATTCATTTCCTACCTAAGATAAGGACCACGGAGAGGGTGTTTACTTTGGCCTGAGGAAGGCCAGCTCAGGGGCCTGCCCTGTCCTGCTGAAGGTCTTCCTGTGCCCCCATGTGCAGAACCACATGGGCCGGCTCATGGCCACCTGCCCCTGGAAAGGCCAGGAAGGTCCCCCATTTACCAGTGGGACTGGGCCCCTTCAGTGGGGACCCAGGGCTGTTCTTCAGGTCTCAATAGACACTTCCTCATCAGCGGTTCCCCACTTGGTGCCTCCAGGTGAGAAAAACCCGGGCAGAGCTTACTTTTCGTCAGTACAAAAATCAACAATTGTTTGGCCAGTGGAGCGGAATTTGGTCTCCTGCATCATAAACAGAAAGGCCAAGATCCATGGGGCACTTTAATGAATAACAAGTAGACAAAATGTCCCCCTAATTTTTAAAAAATACTACTACCTTATCTCATTGCCTGATCATTACAGATTTTATGCCACTTTTTTTTTTTTTTTGCAAAAAAAGTGGATTACTGACCACTTGGAATTTTGCAATTTTTTTTTTTTTTTTTCAATTTTGCCAGTGTCACTTAAAAAATCATTTATTACTGCTGGGTATTGTGGCACATGAGGAGGCTGAGGCAGGAGGTTGGCAAGTTTGAGGCCAGCTTCAGCAACTTAGCGAGCCTGTCTCAAAAAATCAAAAGGACTGCCTTGTAGCTTGGTGATAAAATTCCCCTGGGCTCAATTCCCAGTACCCACCCCCCCTGCCCAAAATCAGATATTACTAAACTGTCTTTGGTGCGAGATTAAGGAGCCTGGAACCCTTGTGAATGTATGTTAGAGCTTAATAGTCCAGATCGACACGCATCACTCCTTCCTGACGGTCCAGTGGACATTTTTACGGCCTGGAGAGGAAAGGCGAGGCATTAGTTGTTTCTGATTTGAAAACTTACTAGGGTTGCAAAGACCAGGAGTTAAAAGGACTGTGGGCTGGGCAGGTTGCGCTCACTTCAGCCAGTTCACTGTGGTCTCTCGACGGCCAGACTTCAGCGGGTGTGGCATGCATGCACACATGCTCCATCCAGCCGGCCATGTTGGCCCTCCCAGCAGGGCACACCTAACTCCCCGTGGCAGTGAGTGGACATTTATCCCACAAGGTCTCAACACCTGAAGTGGACTTAGGGGCCGTGAGCACCAGGCAGACCGTGGTGACAGGGGTTCAAGGTGCAGACTCTCAGGTTCCCTTGTGTCCTTCCATAGCAGTTCACCTGTGGGAGAACGTGTCAGGATGGCCTCTGTCAATGTGCTGTGACGCTGAGTGTTCTTGAAGGCCCATGCATGGCCAGTGCTATCGATGGCCTCCAGCTCAGAGACCTGGCTCAGACTCCTGAACCTGGCCCTTGTCTCCAGCCGTCCCACACCCCAGACTCAGAGCCTCTCAGTGGGCTCTGCCTCCGTGACATCTCCCAGCAGTAGATGGGAGATGCTCTTCTGCCTCTGTCCTTGTCCTTCTTGGGACCAAATGGCAGAAACCTTCTGTCCTTTGGTGACTGCTCCCATACAGCTCAGGGTGCACTGGCTGTTCTGCCCCACCCATTCCTGGGCTAGGTCCACCCATGTCCATCTAGGGAGACTGGACAGGGCCTTGCAGTTTGGGCTGGGCTCACAGACCCGCTTCCTGCCGTGGTCTTCCTATCTGGAGCTGCGGTCAGCTGTCTGTGTGCTGGAGGGGCTGCCCACTAACGAGGACATGCCATACCAGGGCACCCCACAGGGTGGAGGGGCTGCGTGAGCCCTGCATCCTGCACCCCACAGCACGTCTTGGGGTGCAGCCCTGGGGAGGCTGCACATGGACACTAGCTCCTTCCTGTTGCTCAAGTGGCTATCCCATGCTCAGGTGCCTCTGGGCAGAGGGACCCTCCTGGATCTGGCCACAGGTTGCAAGTGGCAGGAAGCAGCGAGCCAGTGACCACCCATACCTTTACCAGGGGAGCCGCTAGCCTGAGCAGGGGAGTGTTGCTGTGGCCCCTTGAGACCCTCCTGTGGGTCCCACATCATCCCGTCCACTCTGGTGTCTGGGAGGAGTGGTCGGGAAGCACGTGGCCTTTCATTTTCTGCCTGAACTTGGGCCCCAGTCCGCCAGCTGTGCCAGGGCGTGTCACCCGTGTGGTTTGCAGACGTCTCTCTGGAGTAGGGTTGGGCCACCCGGAGTCTCGCTTCTGTTGTGTCTTCATCTTTCCCTCCACCTCTGAGTCCCTGGAGCTCGTGGGCCCTGTGCACGGGTCCCACATCTGGGGGTCCCAGTTTTCACTAGTCACTAATGCCCCAACAAGGGCTCTGGGCTCTGGGGTCCCCTCGGCCTAACATGATGGCACCCATGACCTGCAGGTTCTAGTACGGTCACCTCGCTTAAGCCTGGACTGCGTGGCCTCTCCAGTTCTAACTGCCCCTGCACTCTGAGGGGCTGGGTCCCCGTGCCAGGTGCCTCGCTGGCTTCAATGCCACAGCTGGGGCTTCGGCCCCTCGCTGGCTGGTGCTCTGTTTCCTCGGGCTTTTCCGGCTCCTTTGGATGCTGCTTCCCAGACTCACAGCATTGTCAGGGGCTCCCCAGAGTCCTGCAGTGGTGACCACCCATCCAACAGGAAGGCCACCTTGAACATGTCCAGGCCATGGCCAGCCCAGGTTTCCCTGCAGGCTCCACTTCCCATCGCAGCTCCAGGGTCAACTCAACCTGTTCCTCTTTGGGATCATGCCAAGGGGCCACTTGTCCAGCCCCAGGTGTGCAGAGGCCCCAGGTGAACTGTCCCAACCCCAAGGCAGAACTTGGAGGACTCAGCAGAGCTCAGGGGCGCTTTATTCCATACTCCTCAGGGGAGGGCCACACCACGCCTAAAACCAGGGGAAGATATAGGACGACTGCCCGCTGCCCGGGTGACGCTCGGCAGGTGTGTTAAGGGTACACTCCTCTACTTTACTGCCAAGGTCGCTCTCCCCTAGAGGCAGGAGATGCAGGAAGTGACCGCTCATCTCCCGTTGTCACCTTCTTTACAGTCCCTCTGCCTCACTGCCAGCTTCCCGGGCACGGCTGTGTGTTCCCCTGGCACCTCCCTCGTCTCTTCTTCCCTCTCCCCCTCCCTCTCCCCCTCCCTCCCTTTCTCCTAGAAATCTACCACGAGCCATCAGGAATGGGTCTTCTGATATCCACAAATGTCACTATCAGCTAATATTCTCATGAAATTTCTTAAAAGTTCTGTGTAACAATCTTACTCTGGGATATGGAAAGAGAAAATGAGAACAAAATGTTTTTTTTTTTTTTTTTTAAATAAAACATCACCTTTCGGTTTAGGGTGCTTCTCCTTCCTCTCTGTAGATCTAGACTCCAGCATCTCCTCTCACACCCCCCAGGGTACAGGGAGATGGGAGCTGGGTCCTTCCAGCTGCTATGCCTGCAAAGACCTCCGCATTCTCCAGGGTTTCTTCTACGTGTGGATGTCCAGGTCTATGGCCTTCGTCCCCGGGTGGTTTAAAGTTGTGAACGGGAATGCAGGAATTTCCGTGGCATCTGAAAACATCGGCTTCTGTCTCCGCTGTCCTTGTGAAATGAGGCAAGTGCCCAGTCCTGCATGTGCAGGGCCACCTCAACGCTGGCACTGGATGGCTTGGAAGTGAACTCCTCCCCAGAGCCTGCAGAAGGGGCCTGTGTTAGTCAGCTTTCTGTTACTATAAGAAAACACCTGAAATAATCAGCTGATGAAGACAAAAGGATGGTCTTGGCTCAGTTTTGGAGGTTTCAGTCTGTGGTCATTTGGCTCCGTGGCTATGGGCCTGTTGTGAGGCAGCTGCTCACATCTGGGACTTGCTTACGTGAGAGACAGGAAGAGACAGGGCTCCCACAATCTCCTTGAAGGGCACCCCCACCCCCTCCAGTGACCTGAAGGCTCTCACTAGGACCCACCTCCTGAAGTCTCTACCACTTTCCAGCAGCACCACCCTGGGGACCAAGACTTTTACACACAGGCCTTTGGGAACGTTCCCCTAAATGACAGCAGGGGTGCAGCAGGCCAATGCCTTGATCTTGGACTTGTGAGACCCTGAGCAGAGAGCAGCAGAGCCCCACCGTGCTCAGACTTCTGAAGCTTGGAGACTGAATCATGATGGCTGCTGTGCTAAGCAGTCAGCTCTGTCCATTTGTTACAGCAGCACGTCACTGCAGACCCTAACGAATACCACTGCCATCTTGGACTCTTACCCTCAGCTCTCGGGACCTTGCTTCCTCCTCTGCGGAGTAAAGAGTTGGACCACACGTTCTCTGCCACTGCTTCCAACTTTCGAGTTCTAGTTTTTGCTATCAAAAATTAATGGAGTCGCTGGCTGTGGTGGCACATGCCTATAATTCTGGTGGTTTGGGAGGCTGAGGCAGGAGGATCATAAGTTCAAAGCCAGCTTCAGCAATTTAGCGAGGCCCTAAGCAACTCAGTGAGACCCTGTCTTAAAATATAAAAAAGATTCTGGGGATGTGGCCCAGTGGTTAAGCACCCCTGGGTTCAAACCCCAGCACCCCAAACAAACAAACAGCTAATGGAGTTGGTAACTCCCCCATAGTTTTTAGGACAAGGCTTTGGTGTTCCTGCCTGCGCGGGGGCCGCCATCTACGTTTTAGTCACTGACTGTGAATGGGGTCCTGGTGCTGGTCTTATGAGGTTCTAAAGATGGAAAGGGATAACACGGGGGACAGCCTGATTCCTCGTAGGTGCCTGATAAACTCCTTCCCGACCTCATGTGTACGGTCCCACGCTGCCGGCTGAGCTGTCCCCAACAATGCAAGACACCCCAGAAAATGTCACTGTCTGTGTCTTGGTAGCTGAGACTGTGGCCAGAACTCTAAAGGTCGGGAAGGGCCCCAGGACTGGTCATGGGCACCAGGAGCCTGGCCAGCCGGAGAGCGCAGGGGGCGGCCATCCAGGGGGAGAGCCTGCTGCTCCCTCCCTAGCCCTGGGCACGGTGGTACGGTTCCAGGCAGCTTTGGCATCGCTCAGGAGCTTGGTGTCTGTCCTTCTGGGGTTCCGTGTCACTCTGGACGTCTCCAGCCCCCCCCCCCCCCGAGCCGATTCCTGGGCTTTGCCACGGAGGATTTGGAAAATGGACTGCGCCCGGGGGCGGGGGGGGGACTTGCAGGGAGTGCTTTGTCCTCCTGCTGATTCTTGGTGGCCCCTGTGCCTGGTGCCTGGAGGGATGGGCATTGTGGGGGAGCACTTCAGGTGTGGCCAGGCCCGACCACAGGGTATGTGACGTTCCCAGGGCCACTCCCTCTGCTCTGGGTCTCCTGCCAAATCCCTGCCTTTGTGATGCCCCTGTTGGGCCTTCTCCCTCAGGCCTCCAACAGGAATGGGTTATCCCAGCCATGAAGACACCCCGGCTCCCCTGTGCCGTGGGATCCCTGTGACCGTGGACCAGAATGTGAGTGAGGGGAATGCCCAGACCAAATCTGTAAAGGAACGCTTCCTTAAGTGTATCAGCTCCCTCCCTTCTCACTGGTCCCCTTGGGATTTAGACACAAACAGCTCAGAGAACATTTGCATTAAAGCGAACTTGGGGCCCAGCAGGCACTTCAGCAGACTGGGTGCCCAGCAGCTCAGGTTCGAGTTCTGGCCCGAGTCTCATTGGCTGTGTGACGTCGGGCAATTTACTTAACCTGTCTGTGCCTCAGCTACCTCATCTGTCACGGTTGCTAGGAAGTCAAAGCAATGTAAACAGGGAAATGAATAAAGCTCTCAGAACTCTGCTTGGCATAAGGCAAGTGGAAGGTCCTTGCTTAGCATCTGGATGGCCACCTTACGTGACAGGCACCATTTTAAGGAAAAAGTTTTGCTTTTCAGCCCAAGGGTGTTTCTGAGAAAGGCTCCCCACTCCCTCATACCAGCCCAAACCCTAACTGCCTGCGTGAGAATCTACCCGGCTCTAATCCCTGAGCCTGGCCCAGACAAGTCCCCAGCCCCAGCCTGTGTTGTCCCCTCCCCTATGGAGGGATGGCCTTTATTCGTCAGCTTTGACACATAGACTCTGTGGATCTCCCCCCCGGGCTCCTTCTGCGTTTCTCGCCGGCCCGTCTCTCCTTCCTCGCTTGCCTCTGATTGCCGAGTCCTGACCTGGCCTTCCTGCTGGCCAGCCTGGCTGGTCCTGATCTGGCCCTGTTCCTAGTGACCTCATGACGAGGCGGTGGACCTGGGTCCACCTTCTCACCCAGGGCTGTCCCTTGGGTACCTGCAGCCTGGCCCTAACCTTCTTCAGGTTCCCCGCTCTCTGCAGACTGGCCGTGGAATCCCTCAGACCAGCTGAGGTCACCAACTTTCTCAAGCACAGAACTGCTGTCCAGATGGGGGAGCTTCCCGCCCACACGTGTTCTGTGCCGGTTCTGACGACATCCTGTCATGGCTTTAGTGGCTCCAGATCAGCCCAGGGATAAAGGGGCCCCGGAGCTCTGCCTTTCAACGCAGCGATCCAGTGTGGGGAGCAGCCTCCCGGGACGTGCTGACGGCTCCCTCCTGGGACCCCTTCCTCGGTGGTCAAGACGTGTCCAGGGCCTTTGAAGAGCGAGACACGTTTTCTGCACGTGTGAGTGGCTGGCGGGGGGTTTTCTGCAGGGCTGGCTTGGATACACTGGCTTCCCCTGCGGCCCTGGGTGGAGGGGTGTGTCCCTTCTTGGTGACACACCGCAGGAGGTGGCTTGGTCTTCAAATGCTGCGGGGGGAGCCACACCCTCCGCCTGCCGGGGCTCCAGGCAGCTCTAGGCGGCTCCTCTGGGCTCCACCTTCCTCTGCTGTGGCCTGCACAGCTTGGGCACCAGGGGCATGCACCTCCATGCCAAAGCCACCCGCAGGCTGCTTCCTGTCTGTCAAGGTCCAAGGCCAGCAGGCACTAGGGACCGTGTAGTGCTTGCCAGGGCAAGTCAGTTCTGCTGGCCACCCAGCCAGGCTCATCCCAGCCCTGGCTTTGCTTCTAGAGCAAAATCTATGCCCCCATCGTTACACACTAATGACACAAAACAACAAGCCGGTGACCAACATAACCGCCACACAGCCAGTGCACAGCAGGCCACACTGTCAGGGCCATGGTCATCTCAGGGAGATCAAGCGCAGAAGGTGGCATGGCTCCTGCCCTCTATTCCAGTCCCCCTGGGGCCCTCTTCTCTGGACCCTGCAACACTCCTGGCCCCTCCCATCCTTGGGCCATGATCTTGTGGCTCTCTGCTCCCTGAGGGGAGTGTGGCGCATCTTCTCTCCTTCCTCCGGGAGTCCAGTGAGAGCTGGACGTGCACATTACTGGCCTTTCCTAACCCACCTCCACCCCCAGGCCATGCCCCAGCAGTGGTCCTTCTGCCCACGGCCCACCTGAGGCCCTGGCCAGGTCTCTGAGTGTCCTCTGGGCCGTTTGATTCTGGGGCTCTGCCCTTTGCTCTGGGAAGAAGGTTCATGGGCACCTGAGCGGTGGCTGTGAACCCCAGGAACGGAACTTCCGGCTTCATTTTCTTACTTAAATCCAAAAGCAAACCCCGCGATTCAGTGACGGGCCCCCTTTGCAGTGTGACTAATCCCTAGGTGTGGATCTAGTTTCTCACCTAAGTTTTATGAGGTCTCAACGAGGATCGAGCCCTCCTGGTCAAGAGGCAGCTTCTGGATTGAGATCAAGTATGAGGTCCATGCGGGATTGGGCCCGAAAACGAATGAGAAATACCCAAGAGAGCTCAGATTGTGTCTTAAAGTCACAGAGCTCCGGCGATAGCCGTCGAGCCTGTCATTGAAGGATCCTGGGGGCTTTGAGCACCCACCGTCCGCGTGCCCACTAGAGTGCTTGCGGCTCATGCTGGATTTCAGATGTCGGGGCTGGGGTGGCCCTGTGGCCCCAGGGTCCTGTCCCTCTCACGCACACCCTTGGCTTCCTGGGCTGGTTCCTGTGCTGCTCCCCAAGTTCTGCCCTCTGTCCGTCTGTCTTTCCTCCCCCTCGTCCCCAATGCATCTTGCTACCAGAGCCTCCCCGTGGGATGATTCAGCAAGACCTTCCCTGACACCTGGACTCCCAGCTCCCAGGTGTTCCTTCCTGTTCCTCTCCTGGACACTGGGGTGGGCAGGGGATAGTCCTCCCTCCATCTGGTTTCTGGATTGGTGGTGGTTCCAGAAGGCCCCTCTCATGGGCACGGGGCCTAGGCCAAGCTGCAACTCTTGCTCCAGGGTTCCCCTGTCCCTTCAGCTCCTGTGCCTGTGGCTTCCTGTGCCCATGGCCTCCTGTGCCCGTGGCCTCCTATCAACTGGCCCCTGTCCTTCCTGCCTCGTTGTCTGCCCATCTCTAGGCCCAGCCAGAGGGAGGTGTCTAGGCTGCAGCCCGACCCACTCCTGCTCTGCACACTCTGCTTCTTTGGTTAGAAAGGTCGTTAAACGCTGCTGAGTTGTTAGGACCTCCGCTCAGAGTGCAAAGAGGGGCTAGAGGGAAGGAGAAGTACAGGTGCACCCAAACTTCACCTGGACTCCGTGACAGCATAGGAATCTTTTATCTGCCTCCGTCCCTCCATGCCTGACCCTCTCACCCTGACTCCACACTGTCCTCGTGCCAACAGGCTGCTGCCACACCCGCCTCGGGGGATCCCCTGCCCATCTGGCCTCACTGGCCCACCCTCCTGCATAGCATCTTTACCAAGGCTCCACCTGTGGTCTCTCTTCCATGACCCCTGACCCACGTGGCGATGTCTGTCACATTTCCCGAGTAACTGGGCTCCCTGAGGACTTAGCATCCTGGCCACAAAAAGGGCTTTGTGAGACTAATGCCTGAATGGTGGCTGGATTGCCAGGGCTCTGGTGTGGAGACTCAGCTGTCCCTGGAGTCCTGATTGGGTGTCCATGGGTCATCTCCAAGGTTGACCCCACATCACGCTTCACCTGGGCTCTGCTCTGGGGGCCGTCCAGGGCAGGAGCAGCCTGGAGGTGCTGTAGTCAGGTAGGTGCTTTCTCGGCAGATGACAGAGACAAGGGCAGGACGACCAGACTCACCACCTTTCTCTATCACCTGGACTAGGTTCACCTGGTTTCTCTATCACCCGGCTGGCAGCTCTGGACAGTGACCCCAGCAGGGTATTTCTCCCCGCCAGGAGACCCTTCCCTGCGGCCGCCCCAGTGGATCTGCCAGTCTCCTGAATTCTGGGTTCAGGCTGGAGTTCACCTTTGTTTTCCTCAGGCCCAGCTCAGAGCCTACGATAAAGGAGGGATTAACCCTTTGCTGAACTAAGGAATCAAATTGACCAGAATATCGGCTGGCAGGAAATTCTGTCCCAAATAAACACCTGGCAAGAAGACAAATTTGGGATAGAGAATGTAATGAAGTCTTGTGAAGCAGGAGGTCACTGGAGATGCAGCCAGTGGCCTACGTGATACCTAACGCTGCCTCATGGCACATAAATGTGAATCTGACATCCATTAAGATGGGATCAGCAAGGAGAATCATCCCCCATCCGTTCATTACCATTTATTATTCCCCTAGTGCAGGCCTTACGCTAGCGAGCAGGAGAAGGGGTGCACTGACCTCACTGAGATTTTGAACATGGCCGCAGGACAGTTCTGGTGATCCTCGAGCTCCTAAGAAAGCCAGCTAAGCTGACCTCAGCTGCACACCTCCGCTGGGCTAGCGGGGCATGCACCCCTCTTCCCAGGTGGGGCTCTGCCCCCTTGGCCCTCACGGCTTGGGGGTGTCATCAGCTAGTGGAAGCGGTCAGCAGCACTCTCAGGCCACCTCCTGATTCCTGGGTGCTGATGTTCTTCATGATGGTGACCACACGTTTCCTCCCACCTGCACAGACTCTGTCCATCTCAGTGTGGGTAGGTCACACATGTGCACCACAGAGAGGTGCACCAGGGTTAATAACCAGTGCCCTTGAAGAGCGCCTGAGACTCTTGCTTTCTTTTTAGAAGAAATGCCTGGTATCTGCTGTCTTTGATCTGGACAGGGGACATAGCCTGCACTAGACAGCAGTGGGGACAGCCACCATAGGAGCTTGACAAGCTCCTTGGGACTCAGCAGTCACTGGTCAACCTGATGGTGGGTAGAAGACTCGGTTTAGTATGGTAAGAGGTCATCTGCTTTGAGAGCCTGACCTCAGGGTGCCTGGTTAGGGTCGAGGCAGGAATATCAATTTGTCAATATTAAAATTGTGTTTTGGGACAAGATTTGATGAGTGGGTAAGAAATAAAGGTATTTTTTTTTTTCTTGTACGTGTCTCTAACAGATGTCAAGGTAGTTTTTTAGAAATGGGCTTTGGTGGCTGGATTTAGACCTCACCCCAGGCCTGGAACGTATCCACCTCAGTTGGCTGTGACTGAGGAATGTGAGGGCCAGAGGCCAAGCGGTGTCCCTCAGGACCACCTCCACGCTGCTGGTAGGCAGGCGGAGACCTGAGCGCCCAGGTATGCTATTTCTATTTATTTCCTTATTTGCTTTGGGGGTTGGTCCCGTAGACAATTTTGATCAGAGCTCTGGCCTCATGTGGACAGCCTGAGGTGGCTTGTGGCCAGGTGGGCGCACAGGGGACGTAGCTGCAGTCTCCACAGGGGGCTACTAAGTGGTGCACACTTGGCCGTGCTGGAACGGTTTGGGGTCAGGGCTTGCCGTAGGAGGAATCTGTGAGCAGTGGGGAAGGCTGAAGACGCCAGGTGTTTTCCCGGGGCCTCTGGGTCCACAGCAGCTTCAGGTCTCGTCCCTCCTCCTCCATCCCCAGCCAACCCTGCAGGTCATCTGCATCATCACAGCGGGGGGACATGAGACATGTGTCCTTGGCTTCCATTCTCCATTCCTGGAGAGCAGGTCCTCCTGAGGTCTGTTGGAGCACCAAGCAAGAGGTTGTCCCTGTTATCCCCAGGAGACCGGTTCCAGGTCCCCTTTGGAGACCACCCTCCATGATGCTCAAGGCCTTGTGTGACACGTGCGGGGTTGGCATGCACCCTGCACACATTCTCCTGTGTCTTTGCTGGCCTCCGGATGGCTTATGGCACCAACACACTGCAGATGCCAGGTGCATGCTTGCTGCGCTCTTTTGCTTGGGGAAATCGGCAGGAAAGACGTCTGGGTGTGTGCTCAAAGGCAGTTTTGGGTTTCTGAATACTTTTGATTTGCAGCTGGCTGAGCCTGCAGATGTGCACTGAGGCTATGGAGGGCCCTGAGCCACCACTGGGGCAAGGCCACTCCCTGTTCATTCCTTGCTTCTCGTCCCTCACACCAGCTTTGCTGAGCCCTGGCTGCACATCCTTCAGGTTCTTCTGGAGGGAAGGGCTCTGTGGAGGAACTGCCCTGCTCCTCTCTTTCTCGGGACAGCTGGACAGGCTCCTCTCTGGGAGGAGACGCTGCAGGAGCTGTGTGGGTCAGCTGTGTGGGTCATTATAGCAAATACCTGAGGCAACCGATTGTGTTAGTCAGCTCTCCATTACTGTAACAAAACACTGGAGATAAAGGAGATAAAGCAACCTAATAAGAGGAAAGGTTTATTTTGGCTCACAGTTTTGGAGGTTTCAGTCGGTGGTTGGTTGAACCTGTTGCTTTTTTCCCTGTGGTGAGCAGTATGTCATGGCAGAAGCATGTGGCACCTCATGTGGCCAGGAAGAAGTGGGGGATGGGAGAGGAAAAGGAGGAGGAGAAGGTGGCAGCTGGGGTCCCAATGTCCCTCTTCAACACATGGGCCTTTGGGGACACTGAAGACCCAAAGCTTATAAAGAGAACAGCTGCCCCTGGCTCCAGCTTGGAGGGTCCCACCGCGATCTGCTGGCCTCTTGCTTCTGGGCCCAGCAGAGCACCTTGTGGGAGTGTGGTGGAGAAACTTGCCCCCCTCGTAGCCGAGACAGAGGAAGAGGGGAAGGGGCTGGGGTCCCACTGTGCCCTTCAAGGACGTGCTCCCAGTGACCCAAGACTCCCTCTAAGTCCTGCAGGTCACAGGACCACCCTGGGGAGCAAGACAGAGGCCTTCGTGGTGCACGCAAGACCTACCCTAGAGCAGGGGCTGCAGGCTGCGTGTGTCCAGCGGAGGGTGCCCCAGGGGCAGGTGGAGATGCTCAGAGGGCAACAGCGTGAGGGGGTGGCCACCCTTGGCCTCTAGAGCAGGACCAAGCCCAGTGGGAAGGGCTCTGTGGCCCCGGGTTTGCCATCTATCTCTCTCCCACCTTCTCCAAGGCACCAAGGCCACTTCTCAGGTCCCTGTGTGGAAGGGGAGACCACGAGATGCGTGTGGGGCTATTGGACACCAGTCTGAAAAGACCCCACCTCCCAGGGACCTGAAAGCTGCTGGGGCCCAGGATCCAGACCGGGGTGCGTGGGAGCATGTGACGCATGCGGTTTTAACCCAGGTACATCCCACAGCGGGCCGGTGCCTCTGGGTCCGTCCTGTGCTCACGCCCCAGTGTTGGAACACAAGGGTGGAGTAGAACACTGGGCCACTGGCAGAACCCCACATTGTCTCTGTGACCCGTGAAATGACCTGAGGGCTGTCCTGGCAGGAATCATCAAGTGGAAAATTCTAGAACTTCCTGTACCTTCTCAGAATCCTCGGTCTCTATCTAACTTGCCTGTCTGACGTGCATAGGAGGAAGATGGATTCAGGGACCCACAGTGGATTCTGTAACTTGATCAGGTGGCGACCCCACCTCTGGTGCCATCTAGATGGGCATCCTCTGCTCGTCACTGACCACCTGGCTGGCAGCTGTGGAGCCGGGAGGTGCCTTTGCTCCGCTCTGCTCAGCAACGCTCTCCAGGGGCCGCTCGCCTCCGACTGGCAGGGCCAGCAGCACACCTTGCTGAGACCCCTCGGGGTGTCCACCTCTCCATCCTCCATCAGGATGACCACAGAGGCCTCCATACTGACCATTGTGTGGGGGCTGCGGAGGGCAGCATCATGCTGGTGGAGCTTGTGAGCAGGGAGTGAGCCGGGGAATACTCACGAGACACTTGGGCAAGACAGATGTAATAAGGGTGGAAAAAAATCCTACAAAAACCCAGGAGCCTTTCATCTCAGCGGAATTTTCCAGGGTCTGGTGTGCTCAGCTTGTTAAAATATCCCTTCCAAGGTCAAAGGTGAGTTTCTGCATCTAGCACCTTCTCCATTACAAAAGAATGACAGCCTCTCCGGACCCTGGGTTGTCACCTGAGCACTTGTGGAGAGATCATAGGGCTGCCTGGGGGTGCATGTCCCAGACCCCAGGCAAGCTGCTCTGCCACAGTGGCCCCATGACACGGCAGACTTGGTGAGCTTGATGTGCCTCTGACGGGCAGGCTGCCGTGCTGGCAGACCCCCATGGAAGGACCGGAGGGGTCCTCAGGTGTGGAGCAAGGTGGTGCCATACTCTGCAGGATAGGCCACCATGCAACCCAAACCAGCCACCAGGAGCTGGCATCTCCTGACCCACCAAGCAAGGCGCTGGGCGTGCACAGCCCTCCACTGTCAGGGGGTAGTGCAGACAGCTGACCTGTACTTGCCCAGCTCCGCGGTTTTGAGGAGACAGTGGGTGAAAGCAGAGTGCGATGGGGAGAAAGAGGGCTTTGAATTTGGATCCTATGGCTCCCACTGGTGCATGGGCCTTTATGCCCAACCTCCACCCCTGGCTTCCTTGGGACTCCTTCATGGCCAGCTGCATGAGCAGGGGACGCTTCCGTCCTAGTTTACAGATGGTTTGGAGTGATGTGAACATCCACAGCGAGGTGGCGGGGACTCTGCTACTTCATGGGGAGCTGGGGTGCGGCTGTGAAGGCGAGGTGCACCCATGTTAGGTGAAGACACTTTCACTGCGTCGGTATATGCAAATTAGAAGTGGTCAGTGAAGGTGCATGTGGGTGTCCCTGGGTCAGCCTGGCGGAGCTGCTTGTTTCCCAGAATCCTGGTGCGGGTCTGCGAGCACGGACCAGGGACAGGTGGAGGGATCACAGCTGTGCTGTTCTCTGAAACCAGTTGGGGCGCATATTGCCTTCGTCCACGTTTGCTTCTGTCCCAGAAGACCCGAGACTGGTCACTTACAGGGAATGGGGCTTGTTTGGGCTGGTGGGCCTGAGCCTGGGAGGTCCGAGGGCCTGGTGTCTGCTCGGCTTCTGGTGCAGCGGGTGAGCAGGCAGGCTGGAAGGGAGGAGGGGGCTGGAGCCCTGGGACACTGCACATTCCTGGGGGGCTCCATCCACCACCTGCCCTCTCTGGGGCCCCCTCCCCCACTGCCTCCATGGCTGTCGACTTCAGCATGGGCTCTGGAGGGCACAGTCTGTAGCAGGCACATGGGAGAGTCACCGAGGCACCAGTAGTTTCCACTTGTCCTATGTTCTGCTGAGAACTGGTGGTAGATCACCACAAGGGTCCACTTTGTCCTCGCTTGCCCATGCCCCTACCTGGTGGCTGGTCCTGCTGTCCAGAGCTGCCCAGGCCCATGACTCTGGACTTCTCCAGTGGGTGCTCTTCCCTGCTCCACCTTGGCAGAGGCGTGTGCCTGGTTTCCCAGTGGCTTGGCAAGTGACCTGTCTGCCATCACAGGTGTCCAGGTCCAGTCAGTGGCCCTCTTCTGGGTCCTGGTCACCATAGTTCCCTCCAGTTCCAGGTACAGGTTCATTTCTACGAAGACAGGAGCCTGGGTGGGGAGCTCAGCCACCCTGAGGTGGGAGCTCAGGGGCAACGGGGGCTGGACTTCCCACCTTTCCCACTGCCCACCCCAGGTCCATCCGGACTCACGTCAGGAGAGGACTTGGTGCAGGGCCTCAGGCTCTGGGACACTCCATGCTCACTGTGGGCTGAAAGGCAAATTGTGGCTGCAGATAGGTTCACCACAGGACGCTGGCCTCCGGTCAGCCTTGGCAATCTAAATGTGGGAGGTTGTGGATGACATAGCAATAAGAGCTTGGGTGGTGGGCTGAACAGAGGAAGCTTCCGTGGGCAGACGTTGCTGTCCAGATCTCGAGCAGCCCTTGGACACTGGACATGCAGCAGGACGCATCATATGAATTGGGCCCCCAGAGGAAATGTTAAATCCCAGGTCAGGGGTCTCCACAGTCTACCAATGGACCATTTCTGACTTTTGACCCCCTAACTCTGTTCATGGAGTTGGGAGGGTAAAAGCAGACAGAGAAGAGTTTGGAAATACTTGTTATCTGGAGTAAAAAATGGAAAAACAAAAGAACACAAGCTTCCCAAGGCCCCCCAGGGCCCCACAGCACCTGTGGGTATCTAGAGGGGCTCAGAGATTCTTTTGAAAATTAACTGTTCACCGTTAAACCTGACCATCTTTATAGGCAATGGGGACTTTTCATGTCTAAATCCTGGTAAGAGACTTGTTGCTAAACCTTGCTTCAGAAAGCACACAGGCTGCAGGGGTCCTGACTGCAGCATCCGGCCACTTGGCATTTCCCCCTGATGTCCCTACAGATGGATCCAGAACTCTGTCTGTCTTGGAGACCATTAGTGTCCAGGGTGCTGCAGAATCTGGCTTGTTCAGAGTTGGGTCTGGAGCTTTGGAGAATGCCTTTCTCTTGGGTCACGATGTCCTCTGTTCTCATCTCTGAAACAGGCTGCCTGGTTCAGAGCAGGTGAACGTCCCGGGTCAGCCCGATCCCGGGAGCCTCGGTCAAAGGTGCTGGAACAGAGAGAGTGCTGTGGCCAGGTGGGAGCTCATCACTGGACCAGGACCACCCGTCACGCTGGGACCCTGGACCCCAGCCTTGTCCCTCGCACACTGGTGATGTAGTTCAGCCCTCTCCACTGTGGAGTGGAATGCTGCGACCTACCCGCTGTCACCCCGCAGCCCGCAGAGGCGCTGACGCAGATTCCCCCCAGTCCTCAGGACCAGGCCCACGCTGGGACAGAATTCAGCCAAGTCAACCTCTAGTGTCATTAGCACTCTGCAGTCCCCACCCTATGTCCCCAAATGCCACTGTGCTCTGACGGCAGAACCAGCTGGGCATGTTTAACACACTGATTTCTGGACTTCCAAAGTGGACACCTGGTTCAGTGGAAAACAAGGTCACAGCCGTGCTTTGAAATTCCTGCTCAGGGTCACACACACACGTACACACAGGCGCGCGCGCGCACACACACACACACACACACACACACACCCAGGTACACACACAGGCGCACACTCATGGAAACACTCCACAACGTTCACATCTCCCTAATCGAGCCTATTAAAACAGAATCACAGCTGGGAAAAGATCTGCCTTAGCCTCACAATAAGATACCCCTGTGGATACGTCACCCCCTCCTTGAGGATTTCTGGTGGCAGAAGTGCTCTGTCCCACAGTGATTAGCCCTAGCAGAAGTTCTCCATCCAGCTTCTAAGTGCTCTGGGCAGCCCAGTCCTGGAGGGGTGCAGTGCGACACCCCGTGTCTGGGCTGTCCCCCACGTGATGGCACACATCTAGTTCTTTGGACGAGCAGGTCGATGCCCTTCCAGTTTCCCTGCAGACATTGGAGGACGTGGGGCTATAGCCCAAGGGGTGAGCAGTTCATCAAGCTCTGGTCAATTAAAAAGTAGCCCTGAGCCCAGTCCACTCTGGGACCATTCTGCTCACCGGCCGTGTGTGCCCAGGCTGACTGTGTGTGCCCAGGTCTTTCTGCGCAGACAGTCCTTCAGAGGGACAGACAGCGCTTCCTCCTTCCTCCCACTCCACACACCTCAGAGGCCAGAGCCAAGCGAGTTGCAGGCACAAGTGCACAGACGTCCCGAGGCAGGCAGATGGTGGACGGCTCTCTGGCTCCTACAGAATCCAAATCAAGCTAATTCCATTCAAATTCCTTCCCAGCCCATGTTGTGCCTTCCCAAGGTTGCCGAAATGGAATTCAAACTCCAAAAACACATGCTGGCCAGGCTCAAAGAGCCACTGCCGATTGCAAACACATGGCCCAGCAGTGCAGCGGACGCCTTAGGGTGCCTGGTGTTGTTGATTATGTGGGATAATCACAAGAAGCATCCCTCAAAGCCCTCGCCCTCGCACACAGCACATGGTAAAAAAATAAAATAAAAATCTGTTTTTCAAACAAAGCACTAAAACAAAACAAAAATCCTGATGAAAGTGCTTAATGGTCCTGAAGATGGAAATTCAATCTTGGACTTGATTTTTTACAGGTGTGCATGGAAAATGTCACATGAAGCAAGATGCTCTAGTTGGGATTTCTTGCAGCTGTGGGTGCAAGTTTGAAATAAGAAAGATCAAAATCAATGACCATAAAGTCTTCAGCATAAAGATATCTTTAGGTTGCAAAGCAAAAAATATTCTTTTTTTTTTTTTTTTGGTCATGCAGGAAATACATCTGTCAGGGATGTCGGTGGGTACAAGGCTAGGCCCATGGCAGATGCTCATGCCGAGAAAGTGGCCACCAGGCTGGCAAGAGGTAAAGGGAGGGAGAGGGTCCATCAGCCTCTGTGCCTCCTCTGGGGCTCCTGGTGGGAACACGTTCTTGGCAGGTATCCAGGCTCCGTAACTCATGCTCGCGGTGAGACTGAAGGTAGGATTAATTCGTATGGGTTAAGGTCCTGTGGCTAATACTAGATAGGGAAGGAGGTCCTGCCCCTGTGTGGAGGAAACGAAAATCCCAGAGACCTGTTACAGGGCTCCTGACCATTGGGCCACCTCACTGCTGAAGTTTTAAGTTTAGTCATCTGCCGTTAAAATAGCCACTGGCTGTACAAGGCAGTGTGGGCCACAGGGAGTGCCCCTGCTCAGCTCCGCTTGGGGCTGAACAAAAGGATTTCACAAGTGCCGGCAGGGTGTGGGCGGAGGGCGTGCATGGAGGGCGTGGCGGGCAATGTGCACATTGGCTTGCAACATGAGCAAAGACGCACAGGTCTGTTCCCATTTCCACCTTCCTGAGCTTCCGCTGCAGCAGAGTTGGAGACGAGCATTCCGAATGCAGAAAGAAGTGAAGTCAGCTTACAGCTGCTGTGTCCTTCCCTGGGCCTGGTGTCCAGCGACCTGCGGTCTGCAGCAGAGACGTACCCTGATCCCCAAGGTGCTCCATGGGGACACAGGTCTGCTGTGCCTGGCTCACCTCAGTCACTGTGCTTTGTGGGGACAAGGAGATGAGCAGCAGATGGAGCAGCTTGACTGAATGTTCCCAAGGACTCCTCAGGTGGCCCTGGTGACCCCAGTTCTTCCCACTTTGGAACACTACATATCTTTATTATGCACATGTGAAAACATACGTGGGGTGCTCTGGCCGAGGTGTCAGGACTCTGCTGCAGGTGGGCTGGGGACTGGGCAGGAGCAGGGAGGGGCCGTGCGGGGGGAGACCCCTTCCCCAGTGAGCTCAGTGCCGGGAGAGTCTCACCTACCTTGCTGCTCAGACCGGTGCTCATTATCACCTCCCTAGGAAGGAAAATGAAATGAAAGCTGACTTTTCCCCAGTGAGAGAAAGGAAATGTATGAAATACAATTGTGTTGAGAAGTGTCGAGCTCTGGAGGGTCACACACCAGCAAGCAGCCAGTTGTGTGGACTTTTATTTTTGTCCAAGAATCCATTTTGGCCCCCATGGGGGCAAAGTCTCCTCCACCAAGAATGCATGCTTTGGGCTTAATACCCCAAACCCCTTTAACTCAATAAATGGCAAAAGAACTAAAGAGACATTTCTCAAAAGAAGAAACACAAATGGACAACAAATAAATGAAAAAAAAAAATGTTCACCTCTCCAGTGAAGGAGATGACCCTAAGCTGCCCAGGACTCCATCTCCCTCCAGTTAGAAGGGCAGTCATCAAGGACACAGATGACAATAGATGCCGGGGAAGATGTGGAGAAAGGCACTCTCACACATTGTTAGTGGGACTGCAAATTAGTGCAACCACTCTAGAAAGCAGTGTGGAGATTCCTCAAAATAACTAGTGGGATCTCCATATGACCCAGCTCTTCCACTCCTGGGTGTGCATTCAAAGAACCAAAATCAGCCTCCTACAGAGAGACATGCATTCCAATGTCTGTAGCAGCACAACTCACCGTAGCTAAGTTACGGAACCTGCCCCTGTGTCGTCAGTAGATGAATGAATTAAGAAAAGGTGGTGTATAGGCACAATGCAGTTTTACTCAGCCATAAAGAAGAATGCACTTATGCATTTGCTAGTAAATGGGTGGAGCTGGAGAACATCGTGCTAAGTGAAATAAACCAGACTCAGAAAGTCAAGGGTGCAATGTTTTCTCTCATCTGCAGAAGCTAGAGCAAATTAAGGAGGGAAAAGGACTGGACATCATAAAGATATAGGGAAGATCAGTGGAGTAGATGAAGAGAGAGAGGGAGGGAGGATGGGAAAGGGGAGGAAATGCAGAAGAATTTAACAAAATCATGCCATGGGCAAAAATAAATATACCAGAGGGGGAATTCCACCTTTATACATAATTTGAAATCACCAATCAAAAATCAATAAATGAGTGAAAGGGAGGTCAGTAGAGCAGAGGACAGAATAGGGGAGGGGGAGGAGAGGGAATGAACAGGCACTGATGTCAAGCTCCATCATGTTGGCTTACGTCGAAACGAACCCCAACCACTGTGTGTAACTGTGATGCTCGAATAAAAAAGAATATACTGTGAATCCTGATTTTCCAAATCAGACAACCTAATGTAAGAAGAGGAATGTTTTTGTGAGATGTATGTTATTTAAAAATGTCTTCCCTCTGTGTGAGCAGGAAATCCTACGTCTCACTAAAGAGAAGACAGCGTTTGCGGTGGTGAGAGCCAATTGTGCTGACGTCACTGACCACTGTCCTGTGTACCTTGTCTCAGCATGGCTCCCTCTAGAAGGTGAGGGACAGACACCAGCAAGCTACAGAAGGAGGGCATGCTTTTGTGACTCAAATAAGCCTCCAAGTGGCTGGGCTTCTAGAGAGCGAGCACTCTCCCCCTCCGCTGCGATGGCTGAGAGGGGGTGCCGGGGGGACCAGAGAGGAAAGATTTGTCCCTATTGATCCCAGGGATTCCAAGCAAGTTGAGAGCAAGGGTTCCAGTTTCTGAGAAAGAGAACAGACACACACCAATGTCTGGAGGCCATGTGGAGCAGCGACTAAGAGCAAAAGGTCCAGTCCCTATCCTGTCAGTCTTTGGCTGGGTGACCTGAGGCAGGTTGTTTAACCTCCCTGGGCTGTACCTCCTTGACCTGTGCATTGGGCATAGTGTCCCCTCTCTGGGTTCATGAATATCTGGTGCCATGGAAGTGCTTAGGACAAGGTCTGGCACTGGGTTAGCTTTCATTTGAACTTCCATTTATTCTAAAAACTAGCAGCACACTAGTGGGATGACCCAGCTCTGGGATGTCAGGTAGCAAGGCGCTCACACTTCCAGGAGAAGCTCTGAACCGTGTCGTGGCTGGGGCGGTGGTGGCAATGGTGTCTGTTTTCCTTTTAAGAAATGATTAGTGGGAGAAATGGCTATTGGGTTATGTTTTAAAGTAGCCTTGAGGTCAGGTTGTTTTGTTAGCCGTGGTCCTCCTCGAGCCCGAGTTTTGGATCTTGGCTCTGCTACTTACGAGCTGGTGAGTCAGAACAGGTCACTGGACACCAGTGTCTCAGTGGAAGAGGTTCAGGAAAATAGGGGCAGTCACACCCATGTCATGGCACCACGACTCAAGTGAGGCAAAGCGCACCTCGACCCGTCACTGTGAGGCACTGGCTGTCCCCTGAGTGTCCAGTCCCACCACACTTCCTGCTTGGCCAGGCGTCCATCCCGCCCAGTGCAGCCCACACGCCTCAGAGCTGCAGGCTCCATCCTGAGCCTGCTGCATCTGGGTCCACCAGAGACCAGAGCTGGGTGTGCATGGAGGGGAATGTCTACACTGGCCGTGAGTGGAGCACGGTGACTCTGACATGCAGGGCCACCTGCTTAGAGCAGGGAGGTGGGCTTCCATGCAGGGGTCTTGCTGGCCACCTGTCAACCAGGCCCGAAGCTCCTCCTTCCTCAGGGCTTCTAGTTACTTCTAGAATAAGAAAGAATACATTCCCGGGACCAGGTAGAGCTCTGTGGTGGGCACCTGCCCAGCATGACAGGGCCCTGAGTCCCATTCCCACCATTATTTATGTATTCCATGATGGCCTAAGGCAGTTTGAGTACAGGTTAAAAGCCTTTCAATAAATATACCTGTTTTCCCAAGCATCATTGCAGCTTTGATTTTGTTCTTTTACTTATTCACTCTTCTGTTCATCCATCCACTTATTTTCCAATCCCTGAGTGGAGAGCAGTACTCTGTACTCCGTGAGAAACAAAAGGAATCTGATTCTTCACTGATACCTTCAAGAGATTTAAAGTTTATTGCAGAATTTAAAATTTTGAAATTTAAAATGTATTATTTATGGCTCAGGTTTCGGGTGAGCCTGTGCTCAGCTCTCACCACCCTGTAGACAGGAAGGCAGGGACGAGGCCTCCGCAGGGGGTGGGAAGACCAGGGAAGGGGCCCTCTGGTCTGGCACCAGGCAGTACCATGCTGGGCAGGCAGCATGTAAGAAAGACGAGTCCAAAAGCCAGGTGGTGTTGAATGCCAGCCCCCAAAGCTGGAAAATTTAAAATATGAACCTCACTGAAAGGTTTGGAGCTCTTGAGTGGTGGATAAAAATGGGGGTTGGAAAAGCAGCCGGCAGAGCTGGACCGAGGTCCGGGTCTGGCTCCGGCACACACTCCTCTCAGCCCCTTTGAAGTGGCAAGGGCACGTGGAGCAGGTCCCGCTGCGCCACTGCTTGGGTTCCTGTGTTCCCAGCAATACCCTGGGCATGTCAGGTGGACCCTCCTTGGCATCCTTTCCCTGATGGAGCAGGATGCCCTGCCCGCTGCTTCCCTGGGATGTCCCCAGACCTCATGGCCCTCCTGCTGGTTGAGTCTGGAGGAGCTCCGAGCTTGTGCCAGGACGTGGTGGCATTGGAGTCTCTGTTTCTTTTTTTTTTTTTTGGTCCTGGGGATTGAACCCAGGGACGATGCTTAACCACTGAGCCACATCCTCAGCCCCTCTTCCCCCCTTTTTTTGTATTTTATTTAGAGATAACCCCTCGCCAAGTTGCTCAGGGGCTCACCAAGTTGCTGAGGCTGGCTTTGAACTTGTGGTCCTCCTGCCTCAGCCTCCTGAGCCCCTGGGATTACAGGTGTGTGCCACCACACCTGGCCTGTGATTTTTGCAGTGCATCCCTTGACCTCTCTGAGGTCTTTGGGTCCTCCTAACTCGCATGACTCTTAAGTGTCAGAATGCTTTGGAATTCTGGTCCCGGACCTCCCTTCTCTCCATGAAGCTGAACCTTTGTTGGGCCTTCTTATCCTGTGCGGGGTGCTTCCCACCTCTTTCTCTCAAGCTGGCCTTTCTCTGAGACCTGGCACTGTCCGTCCCCCACCCTGAAGGCCACCTCTCATTCTGTGAAGATCAGGTCATCACCTAGTCCATGTCCACTCCTCTTCCTTGCTTTCTGTGCTGGCTGGTTGCCATGTCACCAGTGTCAGCTGATCCACTGTGGAGTCATCCGTCTTCCCTTTCACCCCTAGGTCCTCTGGTCACTGTTATTGGCAAGTGGGTGACAAGGGTGATAAAAACAGAACACTAAAGATCAGGCTTCACTTATACATTAGAATGCTTTCTCCTGAAAAAATACAAGTACCCCCCTTAGCTTGAGTCTTTCCTGAGTGGAGGAAGGAAGTGTGGTGGATGGCCGTGTGGGAGGCTGTGGGGTGTGCTGCTGCTTTGAATGGCCTCTGTCCTGAGTACCAGGGAGAGAAAGGTGTGCATTGTGGCCTACTCCTGGATTGGTCTGGCTTGGATTAAACACATTTCTGTGTCTGCCTGGTGACCTCATCTCTGGGTCTCCCAGTGCCACCACTGCAAATGGCTTCAGGTGGCTCAGAGCTATACTGAGCCTTGATGTCCTGACTGTTGTCTCTGCTGGAAATGCTCATTGGTCCATACATTAAGTACAAATAAAGGGAAAGACCCAGGAGCCCCACTCCCAGGTTGATCCACAGCAACTGCAATGAGGGGCTTGAACCCTGCGTCCACACCAGTGCTCACAGTGGCACGGGACACAGTGCCGAGGGAGGGAAGCAACCAGGTGCCCACCAGCAGACGATTGTGCAAACAAAACGTGGTGTTGCACACACAACAGGCAGTATTCTTCATTAACAGGAATGGAAATCTGGTAATTCGTCCACATGGATGGACCTTAAATAGAAATAGCTTGCCACAGCAGGACAAACAGCGTGAGACTTCACTGAAGGAAATAGCCAGAGTAAGCAGATTCACTAGATTCAGCAGATCAGAGGTTGCCAGGGGGCTGGGAGAGGAGGGTGGGAACTTATTGCTTAATGGCTGCTGAATTTGTTTGAGGTGGTGAAAGGTTTTGGAACTAGATGATGGTTGCACAATCCCGCGGATATACCGAGTGCCACCCAGCTATGGCTTAGCCTGTTAAAATGGCATGCTGTGTGCATTTCCCCAAAAGTAAAGAGTGTAAAGGGAGGGAAAACATCCACACAATAGTTCTTAGGGTTCTTGCAGACCTGTGTGAGCACATGCCTCAGCCAGGAGCCAGGCCCAGGTGCACCCAGGGGCCAGCGCACAGCAAGGCACAGCAGAAGGGCGGGGCTCCTGCTGGAGGAGCCCAGAGAGCAGGGGCCTGGCTGGTACACAGCTCTTTCTTTCGGTTTAGCATTCCCAAACCCTGTAGAGCCCACTAGATCTCTTTCCTTCTGCAGATCTAGCGTTTTGTTCCCCCTGGGGTGGAACGGGCAGCGAGCAGGGCTGGCCACAGGCTGGGCCACTGGTTCCTGGACCTGCTGCATCGTTCAAGACTGGAGATCCGCACGAATTAGAGGACAAGACTAGGAGCCCGACTCAGAAAGGCCGGGCAGGGTCAGACCTGGAGGACTTGATTCTCAGCTCAGGCGCAGGCTGAGCCTGCTGAGCGCCCTGCACCATCCGCGCTTCATGCTCCGCAGAGGACCCTGCCCACGGCCTCCAGGGGGCGGGCGCGGCCGGTCTCCAGGCTCCGAGTGGGAGGAGCTGCCCATCAGCGCCTCACATGGACGCTGATCAGACCGTTCCCCCAGGGAAGGACAGCTCTTCTGCTTCTTCTTCGTTTTTTTCTTAAAAGACATAAAAAGCAAAACCAAAAGAGCGCTCCTCCCGTCTCCTTCAAAGCCCTGGCATCTTCAGATCTGGGTACTTGAAAGCTAAAGCTGATCATAATTTCCGATGGACATAATGTGCGTTTGAAATTCTTTTCCACATCAAATTAAATCTGTCTTGGACTGATTTCCTGGAAGTGTTTTTCATTAGAATAATGGTCCTCAGCTGAGTGATCACAGAATCAGATACCGTGCAGGGGAACCAAGGGGGTCATCCGTTCCCAGTTCCATCCCTCCAGGGGCTCTTCTGACTGTTCTGGGTTCTTGTGATGAAAAGGATCCCTCTCTATGCTTGTCCCCAAGGACAAGGCCCTGGGACTGTGAGCCACGAGTTACTTAACTGGCAAAATCACTTTTTTGTTTTCATAGAAACTATAAACAAGAAAAAAATTAGGCTCAATGAGTCAACAGAATTCAACCTGCCTCCTGCTGGGGGCCAATTCTTCCATGGTGCCAGGGAGATAGTAATTAATAAGACAGTGTTTGAAAGACCCTAAAGCTCTCGGGGGCACTCTAAGGACTGACACAGGTCCCGTCTGCATTGATGATTGTTTCCCAGTCTCGACATGCCTTTCTGGGTGAAGCAATTCTGTCTGAACACAGCCTTACCTACAGAAGGCTCCAGAAGGGTGGAGGAAATCCTTCTGAAATTCTTTTCTCTCCCTCCTCTCTGATCCGTGACTTGTTTACTGCAGGCTGTTAACAGCCTTGAGAGTGTCTTTAATCCTGAGCCAGGGTTTTTAAATATAATACATCAATAACAGGTAATTATTCACTTTGAACTCTCTGCCCCTTTGCCCCGTACCCTGCAGGATGAGCTTGGAACTTTCAAGCGCTGTAACAGATTCTTCCTATCAAAGTGTCAAAACTCATAAGCCAACGTCAAGGAATTCGTTGGCTTACTTTCATCTGTCTGCCCCTCTCTTTTGATTCTGACTCTTGCCATAGGCTTGGTGGATTACTGCTCCGAGGGCTAGTTTTCATCCTGGTGGGTTTATCTTTAAGCCAGCCCTGCTGGGGACCCTGAAAAATCTGCCCCCATGCACCCAACCTCGTGGCCTTGAAGAATGGCACTCAGTCGGGTTTGTTACTCCTGGCCTGACACATGCTTCCTGTTTATAATGTGTCCAGGAAGATCCGGTCAAATTCAAAACTTCCTTCTGTTCTGCACCGATCTTTGATCTGAGCAGCCTGGACACCGAAGGCCTCTGCATGGTATGGACTGTGCCCTGCCCCACAGCTCTGGCTACCAGCATCGGGGGCAGCAGGGGCTTGTCTGATCTGTGGGCCAGGTTGGGAATGGGTGGCCCTGTGTTTGGCTCTGGGAGCTCCTGGTCCTTGTGGGAGAAGTGTCTTCCCCAGGGAGTGCTCTCTGTGGTCTAGGCCAGGGCCTGAGCCCAGTGGGTTCATTCCCTTTGAGGAAGCCTCAGGCACATCCTGCACAGGTTTCCCTTTCTAACAGGGTGGAGCAGCCAGAGGAGGGCTCCAAGCACATCATTAAGCCACTGCATAAAGCGTGGGGTCTGCTTTCCTGAGAGCGGGCCTGCCTTCCCCAGGTTTCTTTGTATGGTGAAGGGGTTTCTCAGCATCAGCTAAAGAGGTCCACATGTAAATGCTGGCCACTGGAGGAATCGTAGGTGTGCAGGGCAGGTAGGTGGTTGGGAACGTGTGGCTACTTCCTGCCTGGTGCTGTCCTCAGGCAGGGGGCTCAATACTGACCCTGGCCTCACCTTGAGGGAAGGAGCTCTCCAGACTTGACTGGGGAACCATGTAAGGTGCCACGTGACATTGGAAGACTGACATGTGTCTACATCAAATAATCAAGGTGCACAATTCTGTGCTTCTCCTCAGCTGAGTTTCTTGATGGCTGATGAATGGAATCCGCTTTGAATGTGGGTGTAACAAGACCTAACTGCATGCTCTGCAGGCCGAGGACGTAACTAAGGTGTATGCACATGGCCCAGGAGGATGGGAGGTGATATGTACAACAGGGGCAGGCTCAGCCCTCAACCCAAGGACCATGAGTGTCNGGGGTGGGGTGGGGGGGACGGTGACAAATGAAGCTGAAACACTCACTCTTAAATTTGATTTCACCCTTGACCTTGCTGGTGACCTTTGGCCTGTCGCCTGGCCTTTCGATATCTGTTTCCACTGTGATTATGATGGCTACATGACACCAAGGGGCCTCTATGTGTGTTAGGGTCTGTAAACAAGTCTGGATGGTGCCCAGCATTTTGCCAGAGGGAGTGGTTTGTGAAGTACCGCCAGCGAGCCATTAAGTGTGGAGATTCCTTATTGGTTGACTGCTGTATCTAGTTTATGTTAATTAAGATAAGCTGTGTGTAATGTATATATACCCCTCCTGTCCTGCAATAAACGGCTCCCACTCCTGCTGTATCAATCTACACAAGTTGCTCGTCACCCCCCGGTTATTTTGCTGCAGCCGGACTGCAGCATATGTGCATAATGGACAATACCTTTCCACTTCTTCAGAACACTGAAGAATTCAGACTGTCCATGTGGGAAGTCAAAATATCCTTGATCTTAATCAACATGGTACAAAAAGCAGTGACATGTGACATTGTTCAGAAGCGGAGAGCACTTGCCTGGCACACGCAAGGCCCTGGCTTTGACCCCCAGCACTGCAAAAATGAAACAAAATGACCCTACATTTGGCTGTCATGAGGACCAGTGGACAGGGGCTGAGTGATTACAGGTCAGGCTTCCACAGCCTGCTGGGCCGGCTGAGGGTGGGATCAGGAGTCAGGGAGGGCGGCTGATCACTCTGGGCCAAGGCATGTGGGGCCATGCTCACCTTGGGTCAGTCTGCAGCTCTGTTAGCCATTGTGGAGATGGCAGGACTCTGGTCATCACCACAGTGGAGTCCCACAGCCAGCGGGCGTGCTGGCCGAGGCGCTATCAGAAACGTGGAATTCATCAGTGTGCATCCCAAGGGGGGTGAGGAGTAGCCATAGATACGGAGGGATTGCTGGTTTACAGTGTCCAATGGGTTCCTTATCTCATGCTTGACTAATCTGACCATCCGAGTGGAGCGTGTTTTTAATCATTAAAGCGATTTTGTTCATGTAAACATAATTTATTAATATAAATAGAAGACAGGATTCTTTCCCAATAAAAAATTGAATGAAAGGGATTACTGATTGCTTTAGAAACGAGAATACACAGCCCTCGTCCATCACAAACGGTTCTATGTGGTCGGTACACACAGAAGGAGGAGAGGATCGATGCCAGCTTCACGTATGAGGGGCGATCTTCGCGGAAGACAGGCACCCCGGTGGTCAGCTTCCTCACGTCCCACCCATTTCCAGGGTGCAGGTCCACAGAGCCGTTTTGGGGTGAGCCAGCTCAGCTCAGGCACCTCCTTTTTGGAGAGATGTTGGCAGCTCAAGGGGACTGAGGCCAGAGGCAGAGGGTTTCAAAATCCTCCCGGATAGGGACAGGGACTACATTTTGTCTGAAGGAAACCAGAGGCAATGAGACCTGCCTTCAGACCATCAAGAGCCTCTTTTGCAGAGAAGGAAGTAGCTGCTTTCGTGGGAGAATGGCTGACATTTCAGACAGGTCCTTTCCATATGGGGAGTGTCTGTGCAGGATGGTTTTCCAGCCTTGGGGTGGCTCCCTGGGTGGGCAAACTCCTTCCTACTGGATACGCTGGAGGTGCTGGTGCTGGAGGCGAGGAGGGGTGTATAGAAACGGACTTCGGGTCAAGTTATGCTAAAGCACCTTTGTTCCAAGCTGCACATGGGTTGGCTTTCCAGTTTCCCTTCTCATTTGTTAGAAAGCAAGATTTTACTCAACTTAGTTCGGGATCCACTAAATGTTACCAACTGGTTTAAAATAGAACTCAAGTGCCACATCTCTATGCTCTAGGTAAAGAACGATGATGTGGACTCACATATGGGTTCCAACCCAAGCCGTGCCCGTTTGCAGATGCAAAACTGCTGGCAAAACTGGTCTATATCCATCCGATCGCTTTCCACTGGACAGGGTTTGCATTTCCAAAGGTGGGACTAGGCGGCCCGCTGGGTTTCCCACAAGCTAATGTTGATCTCTACAGAGTAGAGGGACAGGCTGGTCAAAGACACAGGGAGAAGCGCACCTGGAGATTGGCAAGATGTCCTATGGTCTCTACCACTCCAAAATCTTCCACAATTTTTCTCTCCATGAATCCATACATGAAAACTTTCCCCTGAAGCACCAGGCAAATGTGAGTACTCATTAAACGTCGGTATTGATCCTGGTTAACTCAAGTTCCCCGGGTCAAGCAGCCGCCTGGTGGCTGATGTGAGGATCTCTTTGACAGAGGTCAAACATGGCATCAGCCATGTTTCCACAGTAATGAAGTAGCCTAGCAAGGCACTTATCAGAATTCGTCCCTGTCACTGAATGACGCAGGATGACATGGAAAAACATGTGTGTTTAACTTAGTGTGTGCATGGACAGGACTGGCCACTCTGCCTAACTCCAGCTGTCCTTGGTTCTGAACCATTCCGGGCACAGCTGTTACTTACAGCCATGGTCCACAGGTAGCCCGTGTCCATCCTTTCTCAGGTTCAGAAAGAGGTCGGGGGAGACAGCAGTTAGAGACTGGAGGTGGTCATGGAGGCTGTGGCCGCTGGAAGGTGGCTGGGAAGAGACCTGGACGGAGTTCCACACAGCATCAACTCACCGAGATAGAAAAACACTGGCCGCGGCGTGAGGCAGTGGTCTAACTTCTGTAGCGATCTTCATCCTGTGGACGCCTCGCTCCTGTCTCCAGGTGGGAGGGAACCGTGCCTTGGTCTGTAGTACAGATGCCATCCAGCCTTGAAAACGAAGGACGTGCTCTCATCTGGGACCTGGAAGACTTTATGTTAATCAAACAAGTCAGGAACAGAAAGACGGACGCTGCGTGATCTCACTAATATTTGAGTTCTACAAAGGGTGAATTCACATGAGTAGTATAGAGAGGTGGTTACCAGGCCCTGGGGTGGATGGCGAGAGGGGAGCGTTGGCCAAAGGTGTGAGGCTTCAGTTAGACGAGAGAGATGGGTTAGTGATCCATGGCGTAGCGTGGTGAATACAGTTAACCCTAATGTTCTGTGTACTGCAAAATTGCTGAGAGGGTTTTATTTTATTTTTGTACTGGAATTGAACCTAGTGGTGCTTTACCACTGAGCCACATCCCCAGCCCTTTTTATTTTTTATTTTGAGACAGAGTGTCATTAAGTTGCTCAGGGCCTCTCTTAAGTTGCTGAGGCTGGCTTGGAACTTGTGATCCTCCTGCCTCAGCCTCCCGAGCCTCTAGGATTATGGACGTGTGCCACTGTGCCCAGCTGCTAAGAGGATGTTAAAGGCTCTCATCACAGAGAAATGATTGGTATGTGAGGTGACAATGTGTAAATCCACCACACTATGTGATGTGTTATGCCATCACCTGGCACCCAAGTCATCCCTTCATACCTCAAGGTATAATATGTCACAATAACTTCACCACATAAAAGTATTCACTCACACCGCAAAATGTACTATATCTAGATCACCTTCACCACATGAATGTATTTGATTATATCAATTAAAAATTAAAAAAACAGAAATTTTAGAGCACAAAATGCAAGATGGTTTAACTTTTAATCAACACTTGGCTTGCGCCTTATGTATCATTTGAGAGGATTTTAGTAACATCACTAAAACTTCTACCCCCTGTGAGCACCGGCCTTCATGATGTCATGCAAACGTCCACTTGTGAGGTGACTGTGTCGGTGTCCTCCTGGAAAGCCCAGCGTGCATGGCTTGGTGTGTCGTCATGGATCCCAGTTCTGCTAGTCCCACCCAGGGCTCCCAGGACTGCGCTCTGCCTGTGGAGGGGGGCCGGCTCAGAGGCGCCCCCACCTGTCCCTCGGGGCACCGGAGGCTGGTTAGGTCTGTCCCAAGCTGTCTCGGTGTTTCCAGGCATGTGGAGTGGACACTAAGGCCAAAATAGCCCCTGGATGAGCTCAGTGACCTGGCCGTCTCCCGGGAACCGCAGGTGCACGGTGCCCTTCAGTGAATGGCCGTCTGTGCTCCGCATGGTGCAGCCTCTTTCTGCGCCAGGGCATCTTGGGCACAGGATGCTGAACAGAGGAGTCCACACTGAGAGAGGCCTGAGGGGGAGGCAGGTCACCTGGAGCTGTGGTGGTGGCGCTGTGGCCCCCGGCGGCGGATGGGGAGCAGCAGGGGTGCGTGGAGGCCTGGGTGACATGTGCTCAGGTGGTGCCCGCACCGGGTGGCTCTGTGTAAGCTCAGGTTGTCTCAGTTGCCTGCTTATGAAAGACATAAATATCTCACCTCTTAGCAGAGATGAAAATGGTTTTTGCAGATTTCCTGGCAGCGCACCACACAATCCCGCCAACCCCTTTCATCTGCAGATTTCGCTCCAATAAAGCCTTGATCTAGGGAACAGAACCAGCCCCCGCCACGCAGCTGGGGAGTGCAAAACCTGGCTGTCCAGGCTCGGGGGTTCGCCTCCACCCCAGGACCGTGGGTCTCACGGATGCTTTGATGGGCCACACTGAAGCCGAAAGCAGCACCCTCTCCCTATTGCTCAAGGGTGCTCTGCTGAGGAAAGTGCTTTTCTGGGGGTTGCCCGATTGCTCAACCCTTTTCTGACTGGTGATTTTAGCCTTGAGGTAAGACTCTCCTTGTGTTGGAGGGGCGTTAGACTAGGGGGTCCTGACCAGGTCAGTGGGCAGAACACAGCAGGCTGGGCTGAAGAAGCAAGGTTGGGCCTGTAGGTAAGAGGGAGCCTTGGCCACCGGCTGGGTGTGGTGGCGCAGGCCTGTACGCCCAGCGACTCAGGAGGCTGAGGCAGGAGGATTATGAGTTTGAGGCCAGCCTCAGTAACTTAGCAAGACCTGTCTCAAAATTTAAAAAAATAAAAAGGGCTGGGGATGTATCTCAGTGGTAGAGCACCCTTGGGTTCAATCCCTAGCTCTGGAAAAAGAAAAAAACATTCCTCCAAACTGTTCCTCTTAATAAAAGGGAGAACCAAGGAGGCTACTTCAAGGAACCCAGTAACTCCTCTCCCGTTTCCTGACCGGCTGTCACTGCGGTGGCATTTGGTTTATGTTTTTTCATTTAATGCTGGTGGCACCCCATGTCACAGCCCCTTTTCTTTCCCTCTGTGACGTGGTCTAGCAGGATCACAGCCTCCTGCATCCCTAGCACTGCCTGGCCCACTGGCCCCTGGCTCCTCTCGCTGACCCGTCACTCACTGTGTCTCCCCAGCTTGTGAGACTGGACCCAGGGACAGATCTGTGACTCCTTTCTTCGCAGACATTGCTGACAGCAGATGCCACTCAAAACAGGCTTTCCTTACAGACTTGCAGATGATGCAGAAGACAGTGGCACTGTGACCTCAGAGAGCAGAGCACATCCTGCCCTCAGCACCTCCCGCTGTGGCTTTTGCCAATGGAGCCCCGGCCGCCTCTGCATGGCTCAGATCACTGAGCCTCCGCTGTCTCCTTGATCAGCCCCGTCCTGTTCAAGTCCCTCCTCCCTTGGTGATGGAGACTCACCTAGCCAGCCTTACCCTACAGTGACCTTCTCTACGAGCACCCTCACATGGGCTTTGACTGTGTTCTGGGAGGGACACGGCTATGGGATCTTACTGCACACAGAGCCTACACAGAGGATCCGGGCAGGTTACCTGGAGCCCAGCCCCCAGGCCAGCCACATCCGGCCCTGTGGACACTCATGGTCCTTGGGTTGAGGGCTGAGCCTGCCCCTGTTGTACATATCACCTCCCATCCTCCTGGGCCATGTGCATACACCTTAGTTACGTCCTCGGCCTGCAGAGTACATGCCCACTGGGCTTCTGTGGGAGGTGAAAGGGACAGGACAAGGGCTCACCTCCCACTTCCTCTCCAGCCCTGGAAATGTCCCTGATCCCTGAGAGCTGCCGTGGCACTGCTCCTTGTTCACCACCAGCCGGACACTGCGGCAAGCTTCTTGCAATGACTGCAAGGCAGAGTGTGGGCGTTGAGTGTCCCCAGGGGCCACGTGCTCAAGGCTTGGTCCCCAAGGTGGTGCTATGGGAAAGTGGTGGGGCCTTTGAAGGCGGAGGGGGGCCCGAGGGGATGTGTGAGCTTCTTTGCTGCCACAGCGTGTCTCCCAAGAACCTCTTGAAGTAGCATCCATCATCATCCATTTCCTTGAAACAAGAATGCTTTCCCATGTTTTTGCAAAATCTAAGGAGAAGAGCTGTGGTTTTGTGGCTACAATAATAACTGAGTTTAAATCTACGGTAACAAGCTTGTGGCCTCTGAGCTGAGGGCTAAGTGCCCTCGGATCACAGAGGCCCGGTTCTGCTCCAGTTACACCCCTTAGTGACCGAGAAGCCCGGGCGACAGTCTTACTCTGGAGGCCTCGGTTCTTCACCTGGACGGAGGAGATATGATAGGAATTCAAAGCGCTGGAGTATCCAATGGGGCGGCTATTAGTCAGCTCTCCATTACTAAGAAATGCCCACTATTCCTAATACAGAGAAAATAAGAGGGAAGAACTTGTAAAGAGAAAGTTCACTTAGGAGGTTGGGCCCGGGGCTGACCGGCCCCACTGCTTTGGGGTCTGTGATAAGGCAGTGCATCATGGAAGGAGGCTCATGGTGTATCAAAACCACCCACCTTGTGGCTGGAACTTACAATAAAGGGGGAAAAGGGGCCAGGGTCCCAGTGTCCCCTTTAAGGACAGCCCCCAAAGCCTAAAGACCTCCCACTAGCCCCCCCTTAAAGGGCCTACCACCTCCCCACATCAACAAGCTGGGGAGCTCGCCTTTAACACACCTGCCTTTGGGGACCTTCTAGATCCTGCCCTGCCGTGCAGTCTAGGCTCATCACCATGCCCGGCACCCAGTCAGCAAAGAAGGGTGCTGCTGTGGCGGGGTGGGTGAGCTTTAGCACGAGCTTGTCACCAGGGAGCCAAACTCGGCTATCGTTACACCCACTGAAATACAGCTGTCCTCCTCGGGTATCGCAAGAACATGTGAAATATGAACCTTCTCACCTTCCATTCGCTCAATACTCAGGAAGTCCCCACCCTGGTGTGCCCAGGTCTCTCCCAATACCAGCACTGGGCAGCCGGTCACCTGCCTCCTCAGACTCTTCCTTGGGACTCCCAGGACAGAAGCCGCATTCTCTGTGCATTTCTTGTTAATTTGCACACACTGACTGGACTACTATCAGGGTGGTGTCACCTCCCTCCTCGCCACCTCCCTGGAGCCCTGGAGCTCCTAGCCTCCGTTCTTCATGGCCTGTAATGAGCTCATGCTATCCCTGGGCACTGACCTGCCGTCCTGAATCCTGAGGGCCACGCCTGTGGCTTCTCATGCAGATCACAGCAGCGAGGAGCCACAGGTGTGTGGCTTTTATACCCCTGTGGCTTTCCCTGGTGGGCGTCCAGGCTGAGGAGAGCAGGAGCGCTCCAGGAAAACACATCCGAGCAAGTCCTCTTGCTTTCAGCCACTGCTCCGGTGGACTGGCACTGTCCCCCAGAGCTCATCCTGGGCTTGGTCCTCAGCTCATACTACTGGGTGGTGGGATAACCTTTAAGAGGTGGGGCTGGTGGGCATCTCAGGTCACTGGGGGTGTGTCCTTGGTAGTGACCGTGGGAGGGGCATCTTATCCTTTATCAAAATACTGGAGAGACTGAACTTCAACAGAGGAAAGGCTTCCTTGCTTGGGAGTTGCAGAAGTCCCGCTGCATGGCCCTTGGCTCTTGGCTCTGCGCTGTGAGGCAGCACGTCCTGGCACGGGATGTGCGGCACACACCTGGTCACGCAGTCCAGGAGCCGCAGACCTGGTCCTGCTCTGCAGCCCCCAGGCTCATTAAGCAAGCGCACAGAAATGGCAAGACCTGTGTCAAAGCAGCCAGAGGAGCCACCTGCATTTAGTACATTGTAGACCCCGCAAATCACAGGAATCAATGAAGGCCTTTTAACCTCCAGAGGAGGAAATATGTCCTAAAACTCTGTGATTATGTGTTTAGTCAGTTGTGGCCAAAGGCCTGACAAGATCAATGAGAGGAGGAAGAGTTAATTTGGGGCTCACAGTTTCAGAGGTCTCGCTCGATCCAGATGCAGCAGGCTCCATTCCTTGGGCTCAAGGTGAGGCTGAACATCATGGCAGAGGAGTGTGGTGGAGGGAAACAGCTGGGGCTGTGGCACCAGGAAGGAGAGAGAGAGAGAGAGAGAGAGAGAGAGAGAGAGAGAGAACGAACCTGTGACATAGTCGGACATGTGACCATGTATGTAATGAACAACAAAATATAACCCCCTAAGGCACGCCCGAAGTAGCCCCTCCTCCAGCCACCCCACCCGCCTGCAGCACCACCCAGCTAGTCCCTACTAGGGGGCCAACGCCTGACTGTGTTCAGAACCTCGTAACCCGATCGTTTCACCCCAAGCCCTCTCGCGTTGTCTCACACATCAGCTCTGGGCACCTGACATCTAGACCTCCAGGGTCAGATGCCACGACTGTTGGGCGTTTTGCACCGTCTAGACCTTGCCGCAGCATGTCCGGTGTTCCAATCAGACAGTGAACTGAGAGAGAAGTCATGACAGTTAAGAGCAGCCGTGGCCGTCAGAAGCATCTGGATCCTATCTGTGCTTAGGAATGGAGGACTCTGGGGTGGTGGCTGGTAATGGATGTGGGGCTCGGGTTTCAGAATGGAATTGGGCACCCTACCCACTGCTTCCATGCCGGGTCCCTCCAGTGGCCCTGACATGGTGGCCTCAGGTGGCCCAGCACTTCACTTTGAGGGGCACTGCACCAGATGGCTGGCGGTGCTGGGCCCCTGGACGAGAGGCGCCATTCTCAGGATGATGAGGACGAGAGCTGGGTGACTCATCCCCTGCCCAGTCTCCACGTTTCCCCACCTTCCTGAAGTGGCGCTCCGGCAGGCAGGACTGGCCAGGGGGCCCCAGGGGCAGCAGCACTGCTCTGAGTGGGTGGCAGGGATTCTGGCCTCTGGAACTCAGCATAGCAGCCCCCCAGCCCCAGCCTCAGATGCCTGTTCCCGCAGGAGCCGACGCTCAGTTATGCTGCCTGAGCCGTCCACTGTACCTGACTGACCACAGCCTGCCGTGATTCCCCACACCCACACACAGACCCCAGAGATCAGCACAAGATTCATTAAACCAACCTGAGTGTGTTAGCGTTTCCACCACAGTGACCAAGAGACCTGACAAGAACAATTTTAGAGGAGGATAAGTTGATTGGCACTCATGGTGTCCGAGGTCTCGGTCCTTAGATGGCCAGTGCCTTTGCCCGGGCCCTGGGTGAGTCAGAACATCGTGGCAGAGGGAAATGACCGAGGAAAGCAGCCCAGGACACAACCACCAGGAAGCAGAGAGAGAGCCCCTCTCAACAGGGACACAATATAATCCCCAAGGGCACATCCCCAGCCACTCACCTCCTCCAGCCACAGGCTGCCTGACTGCAGTTCCCACCCAGTAGCCCACTCCAGTGGGTTAAGCGCCCATAGGTAAGGCTCTTAAAACCCAATCCCTGCACCTCTGAATGTCCTTGTACTGTCTCACACAAGAGATTGGGGGACACCTCACATCTAAACCCAAACACCCAATTTTGGCCTCCCCAACAGCCTGTGATTTTGAGACTTCCTATCTGATCAGGTTGGTGTGTGTGCTCTGCCGTTGCACCTTAGCTATCTGGGGTTTCCTCTTCCCACGGGGCTCCACAGGGCCTGTGTGTCAGCACAAGAGCCACCCACCACAGAGAAGTGAGAGTCCTCCTGCTGTGCACAGTTCCCGGGACACTGGAAGAGGGGGCGAGATGAGGACCGGGTTCCTACGTTCCCTCTGTCAAGTGGTTTTCTGTCTTCACGGTTGTAGGTATTTCCTAGAGAGGTACCTGCCTCTTCTATCTGTGCATGCCATCTGTTCTTGTTCTTGATCAATTTAAAAAAAAATATTTTTTAGTTGTCGTTGGACACAATATCTTTTATTTATTTATTTTTATAGGGTGCTGAGGATTGAACCCAGGGCCTCGCATGTGCTAGGCAAGTGCTCTACCCCAGCCCCAGCCCCATAATCGATTTCAACTGATACAAAAAACATAAAAGTTGCACATTGTAATGGTGTATCATATGACATTTTGATACACACATGCATTTGGTGATGTTTAAGGCGAGTTGAACATATTCATCTCATTCATCACTTCTTCAGAGTAAAACAACCCAAACCCTTTCTTCTGGCTTTTCCAGATACAGGTACATTGTCACTGTAGTGTCCTGCTGTGCACTAGCCCCATCTCTCTGCCAGATGGTCAGCTGGACATGCAAGTTCCATGGAAACCCATTCATCTCTGCTCCACCCAGCACCACCAGGTCATCCAGTTCACCCAAACTCTCCCCCCCCCACACACACACACACAGACGGGAGTAGAAATCACCTTTCATCACTCTCAAAGATTACACCTTGATAATTTTAAATAAATGTAGACATGGATGTGCTTCCGATACTCACAAGATTGGATTCTGGTGTTTTAATTAAATATGAGTTGTGTGTCACCTCATGTCATTTCCTCTTGCAGATTTCATGAGAGTTTTGTTTGGACTTAGGCATCAGAAACACTAAATTCTTAACCCTTGGACTCTCGGTTTTCCCACCATCGATCAAGCAGATGGTGGCTGTAGCACTAATGTCACTGTGTCTCTGTGTGTCACCGAGGAATGTGATCCCACTGCCCTACCAGGAAGGCTTTGGAGGATGAGTTTTGGGGTCCAGGGTACCCCTGACTACAGCCCCCACACCAAGGAAGCATTCAGAGCTCTTCTTGTCGTGACAAGCATCCCGAGCCCGGCCACAAGGGGTTAACCAGAGCAGAGACAAAGGGCTTTGGAACTGCAGCCCTCGAGGCCTGGGAGCCTCTGCTTTGCCCGAGGCCTTATCTGCAGGATCGCAGGGAAGTCAGCCTTATGTGACACAGGCCCCGCTTTCTTCTCCCGTCCCTGCCGGAGCTCTTGAGATGGAAGCAAACTGTTGGCCCCAGTTCTGAAAACTGCAGATAAAGGCTTTGATTTGTTAATTAAATTTTTACTATCTGCATTTGATATCTCAGCCAACTTGTATCCGCTGCAGGAAGGACAAGAAAGTCCTTCACTTCAAAGGGGCACCCATCGGTGACCTGTAATTACAGAATTTACTGCAGGGCGAAGCGCTGTCTGGGGTGCACCTGCCGCCCGGGTGCCCCTCACAGGGCCCGACGACACCCCCGCGTGCTGGCAGGTGGCAGACAGTCCGGCCTACATGCACAGCGGTCCTGCCGGGCAGCGCCCACCTGTCCTGTGGCCCTGTCCCCTGCGCTCTGCAGTGTGTCCCTGGGCAGCCAGAAAGAATTGGCTCTTGTCTTCCCTCCTCAGAGACCTCTCCGTGAAAAGTGGCTTCTGTGATCAAAAGATCCAAGGCCAGAGCCACCAGCGGGCAAGGCCACCCGCTGGCCCCAGAGGTCTGGCCCCTCAGCACCGCAGACGCCCCCGCTGTGCCTCGGGCAGCCCCCTTTCATGACGCTAGGAAAGGCCCTTTAGAGGTGCCCTTTGTAGGCGGCTGTCCTGAGAACACACCCCAAGTCATACACAGTTGCAATGGGTGTCCTCAAGATGACTTCAGACTTGGGTCTGTGGTGGAGGAGGTTTGCCTGGCCCTGAGCAGAGCCCAGCTGAGGTTTGGGAGGCCCTAAGCAGGCCTCTGGGACCTTCTGTGACTAGTTTTAATGCAGGCTTTTCCTTTTTTTTTTTGGTACCAGGGGCACTTAACCATTAAGCCCTTTTATGTCGAGACAGGGTCTTGCTGAGTTGCTGAGGCTGGCTCTGAACCTGAGATCCTCCTGCCTCAGCCTGCAGAGCAGCTGGGATTACAGGTCTGTACCACCACTACCAGGGCAGGCTCATCTTAATTTCTAAAGTTCAATTTCTTCACTATTGTTTACAAGGAAAACCTACCAAGGAGCCATTTAGCAAAGATGCAAAGTTTAAAAAAGACGACAAAATGGCTGATAAATGCCCAGTTCACTGGAAACAGGGATTTGAACTTTAATTTTTGTAAGGCAGATTGGAGTGGATTTTTTTTTCAGACCAAAGGCACAGTGGTTCCAATTCTGGGCCCCCCACCCCCTGCAACCCACACCCACTGAACTAATCTACATAAAGAGGAAATTTGTCCCTAGAAGAAGACTGGGGTGGGTTGGGGGAGGCAAGAAGCACTTTCGAGTTAATGTGAAGGGTACAGTCTCACAGGAGGCAAACAACTACTGAACGGCCATCTGAGTTTGAATGCAGCTTGCTGCCAGGGACAGCCACCCTCTTGCACCTCTCTCGGACTGGTGGTACCTACCGTCCACCTATGTGGAGCCGGACTTTCCCTGACCAAGGACTCCCACTGCCAGGCTTCTTCTGCCCAGTGGCCCTGGAGTGTCACTGTCTGGCTCCTCACCACAGAGCGTCCTAGGGAAGGGACGGTGTTCCAGGGCAGAACTTTGGGAAGCACAGGTCTCTTTTAGATGCCATTAAGGGCCAGGAGGTGAAATTTCTCCTTACTGAATTTTCTAGAATGGGCACAGGGTAAAGGAATAGCAAAGCCACATTTGCCCAAATATTGGAAGGTATATATTCCATTACTGGCAATGAATTTACCTCACACAGAAGGAACTTTTCCCCACCCCCTTGATAACACTGCTGATAACTCTGTCGCAATATGTGAGTTATTTATTTTGTCACGTTCAAAAGAAATAGCAGATAGCTTCAGATCTTACACAGCAAGAACCATGCACAGGAATAAAGAGAGAAGACTGTAATGATCCCAAATTCAGAGTGTCAGAAAGATGAACACCTTTTCCTAAATGCCGGCCAGGTCCAGCCTCTGTTAATGGAGAAATGCTTTGCCACAAGGGAAACTGCTCTTCAGCTCGCGGTGCTGACACCGGGTGCCTGGGCTTCTCCACACCCCAACCAGTTCTCCACATCTCTGGTGCCCCTGAGCACAGTAGGGCTCGATTCGGTGCTGACACTAATAGCCCAGGGTGCATGCAGGCGCCCAGGCGAACTTTCTGGCCCCCAAGGCTGCCCTCCCCGGGGATGCCAGGCGACAGTGGCAGGCTCCAGCTTGCCCACACTTCCGTCTGACCTGGGTTCTCAGGACCCACAGGAACGCGCTGTGCTTACTCTCTGTAGGGTGTCATAAGGGAACAGAGGGACAGCCAGGTGGGGAGGTCCAGAGGGCTAGGAGCAGCGCTGTCCTGGCCTCTGGGGAAGCCCCGCCCTCCTCTGAAGATCCCCGCCCCCTGTCCAGAAGCCCCGCCCCCTCTCTTGACGCCCCACCCTCCTCTGGGGACGCCCCAGCCCCTGTCCCACCCCCGCCCACCTCGGGGACCCCGCCCTCTCAGCGCTGCAGCGTGACACCAGCACAGGTTCCCCGAGTCCCCAGTTACACACAGGCCGCTCTCCAGCCCCAGACCCTTCCTGAAAGGATCCCGCCCGCTAGCCGTTTGTCTTCTCTGGCCACCAGCCCTCTTGGGGCTCCCTGAGGTCTACCCTGAGTCACTTCACCTGCACAGCTCAGGTGTGACCACAGGGGCTCCTGTCACTGCTCTCACAAGGAGGTCAAGGAGCTCTGTGCACCATGACATGGTGAAGGTCACAGCCCGTCTGGGACTGAGGGAACCTCACACTGCCTTCACAACAAGGCAAAAGCCTTATCCGACGTGGCCGTCGCAGGGTCCCAGGAGGCCCAGAAGTGGGGATCCCTCTGAGGACAGGTCCTTGACAGAGTTGCAGAAAGGAATGTGACGAGGTCAGACAGGCACAGCAGAGGCTTACTCAGGAAACCAGGGCCCCCTCTCCAGGGAGCATAGCCATCTCCCGTGAGAGGCGCCTTTTGGGGTCTCTGGCACCTTTAGGGGAGAACTAGTGAGGGGCGGGCATGGGAAGGTGTGTGGGACAGCATCAGCCTGGCTGTGGTGGTCTGGCTGTTCCCGGATGTGTGACGTCTCCATGGTCTGATTAAGAGTGAGGACTGGAATGGACCCTGTGTCACAGGCTTCTCCAAGAGTGACACCTGCCCTGCAGAGCCCAAGCTAAACACGTGTGTTAGGGCAGCACAGGTCAGTGTTCATAACTGAGTGGACTTCAGCCACCATGATCGTGAGTGGAAATTTCTAGATTTCCCAGCAGTTTGGGGAGTGACAGGCCTGGAGGAAGATGGCTTGAGAATGACGGCGCTTTAGCACAAAGCGTCCAGACTAAAGTCATCGTCTCCTTTTTCTTCCTATGTCAACTTCCTACCTTATTTTTTTTTTCTTCTAATCTACCTCAGTCTGTTTCCCATGTGAACTTTGGGTCTGAATCCAGGGGTGGGCTTACTAACCTCACCTATTGGTGAACCTTAGCCACAGAATGGGACTGTGCCTGTCCCCAGCCTGCCCCTGGGCATGCCCTCACACACCGTCCTCCATGCTGAGCGGAAGGGCCAGCGGGCAGGCTTGCTCTGGGTAGGCAGATGCCAGGTCAAGGACTGGGGACGCCCAAGGTGAGGCTGGCCTTGTACTTGAAATCCTCCAGGGGAGGGGTGGCTCTCCTCCTCAGCCCTCTCCCCTGCACCTTCCCAAATGTGCACAAAATCATCCAAAGATGAGAATTGCCGCCAGGCAGGAGGGGTGCTTCAGGGAGGTGCCGGGCTCCTGCGCCCTGATCACCACCGAGGCCAGCCGCAGTTGGGACTCTCCCTGACCTGATGCGGTGGCAGCTGGAGAGGAACAAGACCTCAGCGCTCTGCTGAGCTACTGGTAACTCCAGCTGCTGCCACCCCGTTGTGTCTCCTTCTGCAGAGGGGACCCCAGGCCATCTCCGCATCACCTGACCTTCCTGCCACACCAGAGAAAAGCCACAGGCAAAACCTGCCTCACTGCTGCCACTTGTGTTTCCTAAATGACTTAGACACCCAGGGGCCACTGGATGAGTGGGGTTTGTTAAGTGTCCCCTTGCTCAGAGCTGACCGTGAGGACACAGCATTAAGAGTCAGAGCCCCACAGGTCCTGGAAAGTCAGTTTGCTCATCTGCTGTGTGAAGGCCAGGAGGAAGGATTAAGATGGACCCAGCAGGGGGAAAGGCACACTCATACACTGCTGGTGTGAGTGAAAAGTGGTGCAGCCACTCTGGAAAGCAGTAGGGAGGTTCCTCAGAAAACTTGGAACGGAACCACCATTTGACCCAGTTATCCCACTCTTCAGTTTATACCCAAAGGACTTAAAATCAGCATATTACAGTGACATAGCCACATTAATGTTTATAGCAGCTCAACTCATAGTAACTATGGAACCAGCGTAGATGCCCCTAAACAGATGAATGGATACAGAAAATGTGGTACATATACACAATGGAATATTACTCAGCCATAAAGAAGAATAAAATTGTAGCATTTGCCAGTAGATGGATGGATCTGGGGACTATCGTGCTCAATGAAATAAGCCAATGCCAAAAAAACCAAAGGCCAATTGTTCTCTCTGATATGCAGATGCTAACACCCAATAAAGGGGGCTGGAGGGAAGAACAGAAGTTTGTTGGATTAGACGAAGGGGGATGAAGGGAAGGGAGGTGGGATGGGAATAGAAAGACAGTGAAATGGATTGGATATCACTTTTCTGTGTTCCTATATGAATACATGACCCGTGAAGCCACACATCAGGTACAACTGCAAGAATGGGATCCTAATTAGAAAAAGTTGTACTCTGTGTATGTATAAGCATGAAAAATACACTCTGCTGTTGTGTACATCTAAACAGAACAAATAAAAAACATATTAAAAAAAAAAAAACCAAATGAACAGAGAAGGTGGACACAGAAGGCCTGGGATCAGTGTCAAGGGCCTGGTGACTCAGGGCTCCCTCTGCCTTTCCAGGGTCACTGACACGGTGATTGACAGCTCATACAACCTGACGCGGCTGCTTCCCCGGGGTGTTCCCAGCTGAAGGCAGGCTGGAGGCCCCGCCTGCGGGTGTGTGCAGGAGGCTTCTTGCTGGCTCCCTCTTCCATCCCAGGCAGCAGGTCAAGAGAAAGCTCACGTGCGTGTTCTGTGGCGTGCCTGAGTCATGTCGGTTTGGCTTAAGAGAGCAGAGGTGGTGGGGACCTCTGTGGCCACAGCTGGGCAGCTCCACATCCCACAGGCTGCACCCTGGAGTGCTGAGGCCCTGGAGGTCTAAGGTGAGCCTGTGCGTGGGCTACCCCTGCCCGGTGTGCACCTTCCGGAGCCCCTGGACGTGGCCCTGGGCGTGGGCTCTCCAGGCTGAAGAGAGATCTCAGGAGCCGATACTTGGAGGAGAGCTGTCGTGGGGAAGGTGGGAGAGGAGCAGCCTTCTCCTGGGCTAAGCCGCTGAGGGTGGGTGGTGGTGGGCTTGCAGCTTCACCAGCCCCTTCTGACCATGCAGGGGTGACGGCATGAGCGAGATTTCTGCATGAGGTGCCCTGGACACACAGCAGCCTGGCGTGTCCCAGTCACGAGTAATAGCTACACTTGCATTATGGCTTTATGGTGACCTGGAGCCCTCCCTACCTGAGCCTGCCTCCTGTTCTGTCGAGAGTTAGGACAGAGCGCCACCAGGATTCCTTTCAATTCCAGACCCCAGAGTCAGTCCACTTGTGGACATGGCAGTGGACACAATGGCCTGGGTCAGGAATGGCCCCCAGAGACACCTGTCTTCAAGGGTGGCCCCAGCTTGGCAACCCTGGGAGGTGACAGGCTAGTGGGGGTTTCCCAGGCATGGGGGCATGCCCTTGGTGGGGACTGTAGGCCTGTCCCTTCTCATGCCCCTCCTTTCTCTCCCTGGCCAGGTCTGCTCTGCCAGGTGTCCCCCCCACCCCCAGGCACTGCCTTCCACAGACCCAGAGCAACAGGCCGATGATCATGGGCTGAAGCCTCCTAAACTGGGAGCCCAAGTCAACCTTTCTTCCTTGTACAGTGATAACTACGGGTATTTGTTATAGTAGCAGGCTCCTCGCTGACCCCATGGGGGAAGGAACACTTAACAACTCTTGGAGCCGAACTCATGTCAGGAGCTGAGGAGTCAGACTGGATTTTGGACTTTTGGATTTGGGAATATTTGCACAGACATGATGAGATTTCTTGGGAGGGATGAAGGGCAAACCCAAATATAAGATCCGCCTGTCTCCTGTGCACCTCATACAACTCTATCCAACATTTTTGATAAGTTTCTTCATGAAACAAAGTTTCGTGGTGGGAGATTTTCCTCTGTGGCATCTGCTGGCTCTCAAAAACGGTTAGTTTTTGGAGCAGCTGTGGGTGGGTCGGGTGTGTCTCCCAAGGCTCATGTGTGGACGGCTGGTCTTCTCTACAGCAGTGTCCAGAGGTCGGTGTGGGGAGGAGACTTGATCAGGAGGGCTCTGGTGTCATCGGGGGACTTGTCCACTGGTAGATTCAAAGCTGAGTGGATGACCGGAGGTGGCAGGACTGTTGGAGGTGGGCCTTGCTCAAAGGAGTGGTCCTTGGGAGTGTGCCCATGGGGACTGCTTTGACCCTGGCCCCTTCCTTCCTTCCTGCTTCCCATTGACATGAAGGGACCAGCCTTTGTTGGGCACCTCCTTCCACCGTGATGACCTGCCTCATCACAATCTGGTAGTGACAGGGCCAGCCAAGCATGGACTGAAGCATTTAAAACCACGAACCAAAACCTTTTCTTCTTTGAATTGTTTTTCTGAGGTCTTTTGTCACAGCAGTGGGAAGAGACACAGAGTTCATGATTTGATGGCATTTCACATCTTCCGATGAGGGAGGTGCAAGCTGAGCTCGGCTGGCAGTTGCTTCTCCCCTTCCGTGGATGCTGTCTTGTTCTCTGCTATCCGTGGCTCTTCTGTTGAAAACCAGCTGTCCATCTAATTGTTCTTATTGAAAGATGACTTTGTCTTTTTCTGTGACTGTCTTAAGGATTTCTTCTTGTCTTTTCAGTTTTGGATGCAGTGATGGTGGGATCCGTCCAGGTGTGCCTTTCTTACCTTGCTTACACTTGCCTTGTTTGAAGTTGGCAGAATGTCTTGATTCTGCACCTGATTAGGTAACACATCATTCCTTTGCTTATCAGCTGTTCATTGATCATGGGTTCCAGATCTTGGAGTCTAGCCATGAGTAGAGACAGTGGAGTCATCTCAAAACACAGATCGTCTCAATGTGACTCCGGGGACCAGAGCAGGTGCTTTGGGACCACACAGGACCGGGGTTGCTGTCAATGCCAAGGTCTGAAGAATGGGTAGTTGGTGAGCAGGAAAAAGTCTGAGTGAGGCTCCTGGAGAAGTGGTGAAGGATTCTAGGACTATGGGCAGGTCAGGTGCCTGGACACGGATGAGCTTCCCAGGCTCAGCGCACGCAGCCATGGAAGGGCCCAGCACATGTGTCCTAAGTCTCATCTCCTCCATCCCAGGCCCATTGGCTTCCTGTCTGGCCACACGAGTGCCCTTGTGCCACATGCTTCTGCCACTGGGCTTCCATCTGCCCGAGGCCATCCCAGAGCTGGGTGAGGCTGCACCATGCCCTTGAACCTCTGGAACTGGGAGCTTTTAATGTCTGTTCCATAGGAAGCCCCAGATAGTTTGCTATAATAATGGGAATTGGTCCAGGACAGATGTCACCTTGAGGCACTGAGGAGCCATCCATATGGTGAAGAAGGGGGTGGCTTGAGAAGAGGCTTTGCTGCTGCTTCTTCCTCCTGCTCCTCCTGCTCCTCCTCCTCCTCTTCCTCATGCTCCTCCTCCTCCCACTCCTCCTCCCCACTCCTCCTCCTTCTTCTCCCCCTCCTC
>NW_025999992.1:1741377-1771752 GCF_001458135.2 Marmota marmota marmota
CTCCTCCTCCTCCCCTCCTCTTTCCCCCTCTTCCTCCCCCTCCTCCCCCTCCTCCTGCTCCTCCTGCTCCTCCTTTCTATTTTGGCGCTGGGCAGTGAACCAGGGCCTTGCGGGTAAGCACTGCCCCCTGTGCTACATCCCAGCCCCTAGAAGCTTTTGATGACTGAGCTGCTGCAGGGCTGGAGGAGACCAGGCGAGCCAGAAACCTGCCCAGGGAGTGTCCCACTGGACAGGGGGAGACGGCCACTGGGGAGGGACACGCACAGGTGTCGGGAGTGCCAGGGAAGCCACCTGGTGAAATGCCGTGACTGAGGGCCTGGCTGGGATCCTTGGGCCAGTGGCCACTGTGCGTAGGAAACAGGGAGCTGGAGGAAGGAGCGGGCTGGGGGGCGGGGCCAGCACAGGTGATGGACATGGCTCTGGCTTGTCCAGTGGGGTCCTGGGAGGCAGCTCTCCCCAGGGTCTTAGTATCAGGTGAGAAACTGGCCTTGAGGATAAAGGGTTGGGCTTGATAGGAAATCGTTGCCAAACCCCTGCTTGGAGTAACCGACCTAGCCTGTGCCACTTACAGGTCCCGAGTAAGAGTCTCCCTTCCATGCCCACGTGGCCCCCCAACACACACACACACACACACACACACACTCTTTGATGGGGAAATAACAGCCAAGGCAGGTCGGAGGCCAGTCTTGATACAGAGACTCCTGGCGTGCTCTGAGACTGGCCGGGCTTTGCCAGTCCTGGCACTTCAGAGTGGGATCGGGGCTGACTGTGCGGGTTGAGAGCCCTGGACGGGGCCAGCTGGTGAGCGCAGCCCCCCAACCTGCTCAGAGGGCTGTCTGTGTTGGCCCCTTTGCTTTTCAAATAGTTCCTGTTTAATTTTCAGCTCTCCAGAAGCAAGCCATGGAAAAACCAACCAGAGGGTGGACTTGCGGGGCTGTTGAGGGGTATTGACCTGGCCAGGCACGTACTGACCACATCCACCAGGCATGTACTGACCCCTGGAGCCGCCGTGGGTCCAGCCTGGGATCAACACTGACTTTGGAGGGTTACAACGAGAAGCGGAGGTGGTTTCTGGCTGGATTTTCTGGATTGAATTCCCACAGGCTGAAGAGGCCAGTCTGAACATGACCAGGTCTGCTTGGCCAAGGGCGGGGAGTTCCTTCTGGAATGGCCACGTGCCTGAGCTGGGCCTCCAGAGCTGGGGCTCCTCACATACACACGGCGCTCGCGCTGCAGATGGCTCAGGGTCTGGCCAAGACAGAAGTTCCACATCTTGCAGAAGCTCTGGTCACAGGAGGAACTCGCCTTTTCCTGTATTTAAAATCATTTTTGTTTGTTCTTCTTAGTTCTACATGACAGTAGAATCCATGGAATGTATCTTAACTAGGACCCCGTTCTTGTGGGTGGGCACGATGGTAGGGTTCACTTAGGTATTTTCATGTGTGAACATAGGACAGTGACGTCTGATTCATTCCACTGTTTTTCCTATTCCTACCCCCTCTTCTCCTTTCATTGCCCTTTGTCTAATCTACTGAACTTATCTTCTTCCCCTTCCTCACTTTTTTTGTGGTTTAGCTTCCACATATCAGTGGAAACATTCAGCCTATTTTTTTTTTTTTTTGGCATTGGCTTAGTTCACTTAGCACAATAGTCTCCAGATCCATTTCTTTACCAACAAATGCCAGAATTTCATTCTTCTTTATGGCTAAGTAATATTCCATGGTATATATGTACCACATTTTCTTTATCCATTCATCTGTTGATGGGCACCTAGGTTGGTTCCATAACTTACCTACTGTAAATTGTGCTGCTGTAAACATTGATGTGGCTGTGTCACTGTAGAATGCTGATTGTAAGTCCTTTGGGTGTGTGCCAAGAAGTGGGATAACTGGGTCAAACGGTGGTTTCACTTCTAGTTTTCTTGGCTGGCACCAGGACGAGCACCTGAGTAAGTCAGGTCCTCTTCTGCATCGCTGCCTTCTCCTGCCACCTCCACCTTCCCACTCCCTTTGAGCCCTGAGCAGCCTCCCCTTGTGCAGAAAGCCTCCGGTGAATGAGGAAACTCATCTGCTGTGTGGGTCCTGCTGCCCCCCCCCCGGACCCCCAGACAGTCCATTGCCTTCTTGGGGGCCTCCCATCCCCTGCACTTCATAGGGTCCAGGCCTAGGTGGCTCCTCCCACAGAAAGGCTGTTGCCATCCCCACGGGGCTGATGGCCCTGCAGCCCTGCAGGCCTGTCGTGTGGGTCAGCCGGCTGGGGCCTGCAGGAGCTTCAGGAGGACAGAGCGGGACAGGTGTTGGCACAGGTGAGCACAGGCCCTCCTACGCATGGTGGAGCTCTGGTGTCTCCAGGGAGCCCTGCCCGGCCTCTTGCTGCCCATCTCCTTCGGCTCAGCCCTGAGACATGGCTGCTTGGCTGCCTCCACCTCCTCTGGGTGGCCACACATAGCTGCCCGCAGTGGCTGCCCACTCATCCCTGTGCCCCTCTCTCCTGGAGAGTCCCACTTACCGTTCTTGGTGGGCTGGGAGGGGAGGGTTTAGTCAGGTTTTTTTTTTTTTTTAATGCTGCTGTGACCAAAAGATCTGGCAAGAACAGTTATGGGAGGGAAAGTTTATCTGGGGGTTCAGAGTTTCAGAGGTCTCAGTCTTTGGACAGCTGACTCCTTTGCTCTGGGCCTGAGGTGTGGCAGAACATCATGGCGGAAGGGTGTGGTGGCACTCAGGATGTGCACCCAGTTGCTGCAGGAGAGCTCCCCTCAGCAGGGACCCACCTCCTCCAGGATCACCCCATCTTCCGGCAGTTACCACCCAGGTAACCCATATCAGTGACTTAATGCCCTGATTAGGTAAAGGCTCTCATAAGCCAGTCATTTTCCCTCTGAATGTTCTAGACTTTTTCCACACGTGAGCTCTGGGGGGAGTAGCACCAGCTTTGTTAAGATGCATTGGGACATTGTATTCTCTCAGGAAATGTAGAGGGAAAGCATCTAGATGCCGAGCACTGACTGACCTTCAGGATGGACACCTAAACATTCACTGCAGTATTGAAAAAGAGGTGACTCCAAAATGGCAGCCTGCCTAAACCAAGCGCATTGTGGAGTCATGGATGGAGGAATGGGGGCAAGAGGGACCCCTGAGCACCCCTTCCCAGCTATCTCCTGTGCACAGGGGCTGGCTGGGGCCTCTGGGAGCCCAAGTGCCCTCTGTGGGGACTCGTGGAGCTCATGGGGAGGGCCCAGGACCACACACATCCTCATGAGGTCCCATCCTGCTGCCTTGGCAGATGGGTCTCTGTGTTGCTTTCAGAGAATATGAAGGCGCTGAGGCTGGGCCTTGGAAACAGTTCCTCCTGCATGGAAGTGATATTTACTCCCTTCCGTAAACCTTCTCTCATTTTGTTCTTGGAGACAGCCCCTTATTTGGCTCAGTGCATGTTCTTGTCATTCTGCTCAACCCCAGGTTGAATATTCACACGAATTGACACACAGGAATCTTGCACATTTATGGGGTTCAATGTGATAACTTGATTCATGTTTACAATGTATCAAATCCAGGTCATCCACACTGCATGTCTATATACAGCTATCACTGGTGCTGGAACCTTCCAGCACCTCTTTTCTAGTCATCTGTGGGATGCTCGGTGAGCGCTGTCAGCCACAGTCACGCCCTGTGCCCAGGAGGCCAGAACTCACTCCTATCCATTACCCTTTCTCCCTCTGCCCGCCTCTCCCCACACTCTGCCCAGCCTCTGCAGCCAGCCTTCCATTCTGTCTCTAAGGAGGACGTTTTTTAATTGGCTGTGCCAATTGGCATTCCCTCCAGCAGCGCCCTGGAGCTCCCCCTTCTCTGCATCCTCATCAGCATTCGATGATGTGACCTTTCTAACTGGTGGTGTTTCACTGTGGTTTTGATTTGCATTTCGCTTATGATGAGTGACCTTGGCCGCTGGTGTGTCTTCTTTGAGAAATGTCTATTCAGATCATTTGCCCACTTTTAAATCTATTTCGGTTTTTGCTGCTGCTGTGTGCCAGTTTTCAAGGATGAGTTGGCATTTGGATTAAAAGCTGGGGCCTGAGCAGCATGTTGGAGAGAGTGGAAAGTAATTTGGGGAAAGCTGGAAGTTTCTATCAGTAGCCTCTTGTTGCTGGGCCTCCTGCCTTAGCTGTGGGCACAGGCAGCCTCTCTGATTCTCGCTTCTTCAAAGGAGAGGTGTGATGAATGTGGCCGCTGAAGGCATTTTGAAAGAAGGTCTTCTCAGAATAAAGGAGGGAACAGGAAGGGAAGGGGCAGGGACACCATGTGGCCGACCCCTGTAAGGCAGCCGCAGCTGACGGGTGCTCAGGTGCCCTGGTTATGACTTCAGGTGTCACCGTGCCAGGTAACATCACTAGGTAACACTTTCCCCATGATGACACCAGCCTCGTGCCAGGAGCGTATGTCAGTGACGCCCAGGCCACACACTGTCCTGCAGCTCACCCTAGGGAGGCAGTCTGAGAGCCGCATTGGGGTAGGAGAAGCCCTTCTCTGGTTCCTAGAAGGGGCCTGAGGAGCTGTTAGCTCGTTCTCAGCTCTGTGGTCACCTGTCCCGCCACATGCATGGACCTACCTGGCTTTTATTTATTTGCAAGGCCCTGCTTGGGAACTGATGGAGGAGCCAGCGTCCCCAGGAAGTGTGAGCCCTGGGCTCCCCGCGTGCTAACACTCAGGGGTCCCCGTCTGGGTACCCAGGGCACCGTGACAACAGGGACAGAGCCAGCGCGCTCGCAGGGAGCACCTCCTGAGCCAGGCTCACTGCCCCCTTTGTTATTTTTTGGTCAGTTGCTCAGACCCAGCCAAGGCTCCGTAGGGAAGTCTCTGAAGCCAGAGTGAGATTCTTCCCCTTGACGTGTGATCCAGACGTCACCAGTGCGGGAGGCGCCCGGGGCCGCCCGCAGCTTGGAGTCATTAACTCTGAATGGAGTCGCAGCTCCCGTGCCACCTGAGCTCTTCATTGGCACCAGCGGTACAAAGTGCACTGGAGGGGGGCCAGGCCAGGGTGATGGGAAACCTGAAAGGAATAAGAAGATATTTTGAAGAAGAGGAGCTTTTTTTTTTTTTTTTTTTTTTTTTAAATATGTTTTTAGTTGTGGATGACCTTTATTTTATTTATTTATATGTGGTGCTGAGAATTGAACCCAGGGCCTCACACAAGCCAGGCAAGTGCTCTACCACTGAGCCACAGCCCAGCCCCAAGAGGAGCTTTTTGAAAAGGTAGGTGCCTGGACAGCATTGCGGGAGGATGGGTCACCCAGTGGGCCGTGGGCACCTTCAGAGTGGTGTCTCTGGGGCTCAGTGAGAGGGAAGAGGTTACCACAGGCCAGTCCTTCTGAAGCTCTCAAGAGCAGGGCTTGCCCCAGGAAGTACATTTACATTATCTCCTCGAGTTACTCACAGACGCATGCGCGCACACACGTTCATAAACACCTACGACCACAATAAAAATTCATGAAATAACACTTTCCCTTTCTATATAGAATACACTGTGATATTTTCTCTTCCTTTCTCTCCTAACCTATCTCCGTCTCTGTCTGATCCTTTCATTCATTCTTTAAAGTGCCGCTGTTTAGTCAGCTTTCTGTCACTGGGACAAAATGCTTGAGATAATGAGCTTATAAAGAGAAAAGGTTGGAGCTGGGTGCAGGTCAGGCATGTGCAAGGCCCTGTGGTTGGATCTCAATACCACAGAAAGGGGGGCTGGAGGGAGGGGGTAAGAAAAAGTGGGGGGAGGGAAGGAGGGAGAGAAGGAGAGAAAGAGAGGGAGAGAGAAGGAGAGAAAAAAAGAGAGAGAGGGAGAGAGAAGGAGACAGAGAGAGAAGGAGGAAGGGAGAGAGAGGAAGGGAGAGAGAAAGGAGAGAGAAAGAGGGAGAGTGGAGGAGAGAGAGAGACAGAGAAAGAGGGGGAGAGAGAGAGGGAGGGAGAGAAGAGAGAAGAGGAGGAGGAAGAAGATAAATATTTGGAGAGAGAGAGATATCATTCTGGCCAGTGTCAGAGGTCTCGGTCCAGGGCCACTTGTCCCCACTGCCTTGGGCCTGGCACAGCACATCATAGCAGGAGGGAGAGGAGGCCGCCTGTCCACCTCATGCAGCCCGGAAGCAAATGGAGGCTGCAAATTGCCAATGTTCTGTATCTCCTTCAAGGACATGTTCCAAAATAGGTGCCTGCCCAGGTCCCCTGGACCCCCACACTGGTCCCTGCCACCACATGGGACAGCAGCCAGCCTCTTCCTGGCCAAGGACAGGACAGTGACTCCTCTTGACTGATGGTCCCTGTGCACAGGGTGTCCGAGTGTCCAGGTGGCCGTCAACCTGAGAATTCAAGGAGACCCTCACCGTGTCCTCTGGTGAAGCTCTGCCACTCGGGAGACCAAGGCCTCTGGCCCTCAGGAGTGTGGTGAGCTTGGAACAGAATGAGCCCTCGTGTCACTGAGGACAATGGCCACTGGAGGCTGGCAGTCCCCCAAGTAGTGACGGTTAGGAGAGTCTCCGGGATCACCAAATGTCCCCTGAAGGCAACACTGCCCCGATTGAGACCAGAACTGCGCCCTTATTTTGTGCTATTTAGTCCATATGAGTTCTGCAAACTGGGGACAGAAGGAAGGGGCCTTCACTCCAAGAGCCGGGCCTCAGTGTCCCACTCCTGGACCTCATTTGAAGGCCTCATAAAGCCAGAGTGCAGCCACCGCAGAGCACAGCCCTGGAGAGGGGACCCTCCTCCGGCAGTGCCTGTGCCTCTCCAGGGAGACAGAGCCTGGTGGCCCCTGGGGACTGTCGGCTCCTGCCTTCCCCACATGCGCTGTCCCGCTGCTGGCAGGGGATGGAAGCTCAGCATCTTCCCCACGCGGCCAAGTGCGTTGACTTGGGCTGTTTTACTCCCATGGAAACTTCCGACTAATGGGCTTTGCAAGTTCTTTTTCAGACACTGGAGGAGACGAGCTTAGCGACTTGGACTAGCTTCAGAGAGAAGGCGGCTAATTGCCCCTAAATTACCTGGCCTTCCGAGATGCTCCAGACGGAGAATATTCCACAGACACATCCCGAGAAATCACTTCCATCTGAGGTGGTTTGGATCAAGAAGGGGATGATGCGTCTCTTTCCAGCTGAGCTCTCCCTAGAACCAGGAGGACAGTGCCTCAGAGCCTCCCCAGGGACGGCTTTGGGACGTGGTCTCTGCTCCTTCCCAGGCATCCTGGGGCCACGAGAAAGGCAAAGCTACGTTCGGAGTTAATGGACTGGGCAGCAGCGCACAGCCATGGGCCCTGGTCCCATGTTCTCTGTTCACCTTTGCCCTCTGGGAGCCGCTGCTGTGGCTCCCCCTCCCTGGAGCCCCTCCAGCCCACTTCTTGTTCCTCCTGGACTCAGGGATGGAGGCTTCCCGGCCCCTGCAGTGAGGTGGCCTGTCCCTGAGTTTGGCCAACGTGGGCATGAGTGAGGCCACTATGGGGCAGACTCCAGGAAACCTGTTGTGTGCTCTTTAGTCCTCTCCTCCACGCGCTTGCTGGCCGTGAGCAGAGGACCCAGGGGAGGACGCAGAGAGGACGGAGAGAAGAGACAGAGGGGACCAGGGTCTGGGTTCCCCAAATGGCTGACCCACATGGCAAGAAGCAAATTCACTGTGCCAAACCCCAAGACCTGGCACTGTCCACAGCTGCCCTGCCCAGTGCAGGCCTTGTCCCTGCCGATGGTGCCCCAGGCCACAGTGGCCCTGGACTCGCATTGCTGAGCTTCCCAGTCCCCAGGGAGCCCGTCTCTGCACGTCTCTGCAGCAGGCACATCTGACACCTGGGAGACAACAGCCCACAGGTGGGCAAGCCTGGCACGGTCTGGCATGCTCAGGGGCTTGTCTTGGTGCTGTCTTCTGATCGAGGTGGACGGCTTGGTTTCCTGGTCTTTCCAGTGACTGGCTTTCCCCTTCACGCACGCTTCATGTTCCTCTTTACACCGAGGCTGAGCTTCTTGGTGTAACGGGGGCAAATGCTCCCTCCTCAGGTGCCCAGCCCACAGCCCAGACCTCCCCAGGCGTGTGGACCTGCTTGCCTGCGCTGGTCTGCTCACCTGGGCTGGTCCGCTCACCTGCTGCTGGTCCACTTACCTGGGCTGGTCTGCTCACCTGGGCTGGTCCGTTCACCTGGGCTGGTCTGCTCACCTGGGCTGGTCTGCTCACCTGCATTGTTCCACTCACCTGGGCTGGTCTGCTTACTGCTGCTCACCTGGACTGGTCTGCTCACCTGCTGCTGGTCCACTCACCTGTGCTGGTCTGCTCACCTGGGCTGGTCTGCTTACCTAGGCTGGTCCACTCACCTGCTGCTCACCTGGGCTGGTCCACTCACCTGTCTTCTGACACTCGCTCTGCCTAGAACTGCTGGATGCTGCCTGTTGGGCTGTGCCGGGGTCAGCCCATGGTCACCCTTGTTCCAGGCCATGCACAGCCCTGGCTGTGGAGGCCGGACGTGGTATTGGGTGGCACAAGGAAAGCATGGAAATCAGGTCTGTCTGGTCGTGGTGGGGACGGCAGGGCGGTCGTCCCCGGCAGGGTGGTATCCCCGGCAGGGTGGTCATCCCTGGACAGGCCTCACACTCAGAAGAGTGTTCTTGGTGTATTTTCTTGACCTCCAGGAGGGGAGGGGACCATCTGTGGTCAACATCGAGTGCACTCACACTAGCCTGGCTTCTCCACTTGGCACCCGTGTGTCTTGCGGGCTTTTTAATGGTCCGTGAGTGGAAACGTGGACAACAGGGAGCAGCGTGGGCTCTGCTTTGTGCCTCAGCTGCCCTCTCCTCACTCCACCGGGGCGCTCTGACCGCTGGCTCTGCCCTGGTCAGTTTTTAAGGATCTGCAGACTCTGCAAAGATTTTAGAAATGTCAGCCATGAGTTTTGGACACACACATATCCGTGTCCACCATCTTATGCTCCACCCTGGTGACCTGGGTGTCGGGGACCAGCTTCTGCCTTCGCTGTGGCTCTCCTGGTCTCCATCTGCCCCACATCCCAGTCTCTCTTGGCACCGGGTGCTCACGCCCTTCTTCGGTACTGGGGTCCTGCCTTGAGCGGTTCTCTCAGCCCCGCAGCCTGCGAGTCACCCATGCGAACACTGCGCCCCTGAGCCCTGGGTTCCCGCTGCCCTGCTCTGGTCCCTAAAGGACACTCAGGACGTGAACGGGATGCCTAGATCAGTCCTCTAGCGGCTCTCCCGACCTCTCGACTCTGGCAGTGGAGGTTGCAGTCCGCGGGTTGGCTCTGGTATGTGTGGGCCATTTCCTGAGGTAACAGACCTGTTGGCTTTTATGGGATGTGGTCTTCCTACCTGTGGGTTTGGAATCCATGACTCAACCAAGCTTGGATTTAAAAAAAAAAAATTAATTAAAAGAAATTGCCTCCAAGCTGAACATGAAGAGGAGTCTAATTCCCCTATCCTTGAATCTGCCTAATGGTTTGTTTGCTTAATAGAATGTGAAAGAAAAAAGGTTGTTGAATTTCTGAGATTAGGCCGCAAGAAGCCTTGTAGCTTCTACCATAGGTTGGAAAAATCTGGCCCTGGTGTGGGATAACTGGCCACCCCAGGTGGGCAGGCTGTGAAAGAGGCAGGACCAGGATGTCACAAAGGGAGACACCAGGGATTGACTGAAGCATGTCTTGGGCAGCAGCAAGACAGCAGAGTCCCAACAGTCCTCGGCCGCAGGAAGAGGTTTATTTGCTAAGCTAGACAAAGGTCATCCGTGGTCACCCAGAACATACCTGGCTGTAGGAGTCAGCTCTCCATTGCTATGACAAATGCCTCAGAAAATCAAATTAGAGAAGGAAAGATTTATTTTGGCTCATGGTTTCAGTCCATGGTCACTTGGATTCGTTGCTTTTGGCTCTGTGGTGAGGCAAACACCGTGGCAGGATGTGTGGAGGGAGAGAGGGAGAGGCCAGAGTTCCAATGTCCCCTTCAAGGGTACTCCGTCTCAGACCTAACTGCAGCTAGGTCACACCTCCCACAGTCTCCGCCACCGCCCAACAGTGCTACAGGTTGGGGAGCAAACCTGGTGGGAGCCCAACCCAAAATTCTAACCCTGGCCCCTCAAGACTCACGTCCATCTCATGATGCAAAACGCATTCAGTCCACCTCTAAGGGCGCTCTAAATCTTAACTAGCCCAGCATCACTGAAGAGTCCACGTCCAAGGTCTTTCCTGAGACTCAAAACACACCCTTAGCTGTGAGCCCCGTAAGAATAAAAAATCAACTTACGTCCTCCCAAGACAACGAAGCAGGGGATGGGAAACAGCAGGGGAGAGCCAGACTGGCCCGGCTGGGCCGTCACACGCCCTGTGGTGCTGTGTCTGGCACCTAGGGCAATTGGTGACAGGGTGTGGGCCTGAGCGCTTGGGAGTCCCCAGCCGGATGGCTGAGCTGGCTACGGTTCACATGACCTCTCTCTGGCTGGCTCTGCTCACTGCCTGTGGCCTTCCTCAGCATACGGTCCACGTTCCTGGTGTCTTTAGCTTCCTGGGGTCTCCACTGCAGCTTACACTCCCTCTTAATAGTTCTACTCGCTGCTTTGTCAGGCAGATACTCTGACTCTACCCCGCATTTCCCGGGCTCACAGGCCCCGCTGTGAGATTGGGGTGGAGGGCCTCTGTGACCCCATACCTCTTACATCTGCACACCTGCAAAGCCAACATCGCTTGCCAGGGTCTGCTGCTAGCTGGAGCAGTGGTAGGACCTGCATGGACCACAGCAGCAGGGGCCTCCGAGTGCCTGGACAGCTGAACTTGGAGAATGCATCCTGGGAACACGGTTTTCTAGGGGCCTTGTGACATCAGGGCATCCCCAAGGCTCTCTTAAACAAGAGTCTGAACCTGTGGTGGGTGGGTCTTGTTGATCCCTGAGATGTCCACAAGGCATCTTTCCCCTTGTCCTGATGCAAAGCTCTGGACTTCTTGTCCACAGTGCTAATCTCTTTAGGAACTGCTACTTCCTCCGCGAAACTTTAAGCTTGACCTTTTTCTGGCCAAACTCCTTTTTAAAAACATTTCTACTCTGTTTTTTTTTTTTTTTAAACTCCTGATTCTTACTGTAAATTTGGCTAAAAATATCCAGCAATATCTCTGCCCCTGCCTGAATTCTGTAGAGCCTTGAGATTTCTTCTGCCAGATAAATTAGTCCATCAGCTTTAAACTCAGGCTTCTACAAAGTCTCAGGGCATGGACAAAATGTAGACAAGATCTTTGCCAGAATGTGACCCGAATGGCCTCTAGTTCAATTCCCAATGGAGTCCTTATTCCCATCTGAAACCTGTGAACCTGTCTTTCACTGTCTTCTTTCCTAAGAGCTGCTGGTCTGCTGAGCGTTCACCAGATTAGCCATTCAGCTCCACTTACAACATTCTTGACTTTTCTAGCCTGCTCCACCAAAATTTAAAATTTCTTCCTGCAAACCAATTCCGAAAGCTTCTGAACCACATCATCCTGAACCTCAATACCACAAGAGCTCCAAGTCAGTAAGTATTTCATTTGGCTACTCCAGAACTAAAACAAGTTCCCTAACTTTAAAAATGGAAACAATTTGCATATGCAGATTGGAAAACCAATGCTCAGTGAACACAGTCATGATTCCTCTAGGACTCAAAGGAGCTTCCTAGATCTGTGCTGTCCAGCCACATGTGGCTGCTTGAACATTTGAAATGGGCTAGCTCAAACTAAACTGTGCTTAGTACTAGGAAAGGGAATGCATTTAAAATATTGATTGCATGACAAAATAATATTGGCATGTATTGGGGTAAATGCAATGTGATTAAAATTAATTTTACTCATTTCCTTTTATATTTGCATGTGCTACTTAAACATTTAGAGTTATATCCACAGATGTCATTTATGACTGGCATTCCATAGCTGTTCCTTGGTAGCATGGGGTATTTTATACAAGCCATCGTCCCTTGTATAAAACGAGGTGATCTCTGAAAGGAATCCAAGCACATCCTCCATGAGCTTTAAATCACTCTGGATGACATCGGATATCTAATACAAGTAAAAGCTAGGTAGATAGTTTTGTGCTACATTGTTTAGGGAATAATGACAAAAAAAGTGTGTACATGTTTGGCAGACACATATTTTAAAAATTTGTTTTCCACATACTGTTGGTTGGCTTCTTGGCTGTGGAGCCTGAGTTACTACTGGGTAGTACTGTTGAAGTGCTGCTCTAGAATGAGGACCTCGTTACATCATTTCTACTATGGCAAGGATTCCTGGTGCCCTCCCACGTCCGTTTCTCCTCCGCCAGATGCTGGGGAATGACAGTTACTTGCAGTAGCAGAAGGTAGTCAGTCTAAGGCAATGGTTGTGAGCAGAAGGAGTGAGTACCCTTTTGTTAAGCTGTTGTGGTTTGGCTTTGTTTGTTACAACAGCAGCACACAGCCTCTTCTGACTAGAAGATGTGTTTTCTGATTAACACCTTTAAGTGATCCCTTTGTTTTTTTCTATTTTATTGTATGCCCTTAGAGAAATTTGAAAAAGTAGATTTTTTTGATGGCTTGTATAGGAAGAAAAAGCATGTCTGAGAATTACAAATCTGTGGAAATGTTTGGGAAAAAAACCCTGAGAACTAGTGTCAAATGTTCAATGAAAAATAAAGATTCAATCCAAGTCCCCTTGTCTTTTCTTGGACATTAATAGGCTAACAGAACAGTCACAGCACTGAGCACACAACTCCACTGAGTGCCCCTCCCCAAGCAAGACATTTACAGTGTGGAAAATGTGAGGAACATCAGAACCTTGAGGGACATAGTGTTCTCACCTGGGGCCAAGGAGCTACCTGGCTTCTGGGCAGGTTCCACTTTCCAGAGTCATTCGAAGCCAGCCTGCAGTGGGCGCAGTCCTCTGGGATCCTCCTGGCGGATTTGCTTGGTCTCTTGTGTCTTACTTAGAAACATTACTCGGGATTGACGGTATCTTGGAGTCAGAGCCACGGATTAGCCCTGGAACTTCAACGTAGAAGTCTTCCTTCCCCCACCTCCTTCCTGCATTTCCCTCCAAAGGAGAACGTGGCCCTTGGGTCCTTTTCAAAGGGCAGGGGCAGGTGGGCCCGTCTGAGGGGAATGAAGCGGTCTGACCACTCTGGATATGGGATGTGCTGTTTAGGGTTTTGGGGACTACAACGGAGCTGCAGCCCAAGTCCTGTCACCTGTGGCACAGGCCACGTGGAGAAGGACATCACAGCTGGCAGTGGTGCCAAGCCCTGGAGTCCTCGAGCTCCAGAAGTGAGCAGGAGTCACAGGGACGGCTTGGCTCTGCTTGGGAAGGCAGCCCTCAGACCAAGGTGTGAAGACCGGATGTGCGGCAAGAAGCCGGGGGTGGGGGGGTGGGGGGGACTGCTCTGACGGCGGCGCCAGCAAAGCATGGTCAGCCTGTCGGGTCCTCTCTGAGCACAGCCCCCCCCACCTGGGGACTTTCACGCTGTCTCCACAGGTCCTCGGAGGTCAGCAGGAAGGTCAGCAGGAAGTCACCATCAGGGCACCACAGCATTTCACTAAGAAAGGAAAGGAAAAGGCACCTCTCATGGCCAGTCACATGCCAGCCCAAGAACTGGGGAATTCTAAAAAGTCTGTCTCACCAATAATCTTAAAGTTCCACACATTGTCTTTTGATATCAGAACAGTCTGATTTGGTGAATTTGCTGTTTAATTTTTATTTCATTTTTTTTGCTTGTTGTAAAAGTCATATTTAAATATTTAGCACAACTTGTGTCTACATGATGTACAACCAGAAGAATGAGAAGTTACAATGTGTCAAAATGCATTCTACTGTCAGGTATAACTAATTGGAACAAATAAGAAAAAAAAGAAAAAAATATTTAGCCCAGCAAAAATTAGTTTTTTTTTTAAAAACATTGAACACATGGTCTTTTCCAATATTTGTTCATATATATGCTTACTTTTAGATGATTGTACAAACAAAATTTGTATTTTTCCTTTACATTTATCATAAATATTTCCCAATGTCAGATGATCTTTATAATCATAATTTTTTTGTTCAATGTAAGAAACTATTTTGATTTACTTTAATTTTTTATGAACGTTTTTATTTGTTCTAATTAGTTATACATGACAGTAGGATGCATTTCGGCACTTTGATGCATCATACATAAATGGGTGTAATTTCTCGTTTTTCTGATTGTACATGTTGTAGAATCAATCACATTGGTCATGCCGTCATATAAGGGGATAATGTCTGTTTCATTCTACTAGAATCATAATTTTAATGACTAAATAATAGTAATAAAGCATACTTACCACAATTCTCTTGACCAGAAGGGCATCTATATTGTCCCCAACATTGTGCTGGAATTGGAAGCTCCAGTGACCACTTCAGAGGTGGTCACAGTATTGAATGTGCTCTCAGCTCACGGTCCGGGGCCCAGCGCACTGACTTAGCCATGCAGCTGGAAGGCTGTGAACAGGAGCAAGCTCTGTCCTGTCATTGCTCCTAGCAACACAGTGTAGCAGGTGTTTGCCAGCACTTGCATCTACTGGGTGTCACAAGTAATCTAGAGATGACTTAAAGTCATGCTTGTAGGTCATGTGCACCTGGAGACGGTGGCATTCGGGCTGGACTCACCTCTCCGTGAAAACCAAGGGACAACTGAGTGTGGAATCACATCTGCTGGCTTCCCTTTCCCCTGAGTGACCTTCCCTCACGCAATGGTACCTCGGGCTCACCGTCCAGCTCCTCACTGTCCAGCTCCCCACCGTCCAGCTCTTGACACGGTCTTTCTGGACTCCTCCTTGATAAGCTGGTAAGGCTGCTGTAACCCTGCCCCCACTGGCCAGGGGTGGGCAACAGCTTTGAGGCCCCGTCAAGACTGATTCCAAACCTTCCTTGCATTCCTGCAACATTTTTATGATTCATTTTGGCTTTTCATACTTTGGAAATAAATTTGCCAATATTTTGAGACTTTTGCATATTTTCATACATGAGATTAGACTAAATTTTAAAATACTCTTCTTTCCTGTGAAGCCATCGGAGTCTGGTATCTTTGGGGTGTGAGATTTTGCATTTGTAGTTCGATTTCTGGGATGGTTATGTTTATTTGGGTTTTCTATATCTTCTTTAATGAAGGTCACACTAATGTTTATACTTCATTTAAATTTCAGTAATGTTTATATTTTATTTAAATTTAACTTTATATTTTTCTGGAAAAGTATCTATTTTTTTCCAGTTTTTAAAAATTTGTTGGCAGGAAGTTTCTCATGATATCTCCCTGTGAGTTAAAAAACTTATGGTATCAATTTAAATTAGTCATATCAGTTGTTCAGCCCCCTCCCCCACCCACCGCCCCATTTGGAGGTTTGTCCTACTTAATTTTTTTTCAAAGGTTTATCTTTAATTTCTGCAGATTTTTAAAAAACCATCATTTCACAGTTCCTCGATATCGGCTCTCATCTTTATTACTTACTCCTACGCCCTCTTTAAGTTTACTATTCTCTTTTCAAGCTTTTGGAATTGAGCAGTTAGTCTATGTATTGGGATTGATTTATCTTGCTTCTTTTAAAATAAATATTTGAAGCAATAAATTTTCCTCTAAGGACGGCTTGTGCTGGTGCTGAAGTGCTTTCATTTCCATTCCAAACACTTTGCAATTTCTAGTATAGGTTTCTCTTAACCTGAAGTATGGAAAAATTTTTTGGAAAATTTTTAATATTTCCAGTTATGTTTATTTAAACAACCTTTAATTGGGGATTTCTAGTATAAATCACAAGTTTGTCAAAGAAAATTCTCTTAACACTTGTTTGGACTTTATGTGTGGCCATTTTCTTTTTCAGCTCTTTGATGTATGCTTGAAAAAAATGAATCTTTTCCTCCTTGGGGAAGTGATATTTACATTTACTTGTGACATTGGATGGAGCTCTCAGATTTTATTGCTTCAAGTGACTGTTGTCGCCCTGGTCTGTTAACCCCCAGGGAGGGGTGCCAAGTCCCTGCTGTGGCTGGGCTTGTCAATCTCTGCCTCAGGGCAGCTCTGTGGCTCAGGGTCAGTCCTCTTGGTGGACCCTGCTTTGTGCTATACAGAAATGACTCACCTTTCCCACATGACTTTTGATTTCAGTGTGGCTCAGCACCTGGGTGAAAAGTCCAGCCACTCTTCACAGCGTTAGGCAGGCCCAGGTGGTGGCTGGGGGAGGGGCACCTCTGTCCACACCTGGTGACAGCTGTGTTCTCCACATCCCAGCAGCTGCCTGGGTGGCCGTTGCTCTCACTGATGACCTTCCTTCTAGGCAATGATCAGCACCTTACTTTAAATGCAGAGGTTCTGATCATTTATGCAACCGGTCAGCCCTTGAGCAGTGACCCCTGCTCTCCCAGGGGCAGAGCAGCCTGACTGGTGTAGGGACCCTGCTGCCCCTGCGCTCAGGAGCCACAAGCCTGCTGGTCTTGGCTGGGCCGCTACTCATAGCTGCTGTCCAAGAAGCCAGAGAACACCGGGGAAGGGGGGTTGCTGGTGACCCTCTGAGCCAGCACTGCTCCTGTGACATTTTGCCTGTTGAAGCACGGGTCAGTGGCCTGCTGCTGCTGGGATTCACTTCAAAAGCAGTTTCTCTTCCCTCAAGGGGAAAAGAAGAGCGAGTCCCCTGGAGAGAACCTGCCCTGGCTGGAGACTGTTTGCTGAGGCAGGGCTCAGGCAGGCCTGTGTCCAGCCTGGCTCCCCATGGGTGGCCCCAAGCCCACCGGTCCTCTGACGCAGGTGGGCCACATCCACTCAGCAAGAGCCGGTGAGAAGCTGTGGAGAAGGACCCATCAGCAGCACATGGGCCCTTTTCAAGTGAAAGAAAGACTTCATTTGGGGCTGGGGATGTGGCTCAAGCAGCCTGGCGTGTGCGGGGCACTGGGTTCGATCCTCAGCACCACATAAAAATAAAATAAAGATGTTGTGTTCACTGAAAACTAAAATTAATAAATAAATATTTAAAAATTCTCTCTCTCTCTCTCTAAAAGAAAGACTTCATTTTTCTTAAAAACAAACCAAAATGCAAACTTTAATCTTTATAAAGTATGTTGACCTCTGGCCAAAAAAGAGAGAGTGAAAGCAGATATTTCATGTAGTCCTTGAATTTGGTTCACTGTAGGAGGCTGGGGTGGCCATCAGGGGGTCAGGAAGTGATTCCCCAGGCAGCCGTCACCGGCACCAGTCACCACCCTGGGTAGATGGAGCCCAGGTGGACTGAAGGCTTTGGGGACAGGATGAAGACCACACCTCGGAGTCATCCCTCCAGCAGCTGTGGGGATCTGGGCACAGCTCCTGTGAACCCAGGGCCACCTCTTGCTGGAGATGGCGGGAACCTGCAGAGAGACAGGCAGACCCACCTCCCAGGCCTGCTGACATCGAGCTTTTCCAAACGTGCTCCTGGGAGAAATGCTGCCGGCACAGAGGACCAGGACCGGGGCCATGACTTCACCCCAGGCCCGTCACTGCTGGCCCTACGGTGGCTGTGCTCTGGCCATGACCCTCTCCCAGGGCAAGGGGCCCTGAGCCAGGGGATGTGCCCACCCAGCACCTAGGCTGTAAACCTGGTCTCTGGGCCCTAGAGGCTCTGCCCACTGCCCCCCCTGCTGCTTTCTCCAGAGCCACCACAGGTACATGCTCCCTGGAAGGGACCGGCCGGGCAGGGTATTCTGAAGGGAGGCTCTTAAAGAAAAAGTCACTTGCCACACCACTGGCCTAAATAACCTTCCTGGGTTTTCTGCATAGAAAATTCCATTTGAAATGGTTTAGCGAGACTGGCATGGGAAATGTCACCGCAACACCCACTCAGCACCTCTCTCCCGCGGCCGGCTCTCAGCACAAAGTGAGGTTTGTCTCCCCCGCGGTTCTGAAGCATGCTAAGGGCTTTTGATGTCGCCGCCGCCTCTCACTCTGCTTTCTTGTGGATTCCTGGGATGTCCACAGTCCGCCTTCGGTGGGATTCGGTTTTCTCAGTGTCCACTTCAACTTGGCATAGGGCCCTTTCTCCTTTGAGTTCCCCAGTGAAGGCACCAGGGCTGCTGTGGTGGGAGTGTGAGGGGTGGGACAGGGTTGGGGTGGCCCCCGGTGTGCCTGGCCCCTGGCTGTGCTGGAATGCCCGGTCCTGGGGTCACGGCTTGGCAGGGAGAGACCCCAGAGCTTCCCAGAGAGAGGGCTCACAGCTGGCCTTGCATGAAACCAACAGGGGCTTAGGGCCTGGTCTGAGCTGCACGGGATGGGGACACGCAGCCTGGCACTGAGCACTCAGCATGCTGCAGGTGACACCCTGGTCATGCGATCCATAAGTGTGGTCAGTGTCGCTGGGAAGGAGAGCTGCTCTGAGCAGCAGGAGTGGCCAGGCTGCTCGCCCCAGCCACCCAGGAACCACACTTTGATGCCCTCTCCAGGGACTCGCCTGCTAGAGACGCCCCCACGTCTGTCGCCCCCCCCCCCACATCTTGCCTTCTTCCTATTTGGTAGAAAATTCTTTCTTTTATTTTTATTAAAAATTCCTTCTTTTATTCTTTTCCTTCTCCTGCTTCCCTTTTTAATTTTTTGTGATTGAACAAAAAGGCAAGAAGTCCATTGGGTTGTCCTGGGACACCGTACTCACTCTGGCCACAGGGAGCCCCAGGCTGTGCCCTCCCCACTGGGATCCTCCAGGGGCCACCCCGCCCCTCCCTCTGCCCATGGTACAGTCTCCAGCCTGGAGATGCCCACTGCCCGGTGCTGGTTTGCCCCAGGGAAGTGTACTCTAGGGCTAGGCCCAGGGCCGAGTGCCCAGAAAAAATGACCCTGGAGCCAGGTGGCTGGAAGCCTGTCTTGAGTCAGACCCTGGGTCCAAATTGCAGCCTGGACCAGAATCTCAGCAGCAAAACTTGTCAAAAAGGACCCTGTACCAGCTGCAGCAAGTGGCTCTGCTCTTTCTGAAGCCTCCCAGAGGGACCCTGCAAACGCTCCTTCCCAGCCACACTGACCACTCTTAGTTCACGTGTTGGGGTGTCACCGCAGCACACTGCATACTCAGTGCCAGGCTGTGTGTCCCCACCCTGTTCAGACCAGACCCCAGGCCCTGGAGCCCCACTGCTCTTGGCACCAGGCCAGCTTGGCCTCTCCCTCCAGGGACCACTGGGGTCTCGGCCAAGATGTTCATTCTGTGAGGCCAGGACTGGGGGCCTCTGCTCTGGCACAGCCTGGGATCCCAGGAGCTCGGCTCCTGGGGGGGACAGGGTGGCGCACAGCTGCCGCCATGAGCCTGTCCTGCTGCTGCAGTCCGGCCTGTGTTCCTGCCTTGCTGGTCACCAGATCCTGCTCTGGCCCCAGCTCTGGCCCCACTTGCCTCCCAGTGCCAGCAGCTTGAGCTTCTGCTGCTTTCTGTCTGGTCACTGGCTCTGGTAGATAATCCCAGTGTCCTTCAGAACGAAGTCTTGTGAGTCTTCCCATGTCCCCGCGTCCCCTCTCCAAGGCAATGCCGATGATATTTCAGCCGGTCCTTCTACCTTCCCATCTATCAGTGGTGAACACCCACTGGCCAGCCTCTTCCTGCAGCAGCCTCTGACCATGGAATGACATCAAGAAAGACTGGGAACTGAAAAAACCTGGACACCAGGATTCCACTCTTCCTGCTCAGAAATCTCCAGGCCTCCCCTGGTCAGCTGAATGCAGCCAGCATTCCTGCAACACAGGCCTTCAGCAAGATGATGTCCAGGTCTGTAAAGTTTTATTGTCATTAATTTGATGGTAAAATATTTTGCCACAACAAACTTCCTGTGTCAAGCATTTTGGGTGCTGCCTGGCTCACAGTGACGGTGACAGCCAGAGGGTCTGTTATCCTGGGTCCAGGGTCCAGTATTGGAAAGCCCTGGGACTGGATGTGTTTTGGAATCCAGAATTCTTCACCTTCAGACAGGGAACACGATGCTCATGTCACGCATCACATCCAACCTGTGACGGGATTCGGGACCTCCCCTGATAATGCATGTGGTCATTTGTACCAAGTAGCACACAAAGGCTGCTAGGGCCCACAAAGATCAGGCCAGGCTTGCTGCCCAATGATGTCTTAGCCTTGTGTTTTTCAGCCCTTGACCACAGGGCTCGGACTGCCCTCACTGTGAGCCAGGAGCATGGAGGCAGGTGGTCTTGGGTAGGATGAGGACCACAGACCTCAGACACTCAGCTGCAGAGGAAGTTTCTGGTAGGGCCCTGGAGGAGCAGAGGACAGAGGCTGAGCACTTGCCTGTTGGTATGTGCATGTGCTGGGGACCAGGAGGCCAATGAGAGGAGATTGTCAACCACGGTTACCTGGGAAGCAGAGACGCTTGGCATGGCCCCGCTCTGCGGGGAGGCACCTGTTGAGGAGGACACAGGTGGCCTTCTTGGGGGCACTTAGCCATACAGAGCTTCCATTCACTCCTGGGTGGCTTAGAACCCTCCCATTTCCACCAAGAGGACGAGCAGAGGGACAAGGTGCTTAACAGCAGGACACCAGGCTGCAAGTACTGCCGGTGACATCCTGCCCATGTGGCAATACGTGTCCCCACCAGCCTGAAGCCTCCTGCACCTGTGTCCCCTGAGCAGTGTGAACCATTGGAACTGGCTTTTCTCCAGTGACAAGGTGTACTCAGCTTTAATCATGAGGGGCTACATCATTTTGAAATGTGGACCATGAATTAAAGGCAGCCTTTGTGTTTGGATGTAGTGATGCCTGACTCCCAAGCTGTCTCTACGTACCTGTCACATCTCCTTCCAGCAGGACGTTCCCAACAACAGCTGGCCTCCCCATCCGGGGCTTCTTGATGGCTTTGCTTCCCAAAGAAGGGGGGAAGCCCGTCCTCTCTGCTCTGCTTCCCCCAGGCTCCCTGCTCTTGCTAGCGCTGGGGAGGGTCCTGCTGGAGACCCAGAGCCTCTGCCCACGCCAGGCCCACACACTGGGCAGGGGACGGCTCGGAGGGCAGAGTGCCCGTCAGATCCCACAGGCAGTGCGTTTGGCCACAGTAGAGTTTGCTCCCCAGCTTAGTGGGTACTTGGCACCTCAGACCCTGCCCGCGCTGCTCGTCACGACCCACACAGTAATGACAGTACGTGACCTGCCGATAGGAGCCGTCAGCGTGTCTTCTGCTCACGTTGATAACAACTAACACACGGTGGGGGGGGGTGTGCGGAAATTCCCCCAGCGGCCACTGCAAGTGTGCTAGAGCAAAGGCCAGGTGGCCGGGGCCAGCTCATCACAGCCTCCACGGTCGGGACGCAGGTGTTCCCAGGGGCCATCACGGACTGCCGTGAGGCAGGGGACCGTCACTGAAGCAGGGCTGTTACCCTTGGCTGCATCCTGGACTCACCTGGGAGACAGTTAACAGCAATGACAACCACAACATCAAGCAGAATGCTGGTGGCCCGCACTGCCCCCCAGAGGCTCTCATTTAGTAATCAATAGTGACCCATCATGATTTAAAGGTAATTGGTCTGGGGCAGGTCCCCAGAAAGAAAGAAGGGGACAGATGTTCAGGGCAGTTCTAATGTGCTGCTGGTCAGGAAGCCCCTGTTCTGAAGTCTCCGTCCTTGTCAAGGTCACGCACAGGTTTGAAGTGTTTGGAGGTCATTGATTAGCCAGCCCAGGCGCAAAGTGTACGTTTGGGGCAAATGAGGGCTGGGGACCTAAAGTCTGACTGTCATCGCTACTGGAGAGTGGCCAGGGAGCCCTGCTGGCCTGACACTGAGAGGTTTCTTGGTTAAGGGACTTTTCATTTTAAAGACAAGACTCCTGCCCTGATTTTCTTGAATAAAAGCAGCAGCTCTGCATTCAGCTGGCGATTGCTGCTGCCCGTGGCCAGCTGGCTGTGCAGGGCAGCACCCTGCAACACACAGAGCTGTCCTTTGTGTGGACTCCCTATGTCCTGGCTCTGGCCCAGCAAGACTAGTTCTGCAGGTGACACTGTGCTCATCCAGGGCAGGGAAGGTGGCGCCTGCTAGTAAGTGACCAGCCTGAGATGGACACACTCAAACACGCAGCGCCAAGGCTTGGTATGTTCTTTCCACTGCCCCCAGCCCCACAGGCTCTGGGCACTCATAGAATTCTAGTCCTCAAGTCATCAGAGCATTGAATATTGAAAGCAGCCTGTCCTAAGAAGAAAACCCCAATGCTTCCTCCTTACTGCTGACTCTCATCCCACAGAGCCCGAGTCAGAGCTGCCCCTTGGGCAGGTGGGGAAGCCCTGCAGAGGCCATGGACGGCCTCGCAGGACATGGCTCTCTGGGAGCTGCCTCGGGCCTGCTGAGGCTGAGATGGGCCTCCACGAGGCCTGGAGGGCCCAGCTTCCTGCTCTCTGCCCCTTCTGGACGCAAGCTCGGGAGCTTCGGGCTTTTGAGATCGCTCAGCCCAGCTCTGGGAGAGGGACTGGCAGGTCCTGGGGAAGGGCTGGGAAGGAAAGAGGGCTGTGAAGGAAAGAGGGAGGCTCATCCAGGGAAGGTGCGGAGGGCGGAGGAGTGTGCCTTGATGCAGAGATGCTCCCTGGGCCCTGCAGATGCTCCCCAGAGTGTGCACCCCACTGGGCTCTGCAGATGCTCCCCGGGGTGTGCACCCACCGGGCACCACAAAGATGCTCCCCAAGGCATGCACCCCACTGGGCCCCACAAGAGACGCTCCCCAGGGTGCACATCCCACTGACCCTTGTGGCCTCCCGCATCCTCCACACTGGCCCTGGAGGCACGCGCCTCTGACTCTGATGACCCAAGAAACAGGCGCCCAGGCATGTGCGTGGTGTTTACGTCAGAGTTACACAGACTGGAAATGGTTCCAGAGGGGCCTAGAGAGGGCCAGCTCTGCCCTGCTGGTGCCAGGACCGACGAGCAGGTGTGGATAGAGGTTAAGTGGCCCCACCGAGGAGACGGCTCCCCTCCTGTCAGAGCTGGGGTGAATCCACAGGCCTGCAGGGCCGTCCAGAGAGGCTGTGTCGGCGGGCCTTGCCTTTCTACAGGGAGGGAGTGATTCTCCCTCAACAGCTGGCCACAGGGTGAGGACAGGTTTTCAGGGTTCCCAAGAGAGAGCGGGAAGGTGGGGTGGGGATGGTGAGAGGAGAGGACAAGGGCTTGTTAAGAGGAGAATGAGGACAGGAGTGGGTTCAGGAGACCATGGCAGAGGCCAAGGAGGACAGCACTGAGGGTCCTTTCTCCCACCTGGCGGCTCAGGGGTAGGGGAAGCCTATAAACACCTCCTGCTCCTGGGAGACACGGTGTGGCACTAAGGTGCTCCTGAGCCCTGGGCTTACCCCCTTGGAGGACCCAGATGTGGGGAGACCTCGCAGCTCCTCTTTCAGTGATGTCGGCCGGGAGGAGGGTTTGTTCTGAGGTGTGTTCTGAGCATTTTCTGTTGTGTTTGGGTCACCAGTGGGCAGCCTCTTGTGATTTAGGGAACTTTCTCTTCTTTTGCTGTTCAAGGTTTTTGGATTCTGTAGCAGGTATTGTAGGTGTGGTACCTGGAAACCTGGGACGGCAAGTTCGGGGGTCGGGAAGCGGGTCCCAGCTGTCACTCAGCCCTGCACTGTTCCAGGCATGACAGCAGCTGGGTGGGCTCTGGGTTAGAGGTGCCATTTGGGATGGCTGATGTGAAGACGCACGAAGCCTCGCCCTGGAGGTTGCAGGCCCGCAGCACCCCAGCCGAGGGACGAATTGTAGTGTCATCCAGCTCATGTTCCATGGGCAGTGACCAAGCCTTCCAGACTTTGGCTAGGTTTGGCCACACACAGGATGACCCCCGTGACGGCCTGGCCAAGGTGGGTGTGTGCTCCAGGCTGCTCTGCGCACACCATCCCCTTCCCTTGTGGGTGGAAGGACTCGCCCTGTCCAGAGTGGATGGCCAGCCCAGGACCTCTAAGGATTGGAGACTTTTCTTTTAATGTGGGCAAAGGATAGAGAAGGAGGAGAGGGGAAAGAGATAACAGGGAGGAGAGCCCTGGACTCTGACCCTCTGAGCCTCAGTGAGAAGGAGCACAATTGAGGCAGTTAAATCCTCCCAGGGAGAGGGCTGAGCAGCAGCGGTCAGTGTGGACGGCAAGTCAGGGGACAAGACGGGAGTGCAGAGCCAAAGAGCCTGGCCCTGTGCAGCCTTCCTCTGCTTCCCACCTCCTCGAGCAGGTAGCTGGGTTGCCCTCGGAGCGTCAGGGTGGCCCCAACTGGCTGGCCTGGGTTGCCCCCGCAGTTTCAGGGTGGCCCTAACTGGCTGGCCATGGGGTCTGGCACTGCTATACCCAGGCCTTCAGTGGAAAAGTGATTCTGGTTATTCAACAAGTGGAAATTCTACTAATAGAAACTCCTGTTTTTCTGAGCACAAATTAAACCAGCCTGGACATTTCCTACAGGGGGAAAGTGGGGAGAGGGTGAGAAACGAGGGGGAGAAGCGGAATTCTGACAGCAAAGAGGTCTCGGAGGGCAGCCTCCTCCACCCCCAGGTCTTCCTTCATCTCACCTGACACTGGCTGCAGAAAAATGGACTGAGGACCCCTGACCCTCTCAGCTGGACAGGCCTGGGGGCAGGAGTCCACAGCCATGGCTCCACCCCACCCAGCCCGGGCCCGCATTAGCCAGCTTCTCGTTGCTGACAGAAAAACAAGTGAAAGGAGACGAGGTCCACTTCAGCCAGTTCCAGAGGTTCAAGTCCACGTCGTCCTGCACCCAGCTGCAGGTGAGGAGGGAGGAGCAGGTGGCAGGAGGGCAGGGCCAGGGACAGCGCCCAGCCCACGACGGCCACGGGAGGAGAAAGGAAGGCAGCAGGGAGGTGGCAGAGGGGAGGAGGAGGGGAGGGGAGAGATGCCAGGGTCAAGGTGCCACCCTGAGGGCGGGCTCCCAAGGGCCCACTCCCTCCACCAACCTCCCCCGCCCATCACTGAATCCTTCGTGGACTATCCACTGGTGAGGTCCGAGCCCTCGTTGCCCATCGCTTCCCCACTCTGAACACTGCTGCCCTGGGGACAAGGCCTTCAGCACGTGAGCCTCTGGGCACATTCCAGATCCAGGCCAGAGCAGGACTGCGCTGGTTCAAGGGTCTGTGGTGGCTCTCCAGTGGATAGTCAGCCCCAGTGCTCCAACAGGTGTTGGAGGTGGTGGGACCTTAAGATGTGCAGCCGTTGGGGAGGGAGTGAGGCCATAGAGGCATGTCCCTGAGGGGGACAGTGGGCCCAGTCCTTCCTCTCTCCCACTACAGGATGAACAGTTTTCTCTGTCCCACATCTGGCCACCATGTCCTGCCTCTCTCCCCAGGCCCAAAGCAATGGGCCCCAGCAACCAAGGACCGCATCCTCCAGAACTGTGAGCTGGGTAAAAATGTCTCCTTCTCAGCTGATTGGCCTTAGACACGTGCTATGATAATGGAGCGCTCCCTGACGTGCACTTGTACCCCACTGTTCCCAACACCGGGGAGAAGCCCGTCTCTTTATTGGGGTGTGGTAGCTACCCAGAGAACAGAGGGTTCTCGTGGAGAAGCGTTCTGCTAGAGAATGGGAGATGTACTCGGGGCTTGTTAGAGTCGCCGTGAAGATGTGTTACCCAACTTTGGTGATGATTTCTTGGACCACAGGCAGAGCAAGGAAGCCCAGACTCACAGATAGTGGTAATTTGTGGTTTCCTCTCAACAAATCAACCAGTTCCTTGTGTTTCGGATGCTGTTTTGTTTTCTTAGATGTCGTAGAGCAGAGGAAAGCGGCCGGAACGAAGAAGCAGCTTTGTTTTAGCTCAGTCTTAGAAATGAGCAAGAAACGACTCCTTTCTATTCTCACTCCTTTCTATATCTCAGAGCACACAGCTCTAAGCTCCGTGTCCTTAGAAATCCTTCCCCAGCTGAGTGCTGGGTGTCCAGGGGGTGGGAAGGGGAGAAGGACCTTGTCTGCACTCTTCCAGGAAAGTCCCTGGCTGCTCCGCAGGGACTTGTGTCTTTCTCCACCCTCACACTGGCCTCCAGTGTGCCCAAGGATGGTGGTTCAGAAAGCCCTAGGCTGCAGGGTGGGTCTGTATGGCCACTCCAACTGGAGCAAACTTAGAAACTTAGGGCCCGGAAGGTTGGTCTGTCCAGGCTCTGGCCTGAGCTTCTGTCCTCCCTCCCCACTCAGGAGCAAATGTGAGCACGTCTCTAGTCCTGGCCCAAAGATTCTTCCAGCAACCCACAGCCTTCGTGTGCAGCTTGTTGCAAATATAAATGGAGACCGCAGTGCAAGCACCTTCAGGCTGGGAGGGGAGCAGTGCTGGGGAAAAAGAGACAGTGGGCCAGCTCCTTGGAAGTTCCAGAGGTCAAGGGGAGGCGGGCCTCCCTCGTAGAGTCCAGAACAGTCAGGCTCTGTGAGGAGTGGGATTCACGTCTGGGTCCCTGCCTGGCCAGGCGCCCACAGAACTCACCCCTCCTGCCGGCCTGGGTCAGACTGGCTGTGGACCCTGGCTCAAGGTGGCTCTTGACCCACAAGGAAGAGGACAGGGCCTCAACTCTGAAGAGCAAGGTACGAACTCATCCAGAGAGGGTATCAGACCCCCGGCGCTAAGCCAGCCCGGTTCTGGGGGTGGTGGTCTGGCTCTCTTGGTGTGGTCTTTCCTGTTCCACATTCCAACACCTTCAACAAAGTTGGCCCTTTCCATGGAAATTCAGAAGGATAAAAGAGGAAGAGGTTTCTTTTCCCTTCTGCAGTGAGGCTAGGAGGCCATGCACATTTTCACTGGGAAACGTAACGGGATTCACATGACATGCTTTAATCCCGAGAGCACTGAGCCAAGAAAGGGCACCAGCCTTCCAGAGAGTGGTGGATGGTATTTGCTCATGACTGTGTCTCACCTCTGACTGGCAGGGCCCGAGTTCAGCCCCTCGGCATCTCCTGAGTGCCATCTAGACCCAGGCACTGGATGGAAGCTGAGATGACCAGAGGTGGTGTGGGATCTCCTGTTAGAACAGACCAAGAGACCGGGATCCTGCCTTGATAAACAAACCACAGCTTTTAATTTTTAGTCAATCTGACTTTCTTATCCTGATGAGTCTAAAATGATTCTTAGCAACTTCCTCATGTGACAGTGGCAACCCACAGGCTGCTACAAAGGAAATGTGAGTGGTTTTGGTGGGTTGACCGCCAATCAGCTGGGGCAGGATGGACACTTGCTCCCATCAGCCCCAGGCCCCTCTCTCCTAAAGCCTTTTACAATCCTCCATCCTTCAGAAAAGAAAATGAGCTCTTCCCCCTTCTGCCTGGCACGTGGAGACTTTTCTAGGTTTGTGGAATGTCACAGGAGAGTGCCTTCCGAGCTGGCTGGTGTCACGGAGAGAGCAAGGCCTGGGTAGGTGGAGACCTGTTCAGCAGCACAAAGCCCCAGCAGCCGCTGCTGATCCAGCAGGGGGCATTGGTGCCTGAGGACAGGGGCACCCCGGGCTACGCTGGGCACTTTTTGCACCAACTCAAGGTCCGAGGGAAGGCAGCAGTTTATGGATTTCAAGGTCAGAGACAGATGCACAGGCATCACACATCACACACACGCACATGCGCAGACACACGCACACGCCTTTATTCTTACAAAGGAAAGGGGAAATGGGAGAAACAGCGCCGTCTCCACCTCTGCGTCCTCGGAGGGGAAGCGAGGCCCACGTTGACTTAAAGGATTTGAAATAGTAATTTCGTTTTCTTAAAATTACTCAAGTTCTTAAAGTGGAAATCAATTTAAAGGTCAGGTGGGACCCAAGAGGAAATGACTTAGGTATCTGTTTCTCCTTCCTATGAGTCAACGTCTCCGTGTCCGCGTTCTATTATGTCTTTGGAAATCAGAGCCCTGGAGGTTTATTTTCTTTTTATTTGTTTGTCGACTTATTTTTTTGGCTGCGCCCTGGCGATTCAGAGGCGCTCAGCTCGGGCTGCAGGAAGGGCCAGGGGGAGGGCTGTTTGCTTTCTGGGTCCGAGTGAACATCTGCCAGAAGTTCACAGCCCCAGCCAGTCTCTTGTTTTTAGAGCGTGATTATTATTTTTCTGACACCGTGGTCACCGTCAGCCGTCAGCCTGAGAGGCTGGTGGCTCTCCTCATCCACACAGAGTGGCCCAATGGACTCAGTGCCCTCGATGGCGTCTCTTCTGCTGGTCCCAGCCTCTTGGCTGATCCCGATTGGGCGATGGCAGTGGCTGTAACTGAGTGCCACTCTGGTTTCCCAGGATAGAAAGAAAGGTACAGGGACCCGCTTCCCAGAGAGGCTGTGCTCTGGGCTTCATCCCCAGGGCTCAAAACTAAATCACAGCAGGACAGCAGGACGGGCACTGTCCGGGGACAGCCTTGCACAGGGTAGCTGCCTGTGAGCACACTGAGCCCCCACCAAGTGGGAAGGGCTTATCTGCCTTAGCAGGGCTCTCGGACCCTTCAAATGGGAGTTAAAAGCAGTGCTCTAAGTGGATTAGGCTGGGAGATTAACTTGAGTATCCTGTGCTGAAAGGCCTGGATTTCACTCTCTCCCGAGACGTTGCCGTGGACTAAGGACCTGCCTCTCCACAACTTCCCCAGCAGCTGCCGCAGGCACCCTGCGGTTGACAGCTGGGGAGGGGAAGAGAGGCCATCCTTCCCTCAGACTGCCCCTCCAGAGCCAGCCGTCCCAGAGAGTCAGCGGGGAGGGGCTGGCATGTGAATCCTGGCCAGCACCTTCCCAGGCCTGCAGCTTCCCTACAAGAGGACAGCTGCCTGGGTCCTGAGAAAGGTGGCCCTGACCTGCGGTTCTGAAGGGCCAGGGGCTTGGCTGCTGAGCAAGCTGGTGCCCCCAGCGTTGGGTGGAAAGTTGGAAAGAGTCATTTGATGTAAGATCGGAATAAACTGTGGGCTCTATGAGGTCCCGTGGCTCTCAGTGCCCATGGTCACTGCCAGGGGGCTGGATGGACAAGAGGGGAAGTCACCCCCAGGGGCTCCCACAGCGAGACTTCCTCAGGGTGTCTCTTTCCTGGTAAAAACCAGGAGAGGAAGGAAGTGGTGTCTTGTCCCCAGGGAGGGGACATGCCTGAGGACAAATGCCCCTTGCCATGTGCTGAGGGTGGAAGAGCCCACTCTAGAAGCTTCCCCTCTACCGTTCCTGCTGGCAGGGCAGGGCGACGGATCGCGCCTCACATTCCCCAGGACCCATTGGGATTTACGCATTATAGGGCTTCTCATGCCATCAGCCACGTGTCCTCACAGCAACAGAGAAAGTTGACTCCATTTAGCAGATGATGGCATCTCAATCAAGAGAACTCCAGGAACTTGCTTCAGATCACAGACAACAGGTGACAGAGCAGCATTTGCACCAGGACTGTCAGATTCTACCCAGGACGGGCTGACACATCCCCCAGACTCAGCAGAGGGTTTTCCACTTCAGCTGTGGACTCCACCTTGGGCTCAGGAGAAGCCTGGCTCCTCCCCCTCCCTGCCCTGCACATGGCGGCCAGCTGTGGCTCCCGCCTGGGGTGGAGATGGAGCAGGGCCAGCAGCACACATCAAAGGCCAGGGGGAAGCGTGCGCTGCTCCTTCCTGGCTCTGGCCGCCAGTGCATGTTTTCTGGGCTGCATAAAATTAACCATGGAAAAAGGATTGGGGGATCTCGTTGCAGAGACAAAAACTGTTTTCCCAGCTTAGCGCAATCCAATTACGACTGGTGGCGGGTAGGTGGGCAGGTCGAGCACGGGGAAGCTCCGGAAGGTCCTTTACATAAGGTCCTGTAGATTTCATAGGAAGTGAATGAGTCCTAGATCAAGAGTTAAAACTGCCTAAAACAAGAAGCAGTGACAAAAGGGCATACACTGTGAGTCATTCAGCTACATCACACGAAGGGATAACTTGACCAATTTACCAAAGAATCATAACAATGTAAACTACAATTTAAAACTTTCTACAGAGCCAGGTGGTGGCGCATGCCTGCAATCCCAGCAGCTCAGAAGGCTGAAGCAGAAGGATTGCAAGTTCAAAGTCAGCCTCAGCAACTTAGTAAGGCCCTGTCTCTAAATGGAATCTAAAACAGGGCGGGGATATGGCTCCTGGTTAAGGGCGCCTGGGTTCAATCCCCAGAACAACAACAAAAAATTTTTAACTACAGAATACAATCACTCAGAAACAAACCTACTGTGTATCCACACCGTGCTCTGCATGAAGCTGCCCAGGGCTGCAGAGAACTTCCAGTGCAGGACGTCAGAGCCATCCCAGTCCCAAGCAGGACCACAGCTGGAGAGTACAAAGTGCTGCCGAGATAAAGAAGAGGGGACAAGCTGGACTTCCCCATGGTCAGGATGTCTTAGCTGAATGCTGAGGGACGTCAGGTTGTCAGCAAGCAGAACACAGAGAGAAAGGTGTTTCAGGGAGAGAGAGAGAGAGAGAGAGAGAGAGAGAGAGAGAGAGAGAGAGAG
>NW_025999992.1:1772035-1781844 GCF_001458135.2 Marmota marmota marmota
GAGAGAGAGAGAGAGAGAGAGAGAGAGAGAGAGAGAGAGAGAGGTGTGCAAAATTGTGAAAGCAGGAGTCCTGGCGTGTCAGGAACTGGCTGCGGGGCCATCGTCCTGGGCACCAACCATCACTGCTCATTGTACGTTGTGCAAAATTCCAATTTGTTAAATGATGCCACAAGTCTTCCCGGGGGGTGGGGTTAGGACACACAGCCTTTGGATTAAAAAAAAAAACAAAAAACGAGTTAGAATTGTGGCTCTCTCATCCTGTTCATCTGTCTGTCCCTCTGCCCACCACCCACTCACATCCACTGCCAGTAGTAGGTGGGTCCAGGACACACAGAAATTAGCTAAAACCCAGTAGCTGCCTGCAGAGATCTGGTCACTGTGGACTCGAGGGATTTGTAGGAGGATGAAGGTGGGGTGCTCATGGAGCCCGAATGGACCAGGTGGTGGAGTCCAGTGACAAGGACAGACTTGGTGGGGAAATGGCCCCTGATGGGAGTTGTAAAGGTGAATGAGAGCTGGGAGGTCTGAGGAGGTGGCAGAGGGGAGAGAAAGTTCCGGGCAGAGGGACAGCTCTGCGGAGGGTGATGGCGGGTAAGGCTGCCTGCGCTCCTGCGGGCCAGACTTCAGTACGCAGCTGCAGTAGGCGATGGACAACCCCTGGGCCAGGTGGAGCCTGTGTGGCCTGTGGAGAACCTGCTCTGCAGGGGCCATCCACTCCAGCTGCCCCCTGCAGTCACCCTATGTCCGTGCCCACAGGGAGCTGACCATCTGAGAGCTGCTGGCCACACGGTGGTGGCTGTTGGCTTCCCACTCAGGGCTGAGAACTGCGTGGGTGCTGGAGAGCCACGGGAGGGTCCTCAGTGAAGGCACAGCCACCTGGGACCTGCCCCAAGGGCTATTCCCATTGAAGTCTGGAGGAGGGGTTGAGTGTGGGAATTTGCAACAGAAGAAATGGGAAACAATTAGAAAACCAATGTCCATCCAGGAGGAGCTGGGCCTGAATCAGGGCAGCGGCTGGAGGAATGGAGGTGGAAGGAGACAGAATCAACAGGAAGTGATGCAGCTGCCAAGGAGGTGGAGGATCCAAAGACGCTCCCGGCCTATTGCCTGCATCTCCGGTAGGACTGCCAAATAAAGCAGGAGGCTCAGTTAAGCTGGCACTTCAGCTGCATGGTGGTTATGTCTTTCAGCGTAAGTACATCCCATTTAAGCAAACTTACACACATAAAACGATTTCCCCCTAAAACTGATAACCCTCGCCCCTGGGTTTAGGTGGGGACATTGCCTAAGCAGAGAATACAGGAGCAGGCCGCCCAGGATGGTGGGCGACTCCAGATCTGGACTGGTTTCTCTGCAACCTGCACTTGGAGGGATGGGCCAGCAGTGGGGTACAGAAGCCGAAGCCTGCCTGGGCTCTCCAGGCCGAAGTCTGTTTCCAGAGAAGTTGGAACAGGGAACGCGGAGGGATTTCCTCAGACCCACTGCGTTCAGGAAGAGAGAAGGGGCTGCCCAGGTAGAACCCAGATTTCTGGGTGACTTTGAGGAAGTCATTTACATTTTCGGAGCTTTAGTCCCCCATTGGTTAAATGCAAAATAATAAAGCCTATGTCACTTATTCAGGAGTCCTGTCAGGTGGAGGACCCTGGGTGTTGTGTTCCTGGTTCTTACACCATGGTGACCACTGTCCTTACTGTCACTACTGTCACTAGACATCACACGGACCCTTAAGCAGAGACATCAGTGTCTATGAAGGTGAATGCATCAAAATATTAGCAGAATGATATTCTTATTAAGAAACAAAGACAAATGACAATGAAAATAACCACAAATCTGAAAACAGAGATTATGTCCTACAGTTAAAATAGCAAGAGAAAACAGAGGACAAATCTTCTATGGCAATAATCTTATTTATTAACTATATTCTATAATTATATTCTATAAAAAATTATATTTTATAATCATATTTATTAATTATAGTCACCAAACTATGGAGAAATTTGGTGTTTTTTTAACACCCCTAATGTCACCCCATCGATTATTATCTTGAGAAAAGGGTTTACTTTCTTTTTCTTTCGCCTTTCTGGGAAGCACGTTTGAAGCTCTATGTGATATTCACTTTGCCTAGCAGGAAAGAGAATGTTGATAGCTCACACGGGCCCACGGTATGTGTAATGCACAGACAGACCCGCACACACACCCGATCCCCTCCGAGTTTCCCTGGACATGTGTTATTGCCATGTACATACAGTCAGAAGCAGGGCCACCGTGGCTTTTCCGTCCTCTACAACAGGTTATCTCAAATGCTTAGGTCAAATTTCTACTTGATATATATTTTCCATTTGTACTTTGAACAGGTCACATCCCTCACCCATTCTGTTAGTCAACTTGCTAGAATTTAGTAAGTAACCTCAGCATACCCAAGTGTCCAGCACTATTGTAATAAATAGCTATCAAGAAACAGAGAAGAAAATACCTGACTCAGGTCCAGGCTCCGAGCATCTAAGATGGAGAGACAGGGGGTGGAGGTGAAGGAAAGAGCCCCATTTTAACATGTGAAAACAGTTTCAAGATCCTTCCCTGAGAGATTGGAGGTGGGGGAACCGGTAGCAGAGGCTCATTCCCAGATCATTTGATATTCACTTGATACCAGCTGGCTTTGAAGACCAAGCAGGCGTTTGGTCCTGGGAGGCAGACGGGTGGAGTGCCAGCTTCCTATTCTACAGCGGGATGGGGCCTACTTAATGAAAAGAACAAAGTGCTCGGAGAAGACCCGTGGATTTATTCTGCCTGGTTGGGTACCAGAAGGCTTATCCTGAATTTTCCAGTTGGTTGCTCATATAGTCTTGAATTAAGAGGATTTTGGAAAAAGAAAAAAAAAAAAAAGACCCAAGGAACCATTGCCTGATTTGTCAGGGTCCAGTGCCCCCTGGCAGAGCGGGTCCTGTAGCCCCCTCCTGTGTCCCACTCCCTTTGGCTGGGTTCCTTTGTATCTATCAGCAAGGAAGCTGCCTAAACCAGGGGTCTTCCCCATCCTGGCTCCCAGCACGGGCACAAGGCACACAGCAGGTGTCTCTTCCCCTCTTCCTGCCTGAGGGGGCAAATGTCGGTGTGGGGCTCCTGGGGAAAACAGGAGTCCTGGGCATCATGGTGGTCCCTGGGGCAGGAATTCTTCCTCTCACCTCTGCCCCCAGCCACATCTGCTCTTTGTGAACGAGGAGCAGCCAAGGTGCCTGGAAGTCTCAGGGCCAGAATATTTGATGCCATTCGTTGTTGGCAGCTTGTTTTTCTGGAGAGGAGGAGCGGGGTGCATCAACCACAGGACAGCAGCCCTGGGGATGAGGAGCTCTGCAGGCAGGTCTGATCTCAAGCTACTGAGTGATAGGTCATTGCAGGAAGACTCGGCCCACTGCCAGTTCTCAGCATATGACTGGCTCTGTCAGTAGGTAACCATCATGGAAGCCGGGAGGGCGTGAGGTGGCTCCTATGCTCTCTCTGTGGCCTCTTCCTCTACGTGTTTTTTTTATTTTTAATTTTGGAACAGGACAAACAAGTAAGCAAACAAAGGCTGCAATAATAAAGCGAGCAGCATTCCGTAAGGCCCGTGGAAAGGCAAAAGCAAGCACAAAACCCAGCTTTCTCTTTACATGTTTTGGTTTAGGGAAGCCCACTCTGAGGCAGCCTTTGGGCTCTGATCACATGTCCACCATCTTTCACTCTGTTTAACAGAGAAACCAAGCACCTGCTCTTCTGGTTTGATGGTCAAGCCACGTGGAGGAAGGCAGGATGCAGACCTCGGCCACCGCGCTGGGTACTTGGGGCTTCACTTCTCCGCTTCTGCAGTGCCCATCTGTGGACCAAGGCCATGTCCGGACACCCCAGACCAGAACGTCATTCTGAAGTCCAGATACCATTATCTTTTTCTCTTTCTTGCAGAGCTCAGCTTGGCCAGGTGTTTCCAGCCTCCAGACACAATCAAACCACCCTGTGGAGAGAGGGAGGGTGAGATCCACCGTGTGGTGTGTCTGACCTTCCCGGCCTCATGGACCAGGACGAGGACTCCCTGCTCGGGCTAGGCCCTCAGCACCAACCTCTTTACACCTCCAGACACTCCACCTGCCCTCCTGTGCTGTTCTTCCACATTGACTCCCTCTGCCTGTTCTAGTCCCTCTTGTTCAAATGGTTCCTCCGGGGCTGGGCTCAGCTCAGTGGCAGAGCAGCTGTGTACCACGTGTGAGGCCCCGGGTTCCGTCCCCAGCACTGAGCCAGGGAGACGGGGAAGGGAAGGGGAAAACAGAGAACAAAGAGAAACAAGCAGAAATGGCTTCTCTTCTGTTCATTGGGACCCTGTTTAGGTGGCTCCTAGAGTCTGTCTTTTCCTCTCTGCCCTGTGTCGCCGGCCAGAGGGCCAAGTGCTCTGTGGGTCAGGCAGCGAGGGGCACTGCTGACCTATTGGCTCTGCCTTCCAGGATCTTGGGATCAGTTGCCAAAGTCGGATGGGGCTTTCTTCACCCAGGTGTGTGTCAATGCTGCTGGATGGGCTTCGTGAGACCAAGACATGATCAAGACATGCAGACCTTGGCTGTTCAAGAACCAGGGCAGTGAGTGAATCATTGGGTGAGCTAATACCATCCAAGGGCAAATAAGCATTAGCAGAGACTCAGCCAAATCCTCAGGACATTTCCTAGGAGATACGGACATTTAGTTCAGGGCTGGAAATGCCTCTCATCAACAGTAATAAGATTTCCCAGTTAAAAGAGGAAACATTGATTGGCATACTTTCTACATGTATATATGTGTTACACGTATTACATATATGTGTGTATATATAATGAATTTCATACATATGTATTTTTATATGTTCCATCTTTTGGAAAATAGAAAACCATTATTTTCAGGTTGCTCTTATGACTTAGTTTTTATTATATATTCACAAAATTAAGGTTTACTAGCTTTCAGATGTACTCCCATTATTTATGAAAAGCTTGATTACATCAAAGAAATTTGCTACAATGGCAATCGCAGTTCCTATTTATCAAGGCAAAATGCAACTTGTTTGTAGTCCTTTTTCTTTAGATCTAAGTCTTCAGAACTGAACTTGAAAACCAGGTTTCTAATTTCACTCTAAATGGAGAGTTCCAGAGTGATGTTGAGCATGCTGGAGTCTCAGCCTAGGTAAGCTGATTACAGTGGATGGCAATCTGTTACAGGTTTTTATGGGTTATTGGTATGTTTCCCTGGAATTGCATGAGAATGATAATTTTCTGTTACTTGCAACGAGTAATTCAATTGTCTTGGTTCCTATGTGTTTCTAGTTGTTCAGAAATAAGTTGGGGCTGTGGCATTTATCAAAGGATGACATGTAAAATCCTAAAAGCACAGAGCTGAGTGAATTTTTCTGCCTGCTCTCAGGTAAAACTACTCTTTAGATCTACACATCGCTCATCAGAAAGTGTTCATGCAGCTAAAGACGCTTGCAAAGCACCAAGGGGTGAAGTAGCCCTGACATTGAAGAGGTGCATGTGCTGGCTCCTCCCCTCTCTCTGCTGAGGGTGTGGAGTGGTTCTTCTTCCTCTGGTTTCTCACTCCTGTTGGTGGGTGTTGGTGAGTCAGCCTTCTTTGCTGTGACAGGGGCCTTAGGTGACCCTTAGTTGACACCTTAGCACATGCGCCTTTGGGGTGCTCACAGTTCACCCGTCCCATCTGCAAGGGAACTATCTCCTCGCCCTGCATATCCAGCTGGGAGAGCCGCCTGCCCCTTGGTTACATGGCCTCCCTGGTGGTCACCAGATCCACCTGTCAATCACAGAGCTTCTGCCCCAGGAGCTCTCCTGGCTTAAGGACAGCCCCAAGGTGCAAAAGCTGCAGTGCTGGTAGCTGAGATGGGCAAAGAGGAGCTGGGAAGTGTCTCCTTGAAATGTCATCTTCCATCCCTGCACAGATGCAGGGCTGTGAGAGGGAGGGAGAGGGTGAGGGAGCTCGTTCACGCAGCCTGGGTGTCAGTGTATCTCGTAATTGCTCCTTGTGCTGTTGGTCGTGGTCTTGCTCTCGTGCCATGCCTAGCTGGTCAATAAGCCTTTGCCATTGGTTTGCAAGTATATTAAAATATACAGTATTTGCAGGGTTCAGTACCAGCTGTGGTCTCAGGCCACCACTGGGGGTCTTGGAATGTGTCCCCAAAGATGGGGGGACCACTGTCTAGCCACCAGAAACTGTTTTCATTGTGTCTCATATTTTGGAAGTTCCATTTCAGTGGGAGGTTGAATCTATTGGAAATATGTTGACCCCTAATTTAATGAATGAGAGCGGATCACAGTGAACAGCTTCATGATGTCAGGGAGGTTGAAAGAGGTCTGAGCCCTGTGCAGGTGGAACAGAGCGCGGTGGGTGTTCTTGTTCCAGCCTTAGCTCGGGCGTCTGGGCCTGTGTTAATGGTCGTCTCAAGTGTCCACACCACCCTTAGAGAAGGAGGATGGCTGACGCTTCTCTAGACAGCTTTTGCCTCCGTCTCTGGTTCCTTGGCCCTTTTGAGGTCCCCTGGGCTGAGGACAGACCCAGCTGAGCCAGAGCTGTGATTGTCTTGTGTTCTGTGGAGCCAGAAGAGCCAGGTCACAACCTGCATCCCTTACAGAGGGCCGCGGGAGGCCTGCCCAGGGACCTGGCCCCAGGAGGAAGGGGAGGAATGAAAACGACCAGGAAGGCAGCCTCAGGCAGGGTCGGGTGAACGGCGGGGGCCCTTTCCATGGACCAGGTGTCCCTGGTGATGGTGGCGGGCAGGTGGGAGGAAGTGAGATGGGAGCAGAGGGGACATGTGGAGAAGAACAGCCGTAGGACCTCCTTCGAGCCCTGGGGTGAAGGCAGAGCTGAGGACGGGGCTTCTGTGTGGAGAGAGAAGAGAAGGTGGTGCCAAGACGGGGACTGTGCAGTGCACCCGGGCCCTCCCAGGGCCCTGCCGCCCAGGCTTGTCCCAGGACTCCACCATCTCATGGTCTGCAGAGTCCGGAACGCTGGCCCTGAGGTTTCCTTTTAGGATGGAGCTGGACTGTAGCCAATCACGGGCCAAACGTCCACTGGGGTTTCCTGTAGAAGTGGCTTCCAGTCGCTCTGAAGTGCCTGACTGTCCCCCCTGGAGGCTCGTGGTGACTGTGTGTGTTGACAACAGGCTGGAGGTAAATGGCCCACGAGGAGGAAAGGTTTGTCCTGGTCACAGTTGCAGAGGGCTCCCCCATGGTCACTCGGCCTGTTGCCCTGGGCCTGGGGTAGCTGGGCACAGAATGGGGGAGGGCAGGGCCAAGGGCAGTCATCTCCTGGAGCCTCGGAGCCAAGAGAGGCTCAGGAACAGGCTTGGGTCCCACTGTCCCCTTGGAGGCACACCCCTGTGACCTAACTTCCTCCCACTAGGCTTGGCTCCTGAAGGCCCTACCACCTCCCAGTCTCATGGTAGGTGGTGACTCAGCCACATGAGCCTTTGGGGACATTTGAGTCCTAACTACATCAGTGTGTGCGTATGGGCAGCAGTGGCCGGAAGCCATGTGATAGTCACTCTGACAGTCTACCTCGATGCTCATCAGGTCAAAGGCTTTGAGCCTGCAGCCCTGGAGGACCCAGAAGCCAGTTAGGATCATGCACACAAAGAGAACCTCTTTTTCTCCTGGGTGGATGTGGGAAATGAAGGGGAGGCCGAAAGGCAGAGGGCTGGCGGGACAGAGCAGGCGGTGGACCCCGAGTTCCACCTATGGACACCCCATTCCTCCCCTGTTGAAGCCAGGGGCCAGCCACCATGTGTTTGGTGTGAAATGATACCTTTTAATTTGCTTTACCTTTTTGTTGACGAGGCTGGGATCCTTTTACTTATTTTGACTTCCCGGGGCTTCTTTTCTTTTCTTGGAACTTCTGACAGTCTTTACCTGGACGTCTGCTGGTCACCCATTCTTCTCTTGTCTATGATCCCTGCACACGTGTCCCTTGGTGTCTGTGGGGGACTGATTCCAGGACCCTCCAGTGGATTCCCAAATTCACAGATGCCAAGTCCCTTGCGGCAGATGGTGTCGGGTTTGTATAGAGCCCGCGCCTCCTCCTGTGAGTGGGGTCATCTCTAGATGACTCATGCTGCCTGACACGGGCAAGTGCCTTGGAGGTGGCTTGTTATGGAAGGGCATGGCCGCCACGTTTTCCCACAGGTTCTCCATCCTCAGTTGAACCTGCAGGGACAGAAGCTGTAGATATGGAGGCCGCCTATCTTCAAGGAGAAGAGGAGGAGGTGCTGGGGAGGAGCCTCACTCAGCCCCTGCTCAAGGGCCTGGCTACCGCAGCCACCATGGGGGCTGGCCAGCAGCTATCCCCTTACCAGGCTGCTCCAAGCCCCCCACTACTGTCTGATCTCAGTGTCCCCAGAGGCCCATGTGCTAAAGGCTTGGACCAAGCCCGCGGTGAAAGTGGAAGTATAGGGCTTGGGCACATGCCCTCAAGGGGACACTGGATCTCTGGTCTCTCCCTCCATCTCTCTTTTGTTTCTGGCCATAAGGTGACCAGTTTCCCTTGCCACAGGCTCTGGCTGTGAAGAGCTGCCTCTCTGTAGGCCCCAAAGCAGTTGGGCCAACCCACCCTGGACTGAATCCTTTAGCTTTGAGGGGAAAGAAACATGTCTTCTATGTAAATTGATGAATCTCAGGCATTTGGTTACCCTAACACAAAGCTGCTCAACCAGTCTCCCAGGCAGATGCCGCAGGACTTGCCTGAAGCATGTTGAATTCTCTTCCTTCCTTCTTGGCCTCCCAGCCCAGGGAACTGCACAGAGAGCTTTGGGATTTGAGTGTTGTGGTTGCCCTAGAAAAACATCTGGCTCTGACTGTCCTGGAAAGGGTAGCAGAGCAGCCTTCATTTCGTCCACTGAGGTTGAATCCAGTTAATAGTTGGGGGATTTCCTGTCTAAAGGGTAAAAATGTGTAGGCTGCCAAGTGCAATGAAACAGAATTTATTCACGGCACCAGTTTGTGGTCTGTGTCCTGCTGGGAAATCAGGGTTATTCTGTGGTGAGCCGCTTCTGCTGTTTATGCAAATTATGGTCGCCATTACAAGATGGCACTGGCTCCGCTGTGGTCTGTGACAAACAACTCCTTGTTTGGGAGAGTTGGCGCATGACTTTTCATCACCCTATGAGAAAGCTCCACGTGGCTGCTTTGCATTGGGGCTTGAAATGCTTTATTAAGGCTGGGAGGGGCATCCGAGAGAGAGAAGAAGAACTATCAAGGGCCTGAAATAAACTACTGAAAGAAGATTCCTGAGTGTTGCGTCTTCCTTGCGGGCAAGAAGTCGCGACAAGTGGTGCCGAGACCCGGGAACCAGAACTTTCAGCAGTCAGGGGGGTGCACCGTAGTCCCAGGTAAGTGGGATCCGCGATCAAAGCGGGAAATAGTCCCAAGTAAGTGGGATCCGCGACCAAAGCGGGGCAGCAGCTGCATTGTGTACTTTCGTTTTTACTTTCGCTTTTGTTTTCTGTGTTTCTCTTGTTGTGTCATTTTGCTTTTGTTTTTTGTGCTTCTTTTGTTGTTGTGTCATGGGTGCCGCACCTTCCAGTCCGCTTCTTCTGGCCCTAGATGGCCTGTTACGTTCTAAGGGCCTGGAAGTGAAACATAGTACTTTACAGAGATTTTTACAGAAGGTAGATATCGCTGCACCGTGGTTTGCACTTTCGGGCAGCCTTACTGTACCTAGTTGGGATAAATTAGGCAAAGATCTTGACTTTGCTTCTGAGCAGGGCATATTAGAGGGTGGGGTGATACCCCTTTGGAAAATGGTCCGTAGTTGCCTTA
>NW_025999992.1:1786243-1799135 GCF_001458135.2 Marmota marmota marmota
GGATCTGGGGAAGGGCCCTCCTTAAGACTGAGCCATACTATGCAGCCACTTCTGCACAGTGGGATAGGACCTCTACTCTTGCCTGTATTGTTTTAAGAAAACAGAAAGGGGGAACTGTGGTGAGCCGCTTCTGCCGTTTATGCAAATTATGGTCGCCATTACAAGATGGCGCTGGCTCCGCTGTGGTCTGTGACAAACAACTCCTTATTTGGGAGAGTTGGCGCATGACTTTTCATCACCCTATGAGAAAGCTCCACGTGGCTGCTTTGCATTGGGGCTTGAAATGCTTTATTAAGGCTGGGAGGGGCATCCGAGAGAGAGAAGAAGAACTATCAAGGGCCTGAAATAAACTACTGAAAGAAGATTCCTGAGTGTTGCGTCTTCCTTGCGGGCAAGAAGTCGCGACATTATTCCATTGAAAGGCGGGGAGGGTTCCCCTTGAAGTCTCCCTCTTGCTCTCCTGGACAGTTTTTGGTGGCATAACGGACTCTCAGAACCACCTCCGAGGAGACAGGCTGCTCAGCCCTGGTCTTTCTCTTACAAACTACAGGATTCCAGATTCCCGGGGTGCAGGTGGTTTGGCATTTCTTTCTACTTCTTCCAGAATGCTGTGCCGTCTTCTCGGACTGACCTGGTCTTCAGAGTTATTAGGTCTCTGTAAACACCTTCCGCCCCGTGCCTGGGGTGGTCGAGTGCATGTTCCTTCCCAGTCTTTCTAGACTTGAAGTATTTCAGACCATCGGACTTCAGGTGTTTCTTTGTGTTACTTTGTTCATTTATTTTAACTGGCAGATAAAATGGCACAGGTTCATTGTGTGCGGTACAGTGTGGAAGGCTGTAGGAGGGGCTGTGGGGGCACTGGGGGGCTGTGGAAGGGGCCATGGGGGGCATGGGGAGCTGTGGGAGGGGTGTGTGTGGGGGTGTAGGAGGGAGTGTGGGAGGGGGTGTAGGAGGGAGTGTGGGAGGGTATGGAGGGGTTTTGGGGGGGCTATTGAGGAGCTGTGGGAGGCTCACTGTGCCAAAGAACCTTCCTATCACTTCCTGGGTGTGGTGATTTTCTTAAAATGTACTCTTAAGAATTTTTAAAAATACAATAGGTTGTATTTGTATTTTTACAAATATGATTTACAAATGTGATTAACTACAGCTACTGTGTTGTACATAAGGTATTTGTCTTGTACCCATGTTGACCATTCCCCTTTTTCAAGTTTTACTCTCTGATCTTTTTTGGAAATTAAAAGTCAATCTATTCATGTAAGCTATATATTCAAACCCACGTCTATGATACAGGAAAAAAATAAATGGAAACCAGATGATCTAGAGAGGCAGGAACGACACAGGTAACGGGGAGATGTGTCAGTTAAAAAAAAAAGAAGAAAAACAATTGATTCAAATGGAGAATAGTAACAGGTAGAGGCGGGGATTTTGGAGGAGTGGTTGGATTTGACCCATGTGTTCTCTAGGCATGTACTGAAATGTCACATGGAACCCCATCAATGTGTGCCACTAATACATGTTAGTGAAAAATGACACCAGGGTTGAGACCCAGACATTTAGGGTTGAATGTAATAAGATGAGGGCTCTGTATCAGTCAGGACAGGTCAGGTTATGCTGCAATGACAAACAACTCACCATCTTACTGCCTCCAATTTGTGGAGGGTTATTTCTCATGCAGGGAGATTGCAATATGCTCTGGGTGACCCTCCTGAGCTGTCATCTCCTATGTCAGGAATCAGTAATGGGTCCAGGGGCTCTCTTGTTTTCACAAATAAGGTTTCTCAACATATGAGCTCATCTATTTGTGCATAGTCTATGGTGGCCTTGTGCTACCATAACAGGAGGCTCAGCTCACTCCCGGAGGCTCAGATGGCCCTGAGGAGGCTCAGATCATACCAAGGAGGCTTAGGTTACCCTGAGGAGGCTCAGCTCACCCTGAGGAGACTCAGATCAAGGAGGCCCAGTTCACCCCAAGGAGGTTCAGCTCACCCCAAGGAGACTCAGATCAAGGAGGCTCAGGTCACCCTGAGGAGGCTCAGCTCACCCCTGAGAAGGCTCAAATTACACCAAGGAGGCTCAGCTCACCCCAAGGGGGCTCAGGTCAAGGAAGCTCAGCTCACCCTGAGGAGGCTCAGGACAAGGAAGCTCAGCTCACCCTGAGGAGGCTCAGGTCAAGGAGGCTCAGCTCCCTCATGCTCACACCCTATTAGATAGCACAAGGCAGAAGCCTAACTTCAGCTGTGTTGTGGTTCTGGTTCCGACGCGTCCCTCAGAGTTCCCACGTGGGAAACTGTCCCTGGTACAGCAGAGCCGGGGTGATCGGGGTGACTCGTGCTGCTGAGGAAGTGGATGACTTTCTTCCAGAGCAGAGTTGTCATGAAGCCAAGTGCAGCCCTCCCTGTCCCCTGCTCTCCCGCTCCCTGGCCCAGGCTCTGCTTTGGGACAGGGGCCGGATGCTATGCCAGAACTGTGGGGCTATCGCGTGGCCTCAGGCATTCTGTTACAGCAGTAGGATGCAGATCAAGACAGCCTTCGAGGGGAGTTCTGTCCCTGGGTGCAGGGTTGAGGGGTACTGGCCGCCAGGGAACGGAAAGCGTGAGGGTCACACTGGTTTCTCCTACCAGTGTGGGTTCCAAAGATGGCCTCAGGTGGTCCTGACACGGGGCCCTGACACAGCCGTGCTACTGCCCATGGACGCAGGCACAGCCCAGGAGGGACGGGAGAAAGGCTGCTGCCCGCATGTGTCCTTTTTCTCCCAGGGGAGGAGGATGTGGAAGTTGGGAGAGGTGAGTGCCTCGCCCTGGTGGAGAGGCCTGCAGTGGAGGACATGTCCCAGCCCAGGAAGCACCCCTCTTCCTCCCAGCTCTCTCCAGGCTGCTACACCTCAGTGGGGCAGGGCCAGGGCCCCGTGTCACCAAGCATGAGGCAGAGAAACAGACAAGATGGCCACAGGGCCCAGGAGAGCAGAGACGCGGAGCCAGAAGACATGGAGGACTAATAGGAAGGACAGACAGAGGAACCCAGTGGGGACCAGGGAGAGACAGAGGGAGGAACACAGAGGGACCCAATGGGGACCAGGGAGAGATGGAGAGGGAGAGACAGAGCAAGGGACAGACAGAGGGACCCAGTGGGGACCAGGGAGAGATGGAGAGGGAGAGACAGAGCAAGGGACAGACAGAGGGACCCAGTGGGGACCAGGGAGAGATGGATAGAAACAGAGGGAGGAACCAACAGAGGGGCCCAGTGGGGACCAGGGAGAGACAGAGGGAGGGACAGAGAGAGGGAGATGAAGAGGGAGAGACGGAGGAAGGACATACAGAGGGACCCAGTGGGGAGCAGGGAGAGATGGAAAGAGACAGAGAGAGACAGAGGGAGGAGAGGGATACCACGGTCTAGGGACCCACAGCTGTCGCTTACACTGATGGGCCATTGCTGGCTGGCCTGGCTGCCTGGGAGGAGAGCAGTGGTTCACCTGCTCATCTGGCATGTCCCCAGGGCACTGCCTGTGTGCTCTACCAAGGTCTAAGCAGGACGCTGTGGGGAGTCCCCTGTGGAAGGCAGTGCAGAATGGGAGCAGGACTCCCCTTCCTGAACCCTGGGCTGGGAGCAGGGGGCAGGGGGCCTCCTGCTGTGGCCTCACGGAACCCTCTGCAGCTGCTCTTGGGGAGCCCGTCAGCCCTTCATCAAGAGCTTAGGAAGGTGGTCAGTGTTTGGCCTGGTTAGAGCAGAACCTACTTACAATCATGTAATTTAAAGCTTTTTAAAAACCAGCCAAAAGCACGTAGGAAATCCTTTGCACTGATTCCCACTGCGTGCTGTTTGCTGGAATGTTGGTGGGGTCGGGGGCGTCCTACAAAGGCCCGCTCAGTTTCAGTTTCCCGTTTGTATTAGCACTATGATCTCGCTGGAGGACGCTCTGTTGGCGGTGTGCAGAAGCCACCTTCAGGGCCAGTGGCGTGGCCCTCACCGCCATGGGAAGTTCCTGGGCCGGGGCTTGCTCATCCCACACACCCACGCTTCCTGGAAACGTTCGCATCTGGCTGTGAGACTCTGGGGCACTCTGCGTCCTTGCTGGCCTTGACCAAACCCCGAGCACTGTGCCCTTCCTTCTCCCAGCCTCTGCTTTCTCAGGGAAATGCAATCCGCATGTGTCTGACTCATCCACACTGTGCTCCCCGGTGCGTGCAGCGTGGTGAAGGCTGCTGGTGCCCTGGGAACTGCAGATGGCCACAGACTTGATGCGGCACCGGGACACTGGGGCTGTCCGATCCAGAGTCAGACCAGGATGCTTCCTGCTGTGGTTAAACCCAGACACCAGTCCCCCTGGACACACCTACACGTGTCCTCTCTTTACTGAGATGTGGATGATATCTTAGGGTGTAACAGGGAAACAGGCGGACCTCTTCACCCCAGATCCCACTTCCCTTTCCTTTAAGGTAGCTCCGGGGTGCTCCCCTCAGCCTGAAGGTCCAGCCTGGCCTTGGGTTCTGGAGTGTGCTTCTGCCCTGGGGGCACCTGCCCTCTGCTTGGGGAAGCCTGACCTGCATCATAAATGAAGGATCAACACTCCAAGGCTGCCAGGTCGGCCCTTCACCTGGAGCACCAACCCCTGCTCTTGGTCCCCTCCTGCTTTGGCACGTAGAAGTGGACGCCCGGGGAGCACTCTGGGGCTTCCCTGGGGGTTGATGCCACCTGGGCCCATGTGCCTTTGGACACCTGCCTGAGGCTGGGCTAGGAGGAGGCTGTGCCAGGAGGAGGCTGTGCCAGGAGGAGGCTGTGCTGGCAGCATGACTGCCCCAGGCAGCAGCAAGAGCCACATCCTGGCAGAACCGCTGTGCTCAGGTCTGGGAGAAGTGCACACATGTTCTAGAAACTTCCCCCACATGGACCGGAACAACTGGCCAAAACACCCCCGAATTCAAGTCACCCTAACATGCCACTACCTCCACCATGGACAAGAAGAGGATCAGACTCCATTTATTAATGGCTTTCCAGGAGGCAGGGACCCGGCACACGAGGTCTTTAAGCTCAAGGTCGGTCACTTTTGAGGGTGGATCATGCAACTGAGGATGGCGGAGTCCACAGAGGTGATCGGGGCTGGGTCCCTCGAGGGGCAGGACACCCTGAGAGAGAAGGAGAAGCCTTGTCCCCCCACACCCACACAAACACATGTACTCGCACACATATGCGCTTGCACACACACGTACTTGCATGCACACACACATGCACACATGTGCACACACATGCATGCACACCCGCACACAAGCGTACACACACGTACACGCACACTCACGCACACTCATGTGCACACATGCGCACTTGCACACACATGCACACACACACTGTATGCGTGCACACACATGCCCTCACACACATGCACTTGCACACATGTGCACACATACATGTGCACACACATGCACACACATATGCACACACATATGCACACACACACACACACTCCTTTTCTCTTGCCAGGGGATGCCCTCACTGCCTCAGGGCTCTGCCAGCAGGAAGGCCATCACCAGATGCAGGCCCTTGACCTCTGACCTCAGACCAGAACTGTAAGCCAAAACAAACCTCTTTTCTTCATAAGTCACCAGTCTGTGGTGTTGTTATTAGCAACAGAAAATGGACTAACACAGGGCCGGTCCGTGGCCCTCCTGCTGGGGGTGAGTGCGGAGGCCCTGCAGGGCAGCCCGTCCTCCTGCCTCGGACCTGTTGGAGGGACATATGTTCAGATGCTCCAGGAGCGCAGATCACAAGACAGGCTTCCGCACATTTTCAGCCCCCTAGCATGGATGTGGGTTTCCGAGGAAGACAAAGAGCTGATCTTAACCCTGGATAAACCAAGGGAAGGGACCATGAATATTTCCAGCCCAATTATCTATCAATAGTAAAATAACTTGCAGGACAATTCCTGGCCTGTGTGAGGTGCTGGGAGAGCCTTGGGTACATGTGGCTTTGAAGTCTCGTGTTGAAGGGGCTGGAGGATTCGGCCCATCCAGGTGGGACAAGCCTGGGCTTCCTTCCCCTCTCCTTCCTCCTCCTCCTCCTCCTCCTCCTCCTCCTCCTCCTCCTCCCAGCAGAGGCGGCCTCCTTTTTGTCAAGTCTGTCAGAGGGTCACACAGCAGGGTGACATGGTGCCATCACCCTTGTTTTCTGGACCAGAGTTGGGCTTAAAAAACATTAAACCTGGCGAGTCACCGAAACCAGGAATGGCATGGCAGGGAGTGGAAAAATGGCCTCGTGGCCACTGTCGCCAGCCTCCACGGGAGAGTGTGCCTACCCAGCGCTGCAGGAGATCGGTGAGTTCTGCAGCCCTGTGAGGACGGTCCTCCTCCCGCGGGTCACAGAGCCCGCAGGAACTTGTCCCAGTGCCAGGACTCGGGATGAGGCTCCTCTTGCCCCCAACCCTCCCGGTGCCCACTGAGTTGATCTTCCCTACACAGGCAAGGCCAGGGACCTGCACCCTCTCATTCCCACATGTGGGTGGCCAGTGCTGCCAGCCACTTCCAGAGGGAGGGAGTGGAAAGGACACTTGGCTGGCCCAACTGCAGCGGTGTGCGTGTGAGGAGAGGTGGTTCCTGCCGTCCCCAAAGCCCTCCACGTGGTGCTCGAGCAACGCGACCATCCCCAGCCAAGGTGATGAGGTCCAGATGACAAGACCATGTGACCAGATCCCTGGAGGAAGAAGTGAGGTGGGGATTAGAGCCCCCACACCCATGACCCTGCCAGATCGACAGGACAGTTCCCCTTGGCCCTGACACCGAAGCATAAATGCTTCTGTATTCGTTCAGCGGGGCTCTGGGGCTCAGGGGCTCAGGGGCTCGGGGACTCTGGGGCTTTGGGGCTCTGGGGCTCGGGGGCTCTCTGCGGCTTTGATCACGCCACGGATGAGGAGGGATTTTAAGTGAGAAAAGATCCCTTTTGGTGATAGTAGTAAAATTGATCTGCTCCCATCTTGAGGGGCCTCACATCTCTTCCCCCTTTGCTGGGCCCAGCTTCCCAGGGACCTCCCACTGGAGACTCGGGAGGGACCCGTGGGAGGCGAGTTCCGGGCGACAGAGGCAGATGCGGGTCCTCGGGGCCATTTCCATTTTAATTTTCTGCAGCGTGAGGGGAGCGTGTGGGCTTGCTATGCGTGCTGATGTAGGCCACATGCAAAAAGCATGTCCCCGTGTCCCCGTGAGAGTCCAGAGGAAGGGAGGTGGGGAAGGCGAGGAGGGGTTGCAGTGCAACTTCTAAGGCTCCTTTCAACTGCACCGCGTTGGGCCTTGGGCGAGGAGAAGGCTGAGTTATGTAAGAGCTGGCCGGATGCCCACATCTGGCAACAGTCACCGTGTTTGGTGAGCAGGCGGCTCTCCCACGGCCGGCAGCTGGTCTGCTCTGGAAAGAAGGCGGAGTCCATGAAAGCGTCCACAGGACCCTGTGGCCACGTGGGCCCCCCGGGCTAGCAGGGAGGCCTCTGGCCATTTGGGCTCCCACCAGCCAGGTGAGGTGTGTTGGGTGCTTCCTCCGAGGCCCCTCCAGGGCCGTTCCAACCCTGGGCTCCTTCCTGCCTAAGCTGAAATTTACTTGCCTGATTTGGTGTCAGACTTTCTCCCAGCCTCTGAAAGGATCACAGAGGAACTGAAACCCTCTCCTGTGTCTGTGACTTCACTTTTTCTGAGGGGACTATTCCCTGCCACCTCTCCACCTTCCAGGTCACGACCGGTCGTCCCTGACAGCCGTGCCTGAGCCTGGCTCCTGTGATAACTACCTTCTGCCTGTGCTGCTGGGCCAGACACCTGGTGCCCTGGACCCGGGGCCCAGGTCACAGCCACACTGTGCCCGGGTGGGCTTGGCAAGCTGGGGTTGCACCTTCCTAACAAGTGCCACCTGGCCCAGTTTCTGCAGTGAGACCCACCAGCCAGCTGTGGTGGCGGCAGAGAGGCAGATGTGCATCCCCTCTCCAGGGAACTGACTGCAGAGAGCGCTCTGGGGGCAACTTCATGCAAGTCACAGCCAGGCACTGCATGCTGGGACAGAGCAGGGCTGCCACAGGCAGGAATGTGCCCACTGCCAGCCGCCCTGGTGCACACAGAGGCATGTGCTGTTGGGGACAGGGCCGGGGGCCCCTCCAGGGCTGGCCCTGAAGCAGCTGGTATGATCTAGACCTGTCACCAAGGCTCATTTGGCTCCTGCTAAATCAGCAGGGCTGGGATCGCGGCTTAGAGGCGTAGCTCCTCCAGGTCCTGGGGCACCTCTGTGCACAGGGGGCGACTCTCACGGCCGGCCAGCGTGCCATTTCCTTCTTCCCAGAGGGTCAGAGAGGAGGGTTGAAAGAGCACAGAGATGGCTCTTGTTTTGACAGCTAATCTCAGACTTCCTGGCTGCACCCCTTAGCTGCTACTTCAAAAGACATCCTCTGCCCTGTGTCCTCTCTGCTGTCATTGTCTCCTATAGGAGTAGTTGGGAAATGTGACGGAAGTGCCACCTCTGTGGGCTTAAGCACACGGGACAGTTTTAATGGCCCAGGAAGAGGTTTTGCCCCAGCTGCAGGCCCATGCGGGTGAGCCCCACAGCCAGCTCACTTCAGGGACATGTAGGTTGGGTGTGGTCTGAGTATGCTCTAAAGCAGACGTGGGCCTCAGTGTGATGATGTGAGACCTTCAAGAGGTGGGGCCTGGTGGCACTGGGGACACTGCCCTAGGAAGGGAGTAACACTGTGTCCTGGAGCAAGGAAAGAAGCTTGCTTTAAATTAAGCCACCCACGTGCTTGGCATTGCTCTACCCTGTTGTTACCCATCCAGGAGCCCCTGCTGGAGGTTGATCAGATAGGGCTAAACAAATCTCTTTTCTTTGTAAAGTATGAAGCCTCGAGTATTTTGTTATAGCCACAGAAAATGAGAACATCTGCCTAACACTGTCAGCTGGGCTGAAGGCAGAGGCAGGACTGCAAAAGGTGTCCTCTGCAAAACTGATCATTTCCCCATGTTTCTGGGATGCTGGATTATGGAAGTCTCTTAACAATTGATTTCCGTTTAACTTTGCACCTAGGAATCTTGGCATCTTAGCTACAGAAAAGCTCTGAGGCACAATTTGGTAAGGTCCAAGAGGAGCACAGCTTGTCATGTAGAGTGTGCTGAGCCAGTCTTCCTTGAGAAGAGCAGGGGCTGGGACTAGGGTGGGGTAGGAGGCTGGCATTAGGACACCAGCAATGATTTAAGATCCTCTCGGGCTGGGGCTGGGGCTCAGTGGTAGAGCAGTTGCCTAGCAAGTGTGGGGCCCTGGGTTCCATCCTCAGCACCACATAAAAATAAATAAATAAAGGTATTGTGTCCAACTACTACTAAAAAATTAAAAAAAAAAAAAAAGAAAAAGATCCTCTCTTCTGCTGGCTGCTGGTCTAACCTGGGCACTAGTCCAGGAGTGGCACAGGCTCAGTCTTGTTTCCCTCCTACCTCCAGAGAGAAGAGAACCATGTGCCGCCATGCGGAGTCAAACCCCGGCTGGATCTCCTCTATACTGGTGAACCACCAACCTACAGAGGAGTTGGCATAGACACAGCATCGAAGCAAAGAAACTAGAGCTCTGGCCTCCTAGTGAGCTGAGATTGGGCTGGACTCACGGCCCCGTCATTTACCCTCTGTGAAATCCTCGGTAAAACCTTGAGCCTGAGTTTCCTCGTTTATAAAATGGACATTATAGTACTTAGTACCTATGAGGAAACTGACACAAAGCACAACACTCGTTTAGTGCAGTGGTTGGCTAATAGTAAGTACCTGGTAAGCAGGGGTGAAGCTCTTAAGGGTAAGTTATTAATGATATTAGTATATTAATACCATGAACAAATACCTTTTCCAGTATGGCCCTTAGGAAATATAAAGGAATCCAGTTAATTAGTCATCTAAAAGTCTGCCTCCTCTCCACTCAGTCACAGGCCTCCACCCGCCCTGCAGAATCTTGGAAATGTGCCCGACCCACTGAAAGGGGACCCCTGCGCAGAGCAGGCCAGGGACAGTGGTGGTGGGAGGCTGGTGGTGGTGGGAGGCCTAGGCTCAGCATTTCACCAGCATCTTCCAGATAAAGCACAAGGGCACTTGTGCCAAGGGCAGTGACTTCCGGAAGAGCACCAGCAAACTCAAAGACAGAGATGCCCCACCCGGGGTGACAGCTGGGCCTCTGGGGGAGTCCTTTGCAAGTGTGGGAAGGCCTCCCTCAGGGTAGTAGGAAGACAGTGCATCTGAGACCAGAGACGGAGCAGGGCGGCTCTCGGCGTCCTCACTAACTGACAACTGTGTTAGTGAGGTGTCCTCACGACGTCCGTGTGACCCACTGTTGGCAGCAGGTGAGAGGCTGTGATGGAAGGTGCCCAGTCAAGAAGCAGCGTCCAGTGCTCCGGCCCCAGCGGGGTCAGAGACGGGAAAGGAGCCTTCCTTCTCATCTTGGGGATGTTGCGGTGCTGCTCTCCCACCGTGGTGAGGCTGTCCGGGTTCCTGGACGAGGGCTGCACCATGGCTGGGACAGGAGGCCGCACAGGCTCTGTCTCTCAGGTTTACTTAGCCCAGGTCTCTCCTCAGTGCTGCGGCCACACCTCGGCCGGAGGGGCCTACCCCTGCCCCATCTCCTCCTGGAGAATACGGGTCAGACATCCTCCTCCATAGCCAATTGCTTTTTGAAATATCTTTTCATAGGTGCATTGTAATTCCTTGTTAACAGTGGGATTCACTGTTACATTTCAATACACGCAGCAGGTGCAGCAATATCATTTGGTTAATACGCAATTGTGTGGCAGAGAGCAGGGGTGACATTTAGTGAGACAGGAGAGAATCCAGATGTGGAGAAGGATGCACAGCTGCCTTGGGAAAGGCAGCATTGTCCCTCAAGGAAACCCTCCTCTCCAAACAAGGAGCCCCAGGACAACCACATTTCAACAGAACAGCCACAGCCCAAAGCATGGAGCCAGGCACCCAACTGTGCCGAAGGACGAGTGGAAATGGGGAGGGAGGCGGGCAATCGCCCTGCAGCCTACATATCTGTCCAAATCAAGAGGAAGAATTAAAAAGGTCGGACCCCTTTGTCACCAGCCACAATGTAAAAACCCTTCAGTGCAGCCTGGGTTGGGATCCAGACAATGGCCGGTGGCATTATCTCCGCCCTCAGAGGCGGCTCAATCGACTGGAAAACCCAGTGCGGCCACCGCTGGGTTCTCATGGCTCCACAATAGAGCTTTATTCTTGGCCTGCTGGACCCATAGAGATCTATTTCACTAATTAGTAAGTCTGAAGAAGGCCTGGGAAATGCTAGCAGAAAGTATTTTCCAAACAAAGCCATCAAATTGCCTTAAGTCCACGCAAAGAAGTTGGACTAATTTGAGCTTTTCATCATTTGTACTTTTGTGAAGTGAGAAGGTATGGCAGGAACTGCCCATTATCCGGGCGTCCATTCTTCCTCATTCTCTTAGTAACAGAGACTCCTAGGACTTTTCTGGGTGCATGGCCACCGGAGAGAGACTACATTTCCCAGCATCCTAAGGAGCTGGTGTGGCCAATAGGATGGGCTTGGAATTGAAATCCCACTCCCTAAAGGAACCTCTTGATGTCCACCCCCTTCCCTCCTTAGGGAATGGAGCTGGGCCACCAGGCTGGAGGTGACGCACAAGCCCAGGTCTGCCTCCCTCTGGGGCCTGGTGAACATGGAGGGGCAACCCCTACCTGACTTTCACTCATCTCTCAGAAGCTTGGCCTTCCCTTCACTCTTGGATGTGGGCCACAGGTCACTGCACCATGGGCAGAGCCAGGGACTCCTACCAGTACCGTGCGGCCACGGGGCGCACTGTGGCTATGGCAAGCATCCTGAAATGTTGCTGGCACACTTTGCACACGACTTCAAAATCTCAATTGCTATACCTGCAGCAACACTTTGTTATTTAAGATGCTGGTAAAGGACGTAGGATCCACCCCATTTGATCACCTGGGAAGTCAATCTCATTTCAATTCAGTTATTATACATTTTAAGAATTATTATATTTTATTTAAAAAGGTTGTTTTGAAATGGGATTCACAGACTTTACCAGACCACTGAAGGGAACCACGGGGCATGGGCTCAGGAGTGCAGGCATGCACACACGTGTGCGCGCGTGCACACACACACACACTCATGTCGCTCAGGAGATGGGCCAGTAGGGGACAAGCCTAGGTCCTGAGGAACTTTGTGAGGTACTGATTTTGAAGACTAATAAAAGAGAAATTCAAACTGCTCTTTGGAGGAGTTTCTAAGACAAGCATTAATCTCAGCCTCAGAAGTCTGGGCCATGTACTTTTTGGCCTTTGAAGCTCTTCCATTAGAACAAGGTTTGCATGAATCTTGAGAAGCTAAGGGTGGCTACTGGGATTGGTTTGCCCGCCATTGTCCACTCTTCCGTCTGCCTGGGGAGAGTACGGAGAGTACAAGCACACTGAGCTACGTTGCCACTGTGTCTTGCAACTATGTGTTGGACGTGGGCTACAGCTGTGTGCTGCCGGGGTCTGGGGCAGAAGGAGGCTGTTTCCTTACTGTTTGGCTGTTCAGCTGCAGGCGAAGGCCCCTTCACTTCCCTCTGCTCCCCCGTTGCTGGCTTCCAGGGCAGCATCCTGGACCCCTGAGCATCTGTGGTGGATGCAGTGGAGCTCTGGGGGACCTCAGGCTGAGGCTGCACTGCTGTGTCCTGCCTGCCGTGTTCTGGGGCCACCCCAGCACCCAGCCACAATCAGCCCTCCAACACCTGGGCTTCTGGTGTGTAAGTCCTTGCTTGAAAAACAAAGTATGCCTCTCTCTCTCTGAGTCTCTTCCTCCCTCCCTCCCTCCTCTCTCTCTCTCTCTCTCTCTCTCTCTCTCTCTCTCTCACTCTCTCTCTCTCTCTCTCTCTCTCTCG